>NC_084497.1:15538547-15841577 GCF_030035675.1 Rhineura floridana | reverse complement strand
TTCTACAGCCATTTCCAAAAAATGAATTTGAAAAAAAAAATCCATTGCCCGGCTGCATAATTGCTGAACAACTTAATGGATGGTAGAAGCCTTGATTAAGGACTTTTGGTGAACTCTGGGGTGACCTTTTATTTTATTTATTTATTTATTATACCGCCCCATAGCCGAAGCTCTCCGGGCGGTTTACAGCAATCAAAAACATTAAAACAAATATACAATTTAAAACACATATTTTAAAAACAATTTAAAACACAATTTTAAAATTTAAAGTAATATAAAAACAATTTAAAACACATGCTAAAATGCCTGGGAGAAGAGGAAAGTCTTGACCTGGCGCTGAAAAGATAACAGTGTTGGTGCCAGGCACACCTCGTCACAACGATCATTCCATAATTTGGGGGCCACCACTGAGAACTCCCTCTCCCTTGTTGCCACCCTCCGAGCTTCCCTTGGAGTAGGCACCCGGAGGAGGGCCTTTGATCTTGAACGTAGTGTACGGGTGGGTTCGTATCGGGAGAGGCATTCCATCAGGTATTGTGGTCCCAAGCCATGTAAGGCTTTATAGGTCAAAACCAGCACCTTGAATTGAGCTCGGAAACATACAGGCAGCCAATGCAAGCGGGCCAGAATCGGTTTTATATGTTCTGACCGTCTGGTCCCTGTTACCAATCTGGCCGCTGCATTTTGCACAAGCTGCAGTTTCCGAACCGTCTTCAAAGGCAGCCCCACGTAGAGTGCATTGCAGTAATCTAATTTGGAGGTTACCAGAGCATGGACAACTGAAGCCAGGTTATCCCTGTCCAGATAGGGACGTAGTTGGGCCACCAACCGAAGTTGGTAGAAGCACTCCGGGCCACCGAGGCTACCTGAGCCTCAAGTGACAGAGATGGTTCTAGGAGAACCCCCAAACTACGAACCTGCTCCTTCAGGGGGAGTGCAACCCCATCCAGGACAGGTTGGACATCCACCATCTGGTCAGAAGAACCACCCACTAACAGCATCTCAGTCTTGTCTGGATTGAGCCTCAGTTTATTAGCCCTCATCCAGTCCATTGTCGCAGCCAGGCACCGGTTCAGCACATTGACAGGCTCACCTGAAGAAGATGAAAAGGAGAAATAGAGCTGTGTGTCATCAGCATACTGACGGCAATGCACTCCAAAGCTCCAGATGACCCCACCCAATGGTTTCATGTAGATGTTGAACAGCATGGGGGCAGAACTGACCCCTGCAGAACCCCATACTGGAGAGTCCAGGGCGCTGAGCAATGTTCCCCAAGCACCACCTTCTGGAGGAGACCTGCCAAGTAGGAGCGGAACCACCGCCATGCAGTACCTCCCAACTCAGCTAGTCTCCCCAGAAGGATACCATGGTTGATGGTATCGAAAGCTGCTGAGAGAGCAAAGAGAATCAACAGAGTCACACTCCCCCTGTCTCTCTTCCAACAAAGGTCATCATACAGGGTGACCAAGGCTGTTTCCGTGCCAAAACCAGGCCTGAAACCCGACTGAAATGGATCCAGATAAGAGTGCAATCATGTCACCCCTCAGCCTTCTCTTCACCAGACTGAACATGCCGAGTTCCTTCAACCTTTCCTCATAAGACTTGTTCTCCATACCGGCTATCATCCTCGTCGCCCTCTTCTGAACCCGCTCTAACTTGTCTATATCCTTCTTAAAATGAGGCGCCCAGAACTGAACGCAGTATTCCAGATGAGGCCTGATTAATGCAGAATATAGTGGGACTATTACTTCCCTCGACCTGGAAACTATAGCTCTGTTTATGCAGCCCAAAACCGCGTTTGCCTTTTTTGCCGCAGCATCACACTGCTGGGTCATGTTCAACCTGCGATCCACTACAATTCCAAGGTTCTTCTCACACGCACTACTGCTAAGCCGGGTATTTCCCATCCTGTACCCGTGCATTTTGTTTTTATGGCCTAAGTGCAGAATCTTGCATTTGTCTTTATTGAATGTCATTTTATTAATTTCAGCCCAATTTTCTAGTCTATCCAGGTCCCTTTGGATTTTATTCCTGTCTTCCATTGTGTTAGCTATCCCTCCCAGTTTCGTGCCATCCGCAAACTTCATAAGGCTTCCCTCCACCCCATCATCTAAGTCATTGATAACAATGTTGAAGAGTATCGGCCCCAGGACAGAACCCTGTGGCACTCCACTTGAAACCTCCTTCCAGTCCGAAGCAGAGCCACCGACGACCACTCTTTGAGTAGGGTTTTCCAACCAGTTGTGAATCCACCTGACAGTATTTCCATGTAGTCCACATTTGACCAGTTTGCTAATCAAAAGGTCGTGGGGGACTTTGTCAAACGCTTTGCTGAAATCTAGATAGATGACATCTACAGCATTTCCACCATCTACTAAGCTGGTGACCTGATCAAAAAAAGAGATGAGATTAGTTTGACAGGATTTTTTCTTGACAAACCCATGCTGGCTCCTACCAATCACAGCATTGTCATCTAGATAGTTGCCAATGGACTCTTTTATTATCCGTTCTAATATCTTTCCCGGTATTGAAGTCAGACTGACCAGCCTGTAATTCCCCGGATCTTCTTTTTTACCCTTTTTAAAGAGCGGGACGACGTTTGCCCGTCTCCAATCCTCCGGCACCTCTCCCGTTCTCCATGATTTCTCAAAGATGATGGCAAGAGGTTCCGAGAGTACATCCGCAAGTTCTTTCAATACTCTGGGATGCAGTTCATCAGGCCCTGGAGATTTGAACTCATTTAGGTTAACTAGGTATTTCCTGACTATCTCCTTATCAATCTTGAACTGCAATGATGTTTCATTGTCGTTATTTCTGATAATAAGTGAGATTCAGAGCCATGCAATCTGGAAAAGGATTGGCACAGGAGGCCATTTAGGGCAATCTTCCCCAACCTGGTTGTTGGACTCAAAATCCCATTGGCCCCAGCCTGGCTGTTGTAGTCCAAACCATTTGGAGGCCACCTTGTTGGGGAAGGCTGTTAGAGGATTTGGGCCTCAGTTGTGTGACATCTAAAAATAAGCAAAATTGGGATTCTTTCATAAGAATCTGGTGTCTGTCCATGAGTGATTCAGCAAAGCCAATCCCATTCCACTTCCTCCTTTATAGCTCTGAGGCCTGGGTTGTTCCTGTAGTTTGCCACTGAAAGATGCCACCAGGCTGGTCACTTGTGCTAACAGACAATTCCTCTGCCTCCTTTATTTATTTATTTGTTATTAAATTTGTTAGTCGCCCATCTAGCTGGTTGTCCAGCCACTCCTTCCCAAGTCTCTGCTATTTGTCTGCCTCCCACAAATCTATCCTAGTCTCTTTTCATTCCTTGCTTTTCAATCATATGCCACTGTAGGGATGGGGCAGAATATCTGCCAAATCAGACCTGGCACTGGATTCCAGCTGAATTTAATAGTTCGCCATCCTTTCGGACCAGCACCTATTTCTTGCTGTGGGCTGCAGCTGTAATCAGCAAGAATTTATTCTTTTGAACTCCCCCCCCATTTTACATTGAGTTACGTTGTTAAGCCACGTGGGACACTGTGATCATTCATGTAAGCTACCTAAAAATTACGCAATTTTTTTCCTGCCACCCAAAACCATGTCAGATATTGTCATCATTTACATAAGTATCTAGGTTGATAACTACGAAATTTTGGCCACTGGAAAAAAACACAAAACACCGCAGGTCGAATCACCCAGGAACGTGCACAGCGGATTGGATCGGCAAGTGCCAGAGCAAGAGGAACAAAAAGAGGGCAGATCAGGATCAAACGGCAGACTATTGGAATGCAAGTGGTTTGGAACCTTGCAGTGAACCCCACCCCTAATGCACCGTGACCTCAAGCATGGGAGGGAAATCTTAGGCCCAATATGACTTTCCAGGCTTCTCTATCTAGCCCTTGAAGCTCTCCCAAGGCGACACCTTTCACAGGCCCTGCTTTGCTCCTCATATGTGCCCTTGAACTCTGATCATGTCTCTGATCATTGATAGAGAGAGGGGTGTGTGTAGAAACTAGGCTACTGTGCAAAGGTCAAATTTATTATTATTTATTTATTTATTTATTTATTGTACTTTTAGACCGCCCTTTAGCGACAAGCTCTCAGGGCGGTGTACAACAGGATAAAACCACATTAAAATACAGGTGAGTGTGGGTACAATACAACTATAAAAACATTTTAAAAGCAAAATTAAAACAAAGATAAAATAAAATTACAATTACAATTAGATTTAAAATTAAAATTAGAATTAACATTAAAATTAAAATTAAAATGCCTGGCAAAGAGGTAGGTCTTTACCTGGCGCCAAAAAGATAACAAAGAAGGCGCCAGGCGTATCTCATCAAGGAGGGCGTTCCATAATTTGGGGGCCACCACTGAGAAGGCCCTAGATCTAGTTATTGCTCTCCGGGCCTCCCTATGAGTTGGGACCCGGAGAAGGGCCTTCGACGTCGAGCATAGTGAATGGATAGGTACATAGCGGGAGAGGCGTTCCACCAGGTATTGCGGTCCGATGCCGTTAAGGGCTTTATAGGTAAGAACCAACACTTTGAATCTGGCCCGGAAACATATTGGTAGCCTGTGCAGTTGGGCCAGGACAGGTGTTATATGGTCAGATTTTTTAGTCCAAGTAAGAACTCTGGCCGCAACATTCTGCACCAGCTGAAGTTTCCGAACCATCTTCAAAGGTAACCCTACGTAGAGTGCATTACAGTAGTCCAATCTAGAGGTTACCAGAGCATGGATAACTGTGGCGAGGTTCTCCCTGTCCAGATAGGGTCGTAGTTGGACTACCAGCCGAAGCTGGTAGAACGCATTCTGTGCCACCGAGGCTACCTGAGCCTCCAGTGACAGGAGCGGATCTAATAAGACCCCCAAACTACGGACCTGCTCCTTTAGGGGGAGTGTAACCCCATCTAGGGTAGGTCGGACATCAACCATCTGGGGAGAGAGCCCCCCCACCAACAGCATCTCAGTCTTGTCAGGATTGAGTCTTAAGTTTATTAGCTCTCATCCAGTCCATTATCGCGGCCAGGCAGCGGTTTAGTACATTAACAGCCTCACCTGAAGAAGATGAAAAGGAGAAGTAGAGCTGCGTATCATCAGCGTATTGCTGGAAACGCACTCCAAATCTCCTAATGACCTCACCCAGCGGCTTCATATAGATATTAAAGAGCATGGGGGACAGAACTGAACCCTGCGGGACCCCATATTGGAGTACCCAGGGACTCAAGTAATGCTCCCCAAGCACCACCTTCTGGAGACGATTCTCGAGGTAGGAGCACAGCCACTGCCAAGCAGTGCCTCCAACTCCTAAGTCCGCAAGTCGCCCCAGAAGGATACCATGGTCGATGGTATCAAAAGCCGCTGAGAGATCAAGGAGAACCAACAGAGTTACACCCCCTCTGTCTTTCTCCTGACAGAGGTCATCATACAGGGCGACCAAGGGTGTTTCTGTACCAAACCCCGGCCGAAAGCCCGATTGAAATGGATCCAGATAATCAGTTTCATCCAAGAGAGCCTGGAGCTGGCGAGCGACCACACGCTCTAGAACCTTTCCCAGGAATGGAACATTTGCTACCGGTCTATAGTTGTCAAGGTTGTCAGGGTCCAAGGAGGGTTTTTTTCGGAGCGGTCTCACCACCGCCTGTTTCAGGCAGAGTGGTACTACTCCCTCTCGTAAAGAGGCATTGATCACCTCCTTGGCCCAGCCGGCTGTTCCATTCCTGCTAGCTTTTATTAGCCATGAGGGGCAAGGATCCAGAGCAGAAGTGGTCTCCCACACCTGTCCAAGCACCTTGTCCACATCCTTGAGCTGTACCAACTGAAATTCATCCAATAAAACAGGACAGGACTGTGCTCCAGACAGCTCATTAGGTTCAACTGCTACAATGTTGGAGTCAAGGTCCCGGCGGATGTTCGTGATCTTATCTTGGAAGTGTCTCGCAAACTCATTACAGCGGGCTGTTGATGGTATTATTGCGTTCTGAGGACCAGAGTGTAAAAGTCCCCGAACAACTTTATAAAGTTCCGCTGGGCGGTTAGAGGATGACTGAATGGAGGCAGCAAAGTACTGCTTCTTTGCTGCCCTCACCGCCTTCACATAGAGCTTGGTAGAGACCTTCACAAGTGCATGGTTACAGCTGTTGGGAGTTCGTCTCCATTTGCACTCAAGCCGTCTCCTTTCTTGCTTCATCACTCTTAGCTCCGGGGTAAACCAAGGAGCCAACTGAGCTCTGGAAAGGAGAGGGCGCATCGGGGCGATCACGTCAGCTGCCCGGGTCATTTCCGTATTCCACAGATTGACCAGGGTTTCGACAGGAGCGTCAGTTTTATCAGCCGGAAAACTCCCTAGAGCCTTCTGAAAACCCTCAGGATTCATTAGTCTCCGGGGACGGACCATCTTAATTGGTCCTCCACCCTTGCAGAGGGAAGAAAACATTGTGAGTCTAAACCTCAATAGGCGGTGATCTGTCCATGACAAAGGAATAGATGTAAAATCCCTCACTCCCAGATCACCATCCCCTAATCCAGTGGCAAAAATCAAGTCTAGAGTGTGCCCCGAGATATGCGTAGGGCCAGTAACAAATTGAGACAGCCCCATGGCTGTCATGAAGTCCTGAGCCGCTCCAGACAAAGCGGTCTCAGCATGAATGTTGAGATCCCCCAATACCAAAAGTTTGGGGGATCGCAACAATAAATCCGCGACCACCTCTGTCAGCTCAGTTAGGGAGGCTGTTGGGCAGCAGGGTGGACGGTACACCAACAGTATTCCCAGTCTGTCTCGCTGACCCAACACAATGTGAAGACACTCCAGACCATTAGCCACCTGGATAGGGTGCCTAACAAGAGGGATGGAACTTCTATAGACCACAGCGATTCCCCCTCCCCGACCCTCGGATCTACCCAGATGCTGAACCGAGTACCCAGGTGGGCACAGCTGGGAGAGATTAATTGCCCTATCCACTGTTGGCTCTGGCCTGGCCCACCCTTGGAAAGTTGTCCTCCAGCTGAAAATGTTTCCGCAGCCCTGCTCTCTGCTTTAGGTCATCTACACCAAGCCTTTCTAACTGCAGAGACCTTCCCTTCCCATAGAATCATAGAACAGTAGAATTGGAAGGGGCCTCTAAGGCCATTGAGTCCAACTCACTGCTCAGTACAGGAATCCACCTTAAAGCATGCCTGACAGCTGCCTCTTGAAGGCCTCCAGTGTTGGGGAGCCCACCACCTCCTGAAGTCGTTGGTGCCATTGTCCTGCTACTCTAATAGTTTGGATGTTTTTCTTGATGTCCAGTCGAAATCCAGCTTCCTGAAACTTGAGTCCATTATTCCGTGTCCTGCACTCTGGGATGATCCAGAAGAGATCCTGGCCCTGCCCTGTGTGGCAAACTTTCAAGTACCAAGACTTAAGTACTGTAAACCTGGCTGGTTAAAAATCTCTATCCCACCTTTCAGTTAAAAACATGAGCTCTGCTGGATGGGACCAAAGGCCCATCTCGTCCCACATCTGTGTTCACTGTGGCCAGCCAGGTGCCCCTGGGAAGCATCCACCTAGGAACATAGGAGGCTGCCTTTCCCTGAGTCATGTTCCTGCCTCAGCATTGTCTATACCTGAGGGCAGCAGGGCTTGCTGAGGGTGGGGTGGGGGGTTAGGGGCCTGGCTGCAGCACACTCAGCTCTGACCTCCAACGGAAGGGAATAGCTAGGGGAAAGACCTACGGGGGCTGCCGCTGCTGCCCTCCAACATCTACCTCTCTGAGGTGATGGCTTCACTCTGCCTAATTGCAGGGCTGGCCGTGATGGAGTGAAAGTTCCCACTTTTGATTGTTACTGGTCTTCATTTCTTTCACTAAATTCTATAAAGCAGCATATATGCTGATGATGCTGTAGGCATGATAACTCAGACGACAACGACAATTTATTTAATGTTGTTGTTGTTGTTGTTATGTGCCTTCAAATCGACTACGACTCATGGTGACCCTATGAATCAGCGACCTCCAACAGTATCTGTCGTGAACTACCCTGTTCAGATCTTCTAAGTTCAGGTCTGTGGCTTCCTTTATGGAACCAATCCATCTCTTGTTTGGCCTTCCTCTTTTTCTACTCCCTTCTGTTTTTCCCAGCATTATTGTCTTTTCTAGTGAGTCATGTCTTCTCATTATGTGTCCAAAGTATGATAACCTCAGTTTCATCATTTTAGCTTCTAGTGATAGTTCTGGTTTAATTTGTTCTAACACCCAATGATTTGTCTTTTTTGCAGTCCATGGTATCTGCAAAGCTCTCCTCCAACACCACTTTTCAAATGAGTTGATTTTTCTCTTATCCGCTTTTTTCACTGTCCAACTTTCACATCCATACATAGAGATTGGGAATACCATGGTCTGAATGAGCCTGACTTTAGTGTTCAGTAATACATCTTTGCATTTGAGGACCTTTTCTAGTTCTCTCATAGCTGCCCTCCCCAGTCCTGATTTCTTGACTATTGTCTCCATTTTGGTTAATGACTGTGCCGAGGTATTGATAATCCTTGAGAAGTTCAATGTCCTCATTGTCAGTATACCAGGGGGAGCCAAATATACCATTGTCTATACCAGGGGGAGCCAAATTGCTGCCCTCCAGATGTTGATAACTACAATTCAGATCATCCTTGACCTATTGGCCGTGCTAGGTAGGGCTGATGGGAGTTGGAGTCCAACAACATTAGGAGGGTATCAGGTTGACTATGCCTGGTCTATATTATTGTTATTGTTGTCATTATTATTATTATTATTATTAAAAAATGCCCCACCCAACCTTCCTCTTAAAGGAGCCCAGGGTGGCAAACACATGAATAACAATAAAAACAATACCATTAAACATAAAATAAAGACAGATTTAAAATATTTAAAAAATATAAACACAGTTAAAATCATTAAACAATCCCATACTCTCACAGCTGCTCATCTCAAGGTTGCCAGAGGCAGTATCTTTCATCCATCAAACCCCTGGGTAAACAGGATTGTTTGTTATTTTAAATCCCTCCCCAAAGTTAATAAAGCGGGAAACAGGCACATCTTGCCAGGGAGGGATCCCGCTACATGGCCACAAGAAGGCCCTGTTGCAGGCCAGTGCCAACTGGGCAGCCCCCAGGGCCAGCACCACCAACAGGCTTTCCCAGCCAATTTTGGGGCCCCAGAAGGATGCTCTTGGGGGGAAAGTACATGCTGACGGGCAGTGGCTCTGCACAGTTTCAGGGAGGAGTCATTTCCAGCTGTACCTGGAGAGAGTAAACCTTGTAATAATATTGGCTATCTGGATGAAAAGCTCCCTCTGCCTTTTCTCTGAAGCGAGAAAGCCATCCCTGTTTCAAAGGGGAGACAAGATCCCGAAGCGACTTCCATGTTTCTGCCCTGACCTCTTAACAATGAAATTTCTTAGCAAGCAATTGTTGGGTTTTCTCTGAGTTTTTTTCTTTTCACATTTGCTTTGTGGAGATGAATGTTCTCTTCTCCACCATCACCGCCCCTTTGTTCTCTGAAGTTTTTTTTGTTTAAAAGATAATATGCGAGCTGAGAAGTTTGGCTCTATTGTATCTTAACTTTCAGAGTATTTCCATTCTTGCCAGCACATGGGCAATGAGCACAATTTGATCCCATTTTCTTGCGTTCATGTTCGATTTACCCCTTTCATGTTTTCTCTTTCATGTTAGGGCTTTTCAAAACAACTGTTTCCCTGGGCAGGAGATGGAGTCAAGACATAGACAGGTCAGGGGTGGTGCCAATAAGGGAAAACTTTTCCCTCATGGGACTGATTTGGCAGGCATTGTGGGCTCAGGTCTGATGCAAGGACACAGATAGCTGGAGTATCCCCATTGCTGATTTGCAGAGCCGGCCCCAGACATGCCGGGGCCCTTGGGCACAAGCCTGCCCCGGGCCCCGGCACTCCCCTTCCGTGATTCGCAGAACAGCAGACATCAGTGTTCGTTTGTTTGCTTATTTGATTTATATCCTGCCCTTTTCTCCCAGTAGGAGCCCAGGGCAGCAAACAAAAGCACCAAAAACACTTTAAAACATCATAAAAACAGAATTCAAAATATACTAAAACACAACAACCATTAAAAACATATTAAAACAAAACGTCTTTAATTTAAAAAAAAAGCTTTAAAAACAGTTTTTAGAAGGTTTAAAAATATATTAAAAAGCATTTCCAACACAGATGCAGACTGGGATAAGGTCTCCACTTAAAAGGCTTGTTGAAAGAGGAAGGTCTTCAGTAGACGCTGAAAAGAGAACAGAGATGACGACCCCTGTTGGTGACCCCACTGCAACCCTGGGGTCTCGGCAGCTGCCTTAAAGTGCCAGGTGCTGATACTGGGCCTGCTCAGAGGAGAAGTCTGAACCCTAAAGAATAATAGGTCTAGCAGGTTTAACAGGACACCCCTCCCTGGGGGGAAAGGACAAAACAAGGACAATGGATTACTTGTAGGGTTTGTCCCAGGTAAATAGACAGTTGGGGCACCTGGAGGTAGAACTGTGAGGATAGAGAAACTGCAGGGACAATTTCACCAAAATTCTGCTGGAAGAGGAGAAATACAACTGGCAAGGGCAGTAACACACCCACACCGCAGCAACTGTGTTGGCAGCCTGGCTGGCATTTTGCATCATGCACAGTGCCCCACATCTTGCGTCCTCCCGGGGCATTTGGGGTGGGGTGTTGCCGCCATAAAAAATAAAAAATAGAGAAAGGTCTTCAAAGTGCCTTTCTTTTTCTCAGGCTGGGGGGGGGTTATTGAGAAAAAGAAAAACCACAGAAACTTCTCCCGAAAATGGGGTCAATCACTGGTAAGTGGGAAGCGGGAGGGAGTGGGGAGAAGGAGAGGCCTGGTGGAGAAAGCATCCACTCAACCCCACCTTGACCTTCTCCTGAGAAGACACAGCTGTCTGGAAGGTCCTCCATTTTGGCGATTCCTCCTTTCCCCCCTCCCCGCCCGTCTCCTTGCTGCTTGACACCCTGACAGCCCAAGGTTGCTGTCAGCTCTACACTGCATCAGCAGTGCCAGGGGGGGGGGCTGGAAATTCCTGGGTCTTTGGCAGGGAAGGAAAGTCCTTAGCCAGCAGTCGGGTTGTAAATCTGCCAGGCCTATCCGAAGCGTACTTGCCGAGTCAGAAGTCCAGAAGCGAGGTCAGTGGAGGTCCGGGATCAATTGCCAAGGGGTCAGTCAAAGAGATGCTGCAGGGAAACTAGGTCTACACAAAGCCACGCCTGACGTTGCAGTCAGCAACAAACTGCAGCCAAGGTGTGCCTTATAAAGAGCAGGATGGACAGCAGGTGTGAGCCCTCAGCGTTTGGGCCTTAAGGAGACAGGCCTGCCTCTCTTCTGCCTGACCTTCTGCTGTCTATGTTCTGCAGGTGAGGGGGGAGTATCCTGTTCACTGTCTGTGTCTGGCTGCAGGGCCTCTACTGTCCCTGGGGTGCTCTGCAGCTGAGGGGCAGAAGGAGCTGGATTCTCAGGAGGCTCCTCCGTGTCTCCTGCTGCTCCTGGGTCTGCTGCTGTTACTCCTGAGTCGTCCTCATCTGAGGAGTCCTCTGACGGGGCCATGACACTTGCTCTGGGCCACCCAGCCCTCAGTCTCAACCAGGGGTGGAAAGATCTGTCCGTTGCAGTTCTCCCAGCTTCTCATTCTTCCAATCTTAAATTCAGTTCCCCACATTCCTGCAGGAACTTGCAAATTTTCTTTTAAAAATATCCTCATGAAAATTGTCCAGCATGTAAGTGCAAATTTCTCCTAATAAACACATTTTTGTAGGCAGTTTTGAGTCATGTACACTATTCTGCAAGCAATATAATGCATTTTTGTATGTTATTTTGCACTCATGTATTCATTTTTATGCACGCTTTCCCCTAACATACGTATTTTTGAAAGCATTGTTTGGCTGACAGACTCCGCTGCAAAATTTGAATAAGTGCGAATTTTGAACCATTGCCGTGTTTCGGTTCTCAAATTGCTTCCGAAAGTGCCGATTTGACAGATTTGGGTTGAAAAGCGAACTGGATCCAAATTCTTGCCTGTTGCTAGTCTCAACTCGACTAATGCCTGGATTCCCCCGAATCAGCCCAATTTGTTTCAGGACTGAGCCGAATCTGGTGCACAGCCCTATTTAAATTCCTGATTAAACATGCAGTTGGGGGCAGGGGACAGAAGGAGGCACATGTGGTCTCCTTTCCTACCCCCTGACCACAGGTTGAATTGGGATTTCAAACAATAGCCAAAGACTGTGCAATGCCCCTGATTCAGTTCATGGCCCAGATCAGGGTCAGGTTGGCCCGGATTGTCGTGGTCGGCTTGGGGCTGCACCAAGGTGCCAAACTGGGTCCCAAATTGGTTGGGGGGACATGTGGAGCCCTAGTTTTTACCTGTTTTCTGATGGTTTTGACTTCTGCAGTCTGTTTTGGTCCTGAAAGGTGGCCTGTAATTATCTAACTGACCACATAAATATATTTTTACTCTGGCTCTTTAGCTGTCCTCCCGCGCATCACCTCTCCTTTCTCCCTTCAGGGTTCTCAGCCCTCTCAACTCAAACTCTTAATGCACTCACATTCATTTTGCAGGGCCCATTATGCTCTTTGGCTCTGGAGACTGCTAGGATTTCAAGCCTGCTAGTTAAATGGCCAATAAAATATTGTGCTGGGCCACATGGCTTGTCCTATTCAGCATTTTTGTGGGGCTGGCTTTGGTGCCATCACATCTCAGCAGGTTAATGAGCTGAAACAAAGTATCTGGCTTCTAAAGTGTGTGTGAAAGAAAAAGGGTAAAATGTGAGGATCTGGACCAGGGGACCTAGCGGCTTGTCGTTAGCATGCATTAGCCAGGAACAGGGCAAGCCACTTCAGGTCCCAGCTCTGAGTCGCGGCCTCTGGGGAGCCATAGTGGTGGATCTGCTGTTTTGTTCCGAGAACGATCACAGGGAAATTGGGAAGGGTCACATAGCAGGGCTATTTTGATTGCAGCTTCTTTTCACAAGACCAGCAGCAAATGGGCAAATCCATCTTTCTTATTGCTGTGCTGTAATGGCACAGATTTTGCTAGTGCTGTCTGATCAGAAATTCCAGCTCCTTTGTCAATGAGTGCAGGCTGAAGCCACCTCCTCCTGGCTGTTTCAATAGACTCTTCTGCAGCCCATGTCCATGCCTAGGGGGGCTTGGTTAAGACAAACCTCCCAGAAAGGTATGTCCTAAGAAATGGATCGCCGTAAAAGCTTTTGCCAACCAGGATCTATTTCTTCGGATGCATGAAATGGTCTGGAAAATTGGTATCCTCTTCCAGAGGCAAGTCAAAACAGTTTTCTCTGGAAAGGTTGTAAGGGATTTCATTGTAATGCCCTTTGAATCCCCGAGGTTCAATTGTACAGCTTCCAACATCCTGTAGATTAAAATACAGACACATCGGCAATGCTCCTAATTCTGAACCTCCTTCCCATTTTTACACATTGCTGAAGGCCCTGTTCTGTTTTTTGTATTCATTTGTACTGTAGGAGCCTCTCCTCCTCCCTCGATGCAAAGCAAGACGGCGTTTGTACTTTGGGTTAACAATATAATAGAAAAATAATAATTGTACTATCTAACTGCAACTGATAGGGGTTGTAGTCCAATATGTCTGGAGGCTGCAGGTTGGCAAAGGCTAGCCTAGGATCTCAGAGCAGGGAGCAGTGCCATATATAAGACAGAAAACAAGTAGAATTAACCATTAGAACCTGCACATCAATCAAGAGTACAGCAGGCCGTAAAAATTTAACCAAAAGCTGGGTAAAACAGCCAAGTTTTAACTTGGCATTAAAAGATCAGAGGGAAGAGAGTTCCATAACTGGGGCGCCACCATGATGAAGGACCTCTTACACATCACTGCATAGTGTAGGAGTGCCCAACATGGCGATCTCCAGATGTTGTTGGACTCCAACTCCCATCATCCCTGACTATTGACCATCCTGGCAGGGTTGGAGTCCAACATTTGGAGGTCACCAGATTGGCTTCTCCTGGCATAGTGAGCTAGATAATACCTGATGGGATCGTTTGTTAAACCACTTTGGGGACTGTAGCTCTGTGAGGGGACTAGGGGTCTCCTAGTAACTTTCAGCACCCTCAACAAATGACACTTCCCAGGATTATTTGGGGAAAGCCACGACTGTTTGAAGTGGTATGATGCAGCTTTGAATGTAGAGTCTAGAGTGTAATGGTACTTCCTTCACAGGACATTTTGTCAGTGAGAACTTTACAAAAGGCTCAGGATGCCTTCCCATTGTAAATACAAAAGCATAGCATTATAATATTCTGTTCTAGTGCATTTAATGTCTTATTGATTCAGCAGGCTCTGAATGAATGGTGATAATAAATGTTGGGGAATCTTCTCATCCAAAGATCAATTTCTATCCTGTTTGGTGGAACTGCCCCCAAATTGAGATCTTCTGGGGGCAGATTATATATGCAATTGGTTCAATGACTAATTATACTCTCCCATATAATCCTTTTTCCTTGGATTGATGAATGGCTTGACATGAATGCTATGAGTTCCTCAGAAATTAATGAAGGGCAGCAAAAATACTGATTGCAGGTAAATGGCACAAATGTTTTTTAAAATATATAATATAATATAATATAATATAATATAATATAATATAATATAATATAATATAATATAATATAATATAATATAATATAATATAATATAATGCATTCTTCTATATTTTCTCCAATGTATGCATTTTCCCCTAATATACACATCTACCCCTTTTTATTGTTGGATTGCAAAATTCAGAGAGCTCTGGAGTTTGAAGGACAGCTGCCTTTTGGTTCACTTACTGTTTTGAGAAGTATATTCACATTAAAATGTATCCTGAACCAAATTCTCTCCTTTGTCACACCAACCAAATCTTTCCCAGATTCTCAGAGGAAGGGGGGCTGAGTCACTGAGCTCTTGGACTCTAGGATGGACCTTAAAGTCTCACCTGTGGAGGTGAATCCCCAACATCTGTCCCTGTAGCTTCAAAGACCAAGAGAAGCTGGTACAAATCCTTGGCAGGAGCTCTGGCATCCCAGGTCTAGGAATCAGCTCATTTGGGGATCCTGCAGAGTTCTGGGGTTCTGATACATCCTGACCAGTCACACCCACCAGATCGCCCTCCTCCAAATTCCCGTGTCTGTGGAGCAGCACTAACTGTGAGTGTGAGCTAAAGCACAGATTTACTCAGGAGAAAATATTATAAACTCAAGTAGACTGAAATTTGGAAAACGTATTTTTTGGGAAACTTCCTTTTTGGCCATTTGTTTGGTGAATGGGGACAAAATGCTCTCTCCATAGATCACAGAAGGAGGAAAGAAATTTCCCTGAAATTTTCAGGAGGACGTTGCTGCTAACTTCTTTAAAGTTTTCCATTTTTCTTGCTTTTGGAAAAGATGCCCACACCACTCACAATGGTGCAAGGCTCTTACTGCAGCTTCCCATCTGCCATACTTCCTGGCAAGACCCAGGATGGTAAACTACTACCACCTCCAATTTGTTTTACATAATTTTATCTCCCCCTACCACCAAGAAAGCAGAAGGAATTGGTCTCCATTTTCAGAAGGGGAGAATGTTGTTTGGGAAACTGGAATGCCTATATGTGTGTGTGCAATTTCAGTCCATGCTTAGTCTGGATCAGAGTGCCCCCATGGTGGTCCGGGAAAAGGTGGGCCAACTGCATATTTTTTCCACTTAGTACCTGGATGTTGCTGGTGCCACGTCTCTTTTGACTAACTCCTTGGCTGGACAGTTCCCCCACAGACCCTGCAGTCTAGCCTTGAAACCTTGCCCTTTCAGACACCAGCAGATGGGGGATCCAAGACTCCTGTTCTTTTTTGGGGGGGGGACACTGGGGTATAAAGCTCCAGACCGTTACAACTGCTTTGGGGCAACCTGTCCTACTTACCTGGTTGCCTGCTTCCTGTCTCACCTGGCAGCTTTCCAACATAGGTTCCCTGCGAGTCGTGAAGGTTGTTATAAAAAGCAGGAAATTGTATACTGCCCTCCCGAGAAGCTGCACTGTGTATCTGGAGCAGACTGAGGGTGGAACTCTCCCATCTGTTCTGCTGGAGCGCAATGGCACGTAGATTAAGGGAGAGGGTCCTCCTTTGAAAAGAGATGTTAAATCAAACAGCAAAAGAGACGGCAGCTTTGTCTGCTGTAGCTCCTTGTTCCTGCTTGTCAGTCTCCTCTGCTCCAGCGGTAAAGCACTGCCTATGGCAAATAAAATAAAGCCAATACCAAGGACATTGTCGCAACTTTGCTTTTGCAGCCGACCAGTCTGAAATGTTTTATTTGCAGCAGAGAGCTTGCAGTGATGGAATTAATTAATTACGGGAGGCAAGGGGCTTTGCTGTACAGCTTCTCTGCACTTTCCAGATTCTTGGCTGGCTCTCTGAAAACATGAAGTCGGCGCCACACAGAAGCTGTGGAAAAAGGCCAAGTCAGCTGTAGGAATGATTAGGAAAAGGACAGATAATAATTGCTGGTATCATAGCGCTTTTTTAGAAATCAATGGTCCATCCCCATCTGATACCCTGTGGCCTATTCTACTGCCACCTCAGTATGTGGGGCTGCCTTTGAAAAGTGTTCGGAAACTGTAGCAGTTGCAAAAACATGGCAGCCAGACTGTTTGCTGGTGTGTGATTTTTAGACCACATCACACTGGTCTTGTGTCAAATGCACAGGCTTCTAATTCATTTCCAGACTCAATGCAATGTTTAAGGATATGCAGGGCTGACGCTAGGTATGGCTGGGCCCTTGGGCACCAGCCTGCCCTGGGTCCACAATGCTGTAACTCAGTACCCCCCAATATAGGTGGTGTGGGGCTAATAAGCCCACCCGTGCTCCCCACCCACTTCTTGTGTCATGTGAATGATATGTGAGCGTAGCACACAGCCCCTTAGGGAAGCCCCCGCCGCCATCTTGGGTGATGGCAGGCATGCACGCACAGCGTGGATGGCATTCACACTGACAGGAAAGGTAGGTGGAGCATGTGGGTGGGCTTATTGAAGCCCGCACTGTCTGTATTGGGTGTGTGTGCCTGGGAGCTCCCTTTCCACAATTCACGGCAGGGTGAGGTTGCAGGACATGATGCTTCCGCAGATCACAGAATCGTAGCACCATCCTCCTACCCTAAGGAGGGACCCTTCAGGCGCCCCTCGGCCAGGGTCCAACCTAGCCACCCTCTGGAGCCGGCTCTGGGGTTGTGTCTGAAGTTTAGCAGAGAAGGGCGAGGCTAGGGAATACCCAGAGCAGGAACAAGGGAGAAATTTGTTTGTCTTTGGATTTTAATGAGAAAATACCTAATGTGTACTTCTTGAACCGATAGGCGGACCAAAACACAGCTATCCTTCAAAATGTGGAGTTCAATGAATTTTGTGATGCAGTTTGCCAACCAACCACATGAAAATAACATAGAAAATGCATTATATCAGAGAAATTTCCTTGCAAAAATGTGGACAGGATATGGATCATCTTTGGGGCTCACCCAGGAGTCCAGGAATTGGGGAGATGGCCTGTCCTGGATGGGATAACACTCCCCTGGAAGGAGCTTGGGCTGCTCCTGGGTCCAACACTGTCACTGGAGGCTGATGAGAGCCTTTTCCTAGCTCTGGCTGATGTACTAGCTTTGGCCCCTAAAACGACTTCACTTGGTAACTCTACTCCAAACAGGAGGCAGGCTTAGTGGCTTACTTGGTCCTTCAAGAGTTAGCACCCCACACAGTCAGGGGAACCTCATGTGGCCCTCCAAGTCTGTTGATCTGGCCCTCAGGAGTCTCCCCACACAACCTCCCCCAGCCACGCTCCCTCTTCTCTGGCAACACCCCTGACCGGCTCTGCTCCACAATTCTCCTTGAGTGTTTTCTGCTTGGCTGCAATGCATCCTTGAACTCTAAGAATGCTTCCTGGTTGCCTGGGTGGAGAGCAGAGAGGGGCATGGATGTGTGTGCAGAAACTAGCCAACTAGTAGGGTGGTAAAATTCACATCCCACCGTTGCCTCTGGCCCCACCCATGTGACCCCTGGAAAGGGAGCGCAGCCCCTTGGGCTGAAATAAGTTCTTCATCCCTTCTGTAGAAGGAGCCTGATATGAATGGTTCATTCCTCAGCCAATCCAAAGCCAATTAGGGGCATCCAAGTTCTTTTGCAAATCCATCCAAGGATTGATAAAGTGTTTGGTGATCTTTAACAAGAGAAAAGCCTCTGTCATTATTGGTGTGTGTTTCAGTGCTTTGCTTTTTGATCCCTGCTAAAGCTCTTAAGGTCCTGTTTAATCTTCCCAGACTGTATTCGAGTGTCCCTCAGCATAGAGGCCTTCACCCTTTACCGGGACTTTTCATATCAAAGTCTTCCTGAATACTCTTGAGCCAAAGGGCTTATGGCAATAATACGCTTGAGAGCGTTTTCTTAACAGCCTTGGGATTTGCAACATGGAGAAAGCAGCTGAGCCAAGGATCACGCTGTCGCTTAAACTGACACTTAGCAATGCTTCCGAAATTTGTCTCACCCTAATTTCAGAGTTTTGAATTACCTGACCTTGTTTCCAAAGTGGAACCAGTTTATTACGAATCACTTCTTGTTTCAGGAAGATCACTTGGTACCTGCTCTTTCAGCATCAGGAAAATCCTTTTAAAAAAAGGATTTCTGCACTCTGTGTGCAAGCCTTTTTTTTAAAGCACAACTATAGCTAAAATTGGTTTTAAACTTTAGCTAAAATAGGTTTTAGTTTGCTGTGTTTTATAACTTTGGCAGTATTCATTCAATCTTGCTTGTTTTATTGTTTGAACTGTTCTCCCCTGCCCCATTAGCTATCCTAAAAGTATTCATATTTATGGTCCCATCTGCACTATATATTTAAAGCAGTATCATAGCACTTCAATCAGTCATGGCTTCCCCCAAAGCATCCTGGGAACTGTAGTTTGTTAACTTTCAGCGAATGCTGAAGACGCCCCTCTTCACCCTGGCCTTTGACCCTTGAGTTTTATATTTTTAAGACCCATCCTATTTTGTGATTCTGGTTGTTTTTCATTGTGTTTAAGGTTGTAACTAACCCTGGGACCTCTGGGTGAAGGGCGGGCAATAAATGCTAATGGTAATAATAACAATAATAACAATAGAGAGTGCTCTTGTGCTCTGGTCTTGCTTGAGGGCTTCCCATAGGCATCTGGCTGGCCTGTGGACTACACTTCCCAGGCTTCCTTGGGGGAAACCATGACTGTCTAAAGTGAAATAATAGTGGAATAAATGTACAGTGTGAATGTGGCCTAGATGGGTCTTTAACCGGATTTAACCCCAGACTCCAGGAGCCATCAAGACTGTGTTGGAGGCTGCAGGAGGTGAGACGACTAGAACGCCGGTGGCAGAAATCTCACTCCGAAGATGATCGGACACTGGTTAGAGCAGCAATAGCAGCCTACCAAGTGGCAATAAAGGCAGCAAAGAAGGGCTTCTTTGCTGCCTCTATTGCATCCGCAGAATGTTGTCCCAGGAGGTTGTTCCAGGTGGTCCGTAGCCTGGTCGGTCCAGTTGCTCAGGACCCCATGGAGCACTCTAAAGCCTCCTGTGACGCGTTTGCAAAACATTTTGCTGATAAAATCGACTGTCTGAAGAGCTCAATTCCGTACGCCGTGGACACAGGAAGCAGGCCAGAGACGGCCAGTTGCTATCCGGTCCAATGGGATCGGTTTCAGCCTCTTCCCTCTGAGGAAGTGGACAAGGTGCTCTCTACTGTGAGACTGACCACCTGTTTGTTTGACCCTTGCCCTACATGGCTCATTGTGGGCTGCAGAGAGAGACTGAGCGATGGGATCAAGGCGGTGGTAAATGCTTCCTTGGAAGAGGGAGCTTTGCCATCTGCCCTCAAGGAGGCGGTAATAAAGCCCATCTTGAAAAAGCCCTCCTTGGATCCCCAAGATTTGAATAACTTTCGCCCAGTCTCCAATCTACCATTTTTGGGCAAGGTGATCGAACGGGTGGTGGCCAAACAGTTACAGACATACTTGGAGGAAGCAGATTACTTAGATCCATTCCAATCGTGCTTCAGGACTGGCCATGGAACTGAAAAAGCCTTGGTCGCTCTGGTGGATGATTTGAGGAGGGCGTTGGATAGGGGTGAATGCTCATTCCTCGTCCTCCTTGATCTCTCACCGGCTTTTGATACCGTCGACCACGGTATCCTCCTGGGCCGCCTGGAGGGAATGGGAATTGAAGGCACTGTTTTACGGTGGTTCCGTTCCTATCTCTCTGACAGGCACCAGTGGGTGGCATTGGGAGAGGAGGTTTTGGACCCTTGGCCTCTTAATTGTGGTGTGCCACAGGGCTCTATCCTCTCTCCCATGCTATTTAACATCTATGTAAAGCCGCTGGGAGCTATCATCAGGAGATTTGGGTTGCAGTGCCACCAATATGCGGATGACACTCAGCTCTATCTCTCATTTAAGTCCTCACTGGAGTTGGCTGTGGAAACCATTTCCAAGTGCCTGGAGTCTGTAAGTGAATGGATGGGAGGAAACAGGCTGAAACTGAACCCCGACAAGACCGAGATACTGCTTGTGGGAGACAAGAGAAGATTGGGAGATATCGACCTGGTGTTGAATGGGGTAAGATTGCCCCTAAAGGACCAGGTCCGCAGCCTCGGGGTCGTACTTGACTCCAAGCTGTCCATGGAGGCTCAGGTGTTAGCAGTGAGCCGGGCAGCTTGGTATCAGTTACACCTGATACAGAGGCTGCGACCCTATCTTCCGGTTCATCTGCTCCCGTGAGTAGTGCATGCCCTGGTCTCCTCTCGCTTAGACTACTGTAATGCGCTCTACGTTGGGCTACCCATGAAGATGGTTCGGAAATTACAACTGGTACAAAATGCGGCGGCACGGCTGATAAAGAATGGCCGCCGCTGGGATCACATCACTCCAGTGTTAGCAGACCTACACTGGTTACCAGTTGTCTACCGAGCCCAATTCAAGGTGTTGGTGTTAACCTTTA
Source organism: Rhineura floridana (assembly GCF_030035675.1). Classification (NCBI taxonomy): domain Eukaryota; kingdom Metazoa; phylum Chordata; class Lepidosauria; order Squamata; family Rhineuridae; genus Rhineura; species Rhineura floridana. Next base: position 15,820,570 of record NC_084497.1, on the reverse strand, counting down.
AAGCCCTACACGGTTTCGGTCCAGTTTATCTAAAGGAGTGCCTCCAGCATCACCAAATGTGCCGCCTTACAAGATCAGCCTTACAAGACCTTCTCTCGGTCCCGCCAGTGAAAACAATCAGGCTGGTGCGGACTAGAGAGAGGGCATTCTCGATTGTGGCCCCCACCCTCTGGAACTCTCTCCCATACGATATTCGCCATGCCCCCTCCTTGGTAAGCTTTCGCCAAGGATTAAAAACGTGGCTATTTCAGCGGGCATACAGGATCCCTAGCAAATTTTAGTATATAATGTACAGATGTGGGTGGGTTGATTAGTTGAAGACTGTATTTATATGTCGTATTTGTATTGTATTTATTTGCTGTATCTTATTTTAAATTATGTGCACCACCTAGAGTGGCCGTTCACTCGGCCAGATAGGCGGCATAAAAATAAAATTTTATTATTATTATTATTATTGTTATTGTTATTGTTATTGTTATTATTATTATTTAAGGAGCGGGACCAGGAGCCAGGCCAGGTCCAGGGCTTGGTGCTTGCTTCTGGAGAGCAGGAGTCTGCTAGGACTGACGGACTTGAGTCCCCAGAGGAAACTCCTGCACCATCAGGGCACGTAAGGCCAGGATCCCCACAGGCACCTCCCCTGAGAAATTAAAGGTCTCCCCCAGTACCTAACTGGTCCCATGGCACAGGGAGCCCACCAGGCAGGAGGGCATGGAATGGAGGAAGAGTGCCCATCTTCAGGCCAAAGGGCTGGCCCTTTAAAACTCCAGAAGATACCCACAAGAAGGCAGATCAACGGTGGTGGCAAGCTGTCTTCCTGTTGAGGCTACCTGGTGAGCTTTCAATGGACCCCAGATTCCCTGGGACCACAGCTTGAAATCCACTGAATTCAAACATAAACACATTGGAAATCCCACTGCAGATTATGATGAGAATGAGAATTACAGCTGAGTCAACATTTACAAAAGGGCATCTTAGTTCTCCTTTTGTACACACAAAGGTCACTGTCAGAAAGCCTGACCCAATTTAGCAATTTGTCCTGGCTTTGGCAATTTCCCTTTAATTATCACATTCTTCTGGGATATGTTCCTGCCCTTCAGAATCAACTATAGATCTACTTGTTAAAGCATAACCAGGTTTGATGATGAACACATCGTTGCAATCTTTGTTGCTGGAAACCATCCAGGAAGGTCTGACTGTGTATATTATGAAACTGAACAGCCTAGGAAAATATATCATTTACAGATGAACACATTTTGCCAATTCTATTCCATTCTTCTTCCACGGGTCCACACTGCCTCCCATTCCTCTCTCTATGCCTTCTGATTTCATAGAGAATTTCTAAAATTCAAGTTGTATACTCAGTTTTTACAAAATCACAGCCTACGAAGGAACCCTGATGTGAGTGAGCAACCTCATCAAGAGTCCATTTTAGGATGCAATTTATTCAGTGTGTACATCAGCAACATATGAGGGGGTAAGTGATGAACTGAAAACTGCAACCAATGGTGAAAATGCAATGGTCTAAGGTGTGGGGAACCCTTTGCCCTCCAGATGTTGCTGAAGCATGACAAATGGGCAGGGGTGATGGCAGTTTTAGTTCAGTAACATCTGGTGGGCAAAAGGTTTCTGACACTTGGTCTACAGGAAGTCCAGAAACAACAACAATATTAAACAGAAGAAATGATGCTTCAGTGACACAGTGACACCATGCTGGAAACAAGATCAGGTCACATGGAAGTGCATCACCCAGGGAGATATTTGGGTGGGTTGAAATTAATAAGCCCCTGAACTTAATACTAGTATATTGGCATTCCAGGTGCAGACATCCTGGCAACATTACCATTAAGGGCTCTAGATGCAGGGATGGAGAAACTGTGACCCTCTAGACCAGCCTTTCCCAACTAGTGGGCCACCAGATGTTGTTGGACCACAACTCCCATCAGCCTCAGCCAGCATTGCCAATGGTCAGGAAAGATGGGGATTGTGGTCCAACAACATCTGGTGGCCCACTAGTTGGGAAACGCTGCTCTAGACGTTGCTGGACTTCAACTCCCATCAGCCCCAACCAGCATGGCCAAACCTCAGGAGTGATGGGAGTTGTAGCCTGGCAACATCTGGATGGCCCTCACACATTCCTGTTCTCAGTGGTAATGTCAATGAGCAATCAGATTTGGTATGTCAGGTATATGGTAGCAATAGCCATCCTCGGATTCCCTGAATCCTTGGTCAACATTTTTGGGGGCCAAAAGTTCTGCCAAACGTGACATAATGAACCCCTAAAGACTTTTGGTCAGATAGAGGTCACTCCCTCACATCAGGAAACGTGATGTTTTCCTGGAGGCTCCTTGCCAAGGAAAAAGTGGAAGCTTATGTTTTCATCCTGGGACAGGGAAAATAAATAGATAAATAAATATTTTGAGAAAATAAATGCTTTCAGAAAGTGCAACTTCACATTTTAAACTCACGTAAATCCACATGCCATCATGACTACAAGGAATAAAATAGAGTTTGCATCTGTTTGCTAAACACATTTCCCTTGGGCATAAACACCATTTTGTTATAGGAGAAGATAATGGGTTGTATCCAGTGCTATTCCTGTGCAGAGTAGACCCACTGAAGTTAATGAATATGGCTAACCTAGGTTCAATAATTTCAATGGGTCTACTCAGAGTAGAACTTGGTTTGATAGAACCTCATATCTTTTAAAAGTGGTAGCAATAGTAGTAGTAGTAGTAATAATAATGATAATAATGGGTGTTAGAACAAATTAAACCAGAACTGTCACTAGAAGCTAAAATGATGAAACTGAGGTTATCATACTTTGGACACATCATGAGAAGACCTGATTCACTAGATAAGACAATAACGCTGGGAAAAACAGAAGGGAGTAGACAAAGAGATGGATTGATTCAACAAGAGATGGATTGATTCCATAAAGGAAGCCACAGACCTGAACTTACAAGATCTGAACAGGGTGGTTCATGACAGATGCTCTTGGAGGTCACTGATTGATAGGGCCACCCATAAATTGTAATCAACTTGAAGGCACATAGCAGCAGCAGCAACAACAACAATAATCTGTAACTGTACCCATGTCCAGCCGGCTGCCTCAACTATAAAATGTTTTAACAAACAAGAAGAAATAAAGGATATTGCGGTGACCAGCAGCAGCTCTGGAGAGCCATGGCAACTCAGGTGTCAAATACATGGGACACCTTTTATTTCAGCATTCTCCAAACATTCCCGTGAGATTGACTCTGGTAGGTAGCTTATCAACATGGCTTTGGCTGTCCTTGGAGACTAGTTCTCTGTTCGGTGACTAAATATGAGGTGAACAATTATCTGGGCCATCCGGCATCTGCCATATCTTCAACATTTCTGTTTCAAATTTTTAGGCACAAAAAGAATTGGAAAAAAATGTCGCGTGTTTAAAACACAAAGTTGAGGAGGAATTCATATGGCCCATTTTTTACTTTTTTTTTTGCTGTGGACCAACTCAGTCTGACTCTTGTGGATCAGATTGCAACTCCCAGTTGGACTACATGCTTCTTTGGGCTTTGTGATGCATTTTCAGTGCACAAGGAGTGTACACATAAATATGTATTTTACATAATCACAATGATGGCGATGATGATGATCCTGCCCTTCCTCCTAAAGAGAGTCCAGGGTGGTAAACAAATGAAAAAGCACTGAAAACATCTTTTTGTTGTTCTTTAAAAAAAGATTTTACTGAGTCAAGCATTGAAAAGTCCTTGTGTACTGCCTTCAAGCCGATTCCGACTTATGGTGACCCTATGAATAGGGTTTTCATCAGGCTGAGAGGCAGTGACTGGCCCAAGGTCACCCAGGGAGCTTCATGGCTATGTGGAGATTCGAACCCTGGTCTCCCAGGTCGTAGTCCAACACCTTAACCACTATACCACACTCATTGTACATCAAACGTGCACACAATATGCATGCAATCTAAATGCTGACAAATGTGCACAACATAGGATTGAGCACCAGTGAGACTGAAAGGGAAGACCTGGCCGGTGGTGAGATTTTCTTCCTCTAGATTTCTCCCAAATGAGGTTGATACCCGGTAAATCAAGACAATGAAGAGATGCTGACAAATCTCTCTCAAGGCTGCGACCTCCTATCTGAGTGATGGTAGCCTTTCTCTAGAAAGTGGGAGGCCAGCAATGTTACCAGTGTCAAAATCCCCAGGGTCCATGAAGGCCATTAGTGTCAACTTCAAGTGAGCTGGCCCTATAAATTACAGGGCAATGCCCTGACAATTAAATACAGGGGGTGTCTCCTTTTATTTTAGCTGTTTATTATAAATATATATATATTATCAATAAAACAGGATGGATCAAAAAGGTCAAAAGTAAGGATGGCTAAAAAAGGCAAAGTGCATATGAATGTAATTCATTTCCCTTCTCTATTTAAGTCCCAGCATCTTGATCTTAAAGCTGGCAGAACACTGACACGAGGATCCAGGAGCACCCCCAGAATATAGACCTGTTCTTTCAGAGGGAGTATATGACCCCATCCAAAGCAGGCAATTGACCAATTGTCTGAATTCGGGAACCATCAACCCACAGTGCCTCCATCTTGCTAGGATTCACTCAGTTTATTGGCCCTCATCCAGCCCACCACCAAGTCCAGGCAGTGGTCCAGGGCTTGCACGGCCTCTCCCGATTCAGATGTTACAGAAAAATAGAGCTGGGTATCATCAGTGTACTGCTGACACCTTGCTCCAAATCTCCTGATGACCTCTCCCAAGGGCTTCATATAGTTAAACAGCATGAGGGACAAGATATCCCTCTCCTTTGCTCTCGCCCAGCCGACACATAGTCCTTGGGGGTTACTATTGGAGTCAAGGAACTCAAGCCAGCCAACAAGGCCAGGCTGAGCTGGTCGCTTCTCACCCCAGGCACCAAGATAACACTCACTCTCGGCATTCTCCAAACTTTCCCGTGAGATTGGTAGCCAGTTCATCAACACGGCTGGCTTTCATTTGAGACCTCCGTTCCTTGTTACATGACTAAATACAAGGTGAGCAACCATAGGGCTGCTGCAGCCAGCTAAGTTCTGCTCAGAGCAGACCCCACTGAAATGAATGGGCCTAAGTTAGTCACGTCCATTCATTTCAGTGGGTCTACTCTGAATAGGATTAGCAATGGATGCAACCTCATGGGCTTGTTCAACCAAGTTACAGATTGCCAGTCTGCAGTTTATCATCTGGGAAGCAGTCATCAGAAAGAAGGTATTGTAAACAAGAATGCAAAGCAGCCTCTCTCCATCAGCAACCATACTCGGCAATGCAAAATGCCAAGGGCAGGCGCTGAGGGGAAGAGAGAATATAATATGAAGAGGAAATGAATTTAACATGGGGGGGGGAGGCGGGAAAGCTGGCCCTTTCTGAAAAGACTGCAGGGTTCAGTGAGCAAATGGGACACAAACGCAAAGAAAAATTAACAGACTTTGCATTCCTGAATAAGAGAGAGATGTAAGTGCAGGTGATAAGAAAGCAAATGGAAGGGGGGAACTGCTGAAGGGGCTATTCTGAAATGCAGTGTTCTGTTTTGCTATGCTAATAAAGAGATGAAAGGCAGCTAAACAGAAGAATTTACCAGCACAAGTCTTTTATATTTTATTTTTGCAAGAGTTCTTTGTTGTTGTTTTGGGTTATTGTTGGCGAGGATAAATGGGCTTTCGACCCCCCTCCCAGGTTTATGAAGTTGAGAAATAAAGCAAAGCAAAGACTCAGCGCATCAAGTTCATTGATGAGAAAATTATAAAATAGTTAGTCGACGATGCTTTGCAGCCGTCAACCAAGCATGTGCGGTGGAAATGGGACCATTCTGGGCATCATTTTATTCCATTTTCTTCTCTCTTTCCTCCCTCATTAATAATAATAATAATAAAAACACAGAGAAGTAATTCAGAAAATTGTCATAGCATATGTACAGCTCATTTCCTACAATTTATTAATAACTTGTTTCTTAATAGTCTTAAAACAAAATAGGATCTTGGCAGGTGAGATTATTTTCTGCCTTTCTATTCATGAAAATGAACACAGGTTGTTCAGGGCTTTGTAAGTTAGAAGCAAAACCTTAGACCTGGCCTAATGATTTATTGGCAGTGGGTACAGCTCATTCAAGAGTAGCGTATAGTGTAGCAAGGGAATGCCCCATTAAGGAGCTCTCTGTGATCCTTCGCTGTATTCCTTTTAGCACCTCCTTTAAAACATAGATGTTGATCGGTTTTTGTTTTTGTTTTAGTTAGTAACTGTTTTAATTGTCTTAATTATGTTTTAATTACTTGTTTTTAACTGTTTTATTGATAATATTCATGTTTTCAGTAAATGGCTCAGAGGTCTTTACATTCAAGTGATGTCTTTTTGCAATAGCTGACCTTTGCTTATATATCTATTCACTAATAGGCAAAAACCCTTGCAGTTTAAGAGCATACCTATAGCCCACAGATATTGCTATCAAACTTTAGAACATAAGAACATAAGAAGTGCCTGCTGGATCAGGCCAGTGGCCCATCTAGTCCAGCATCCTGTTCTCACAGTGGCCAACCAGGTGCCTGGGGGAAGCGCACAAGCAGGACCCGAGTGCAAGAACACTCTCCCCTCCTGAGGCTTCCGGCAACTGGTTTTCAGAAGCATGCTGCCTCAGACTAGGGTAGCAGAGCACAGCCATCATGGCTAGTAGCCATTGAAAGCAGGGAAATTGGGTAGCTATAGTGAAAGCACCAAGGGAGCAGGAGACCTGACCTCCTCTCTGAGATATTGTACTGCCCTACAACTTTGTCAAAATGCAAACAGAATTTGGCTTGGTCTTTCACAGTCCAATCTACTTCCTGTGTAGCTTGGAAGAATTTGATAACAAGTCATTGGAAGGCCATTTCCCCCCTTTTCTCTTTTATTTTCTTGCTTTCTTTCTAAACTCCTTTTCTCTCTCTTTCTTCTTTCTCTTTTTAAAATTTCTATAGAGTAAGTAGAGCCAGTGTGGTGTAGCAGTTAAGGTGTTGGACTACGTCCTCGGAGACACAGCCATGAAGTTCACTGGGTGACCTTGGGCCAGTCACTGCCTCTCAGCCTCAGAGGAAGGCAATGGTAAACCCCCTCTGAATTCTGCTTACCATGAAAACCCTATTTATAGGGTCACCATAAGTCGGAAGCGACTTGACGGCAGTCCATTTTAGAGTAAGTTTTATAGAGTAAGTTAGTAGGGATAGTTTAGAGCATGAGGTAGGGCAAGATTAATGAAAGGGTTAGGGATAGTTTTGGGACAATACTAAGGGTTTGGTTTGGTTTAGATCTAGGGACAAGATAGGGTCAGCATAAGGGATAATTTTGTAGACATGTTAGATAGGAGCACTCAGGAGTAAAGGCGGGTGCCCCTGAAGGCTGCAATTCTAAGCACACTTGTAAAGGAACTAAGCCCTATAGAACTTAACATGACTTACTTCTGAGTAGATATGGTTAGGACTGTGCTGTTGGTAAGGCTTGACTAGGGATCCTCTGCAAAGATATCCATATCCAAGCAGGGTTGGCAACCCCCTGCCTGAAATGCCTGCCCCTGCCTTTTAACATGGCTGTTCCAAACTTCTTTACAAACTTGACCCTTCAGAGGTTTGAGAAATGAGTAAGAGTTAAGAAGATGCTCTACTCTTTCCTGCCTACTCTGTGGGCTGCTATAAACCTACTTTGACAGCCAACCCAATTCCAGTGAGTAATAACTGACAGAGAGAAAATACATATAGTTTGGTCTACCTTCACAGGCAGTAGCTTGGGAACAAGAGCACCTGAAGCCACACTTCCCAGTATGTGAATTCTCTTTTACCATTATTGGGCAACAAAGAAACTGTCATGCATCATCAGTGGGTTTAAGGGGTTGAGCTGTTGTTGCTTCTATGGATATAAGGGAGTGAAGTCAGAAATTACTGAAATGCAAATAGAAAAACAGAAACAAAAGACAGTAATGATTTCTTAAATGCAATATCATACCAACCACAACAAGATTCCTATGAGTAAGACAGAAAACTCAGCATCCCACAACCAGTCAGGATTCCTAACCAAAAACCAAAACTAAAAAATCCTGGCAGCCAGTCAGCCAAGCTCACAGAAATCACCATGCAGCACAACCTGACCGGCTGCAGTTAGTGCAGAATGCTGCAGCATGATTGCTGACATGAGTGAGACTATCAGCACATAATACCTCTGCTCTGAAATCTGCACTGGTTATCGATTTGCTACTAGGCCAAGTTCAAGGTGTGCTTGCCATGTTACATGTGCCACATAGTATTTGTTCTGCTCTTGTAAGCAATGGATCCTTTAGAGTGGCAGCAGCTGCACCTTGGAACACCTTGTCTATTGACATTAGGCAGGCGCCTTCATTGTACTCTTTTTAGCACCTGCTAAAAACATATTTTGTTTAGGCAATCCTACCCAGGCATGTAGAAGCTATTATGTTTTTTATCTGTTTTTAACTCATTTAATACCTGTTTTTTATCTGTTTTTGCCAATCATTCTATTGTTTTAATTTTTTCTGTAAACTGCTTTGAGATTTTTTACAATAAAGTGGTATATAAGTGCTGTAAGTAAAATACATAAATAAATTGTCATTGTGGCCCTTGGGTCTCTTTCCTCTTTTAGGAATGAAGGAATCTTCTATACTGAATCAGGCTATTTGGTACAACCTAGTTCTGTACTAGGCCCTCTGTGGCGCAGAGTGGTAAGTGGTGGTAACGCAGCCGAAGCTCTGCTCACAGTCGGAGTTCGATTCCAATGGAAGGAGGAAGTTGAATCTCCAGTAAAAGGGGTCGGGGTCCACTCAGCCTTCCATCCATCCGTGGTTGGTAAAATGAGTACCCGGCATATGCTGGGGGATAAAGAAAGGCCGGGGAAGGAACTGGCAATCCCACCCCATATATACGGTCTGCCTAGTAAATGTCACAAGACGTCACCCTAAGAGTCGGAAATGACTCGCACTATAAGTGTGGGGACACCTTTACCTTTTAGTTGAGTACTAATGAGATGGACTAGTATTGGCTCTCCAGGGTTCCAGGCAATAGTCTTTCTCAGACACTGAATTTTGGACCTTTTCATGCCAAGAATGTGCCATACTAATGAACTACAACCCTTCCCCGTTTAAAAAGGTATCTTTTAAAATTGTTCTTTTCAGTTCACTATTTATTTATTATTTGATTTATATCCCACCCTTCCTTCCAGCAGAAGCCCAGGGCGGCAAACAAAAGCACTAAAAACACTTTAAAACATCATAAAAACAGGCATTAAAATACATGAAAACAAAACAACTTTAAAAACGTTTTTAAAAAGCTTTGAAGATATATTTTTTAAAAAGGTTAAAAAACATATATTTTTTAAAAATGGTTTAAAAGCATATTAAAAAGCAATTCCAACACAGAAGCAGACTGGGATAAGGTCTCTACTTAAAGGCTTGTTGAAAGAGGAAGGTCTTCAGTAGGTGCCGAAAGACAACAGAGATGGCCCCTGGCTAATATTTAAGGGTAGGGAGTTCCACAGGGTAGGTGCTGCTACACTAAAGGTCTGTTTCCTATGTTGTGCAGAATGGACCTCCTAATAAGATGGTATCTGCAGGAGGCCCTCACCTGCAGAGCACAGTGATCGACTGGGTATATATGGGATAAGATGGTCTTTCAGGTATCCTGGTCCCAAGCTATATAGGGCTTTGTACACCAAAACTAGAACCTTGAACTAATGAATACATAGAATACCTAGGGTAGATCCACACCATGCATTTAAAGCACATTCAACATACATTTGAAGCACATGAATCACACCACTGAATCATGGGAACTCTGGTTCGTTAAGGGTGGTGAGAACAATAACTGTGAAGGGGAAACTACACTTCCTAGGATTCTTTGGGGGAAGACATGTGCTTTAAATGCAAGTTGGATGTGCTTTAAATGTATTATGTGGATCTGCATTTCTTCATAAACTTTGCCTGCACATATATATATCATTTTAATTAATTTTAAAAATGGAAATTGCCTATAAAGTTTATTTGGTGACCATGGGCTACTCACCATCTCTCAACCTAATTTGTCTCTCAGAGTGGAAACAACAGACGGGGACATGACCACCTCAAGCAAGAAGAGCACATTTAAAATGTAGAGGAAATAATAATGTACAACCATAGTGTAAAATCTGATACATATCGAGATATAGCATGAAGAAATTTTTATATAAACATGAATGTCAAATATTTTTATTATTTACACAACCTGTAAAGATATTTATAGTGCAATTCTATGCATGTTTACTCAGAAGCATGTCCCAATGGATTCAATGGAGCTTACTCAGACAGGGAAGCGTGCACAGGGCTGCAACCTCAAGTGATAAGGAATGTCACTCACCCAATCCAAAATTCAGAATCATGCCACTTTAAGCTGTTTTGCAACTGCTTTATATTTGTTTCATGATTATTGGATTTTAAACGGATTTATTTCTGACTGTGAGCTGCCCTGGTTTAAAACCAAGCCTGTTGTGGGTGGGGGATCAAGGAGTGTTGTCATCTCTTGTCCCACTAGGTGATAACAAGGAAGGAGATACTCCCAAGCAGAAGGGCATCAGCCTCCATGTTTTCCTTGTGTAATGGCTGGAAGAGATTGTGAGCATCCTAGAAGGGAGGCACAGGGTCACAATCATGCAACAGCTGGAGCTTTGATAGTTGGAGATTGGTTTGGAACACTAAATTTTGGGAATGGTCACAAGGAGACCACATGAGGAAAGGTGTTACTGGGTGGCAGGGGTGTAGTCATCCAGGGTCTCGGGGTCTTTTTTGGGAGCAGGGTACCTAGGTCTTCACATCCTAGAGCCAATCAGCGTGAAAGGGGAACATGTTAGCCACTGAAAAGAGTCTTCTAACATGCTTCCTTGTACTTTCCTGCTGATTGGAGTCAATCAGAGTGGAAGAAGGTGAGTCAGCTACTGAGAAGACTCTTTTCAGTAGCTAACACTCTCCCCTTTCATGCGTTTTGGTTCCTAGGGACATCTATTGTTGTTGGAAAAGGCATTAACAAGGATCTTGTTCTCAACCCAGCAGCAAAAAAGGGTGTGTGGCTTTGACTATCATGAAGGGACCCTGCACTTCTGAATTTGCCACTACTTTACTGCTGGCTGGACTGGGGAAACTCAGAGGATGCTGGTAAGAAACAAAGGCAGAGGTAAGACTGGAGAGTGAAGCACTAGGTAAGGAGACAGACCTAGGAGCAACTGTAAGCAAAGGGTAGAACCTTCATTAAGGAGGTCTGGGCAGGACGCCTACTGGCGAGCTTAGATTTAACAGCTTTGAAAGAACTGTGAGAAAGACCATGAGGGTTACTTGGAGCAGACCCATTGAAATTAATGGACCTTAGTTAGTCTGTTAATTTCAATGGGTCTACTCTGAATAGGACTAACATTTGGCTAAAACCTTTAGCTCTTTATGTTCAGGAGGAGTTGGAGGGCCACCATAGGATAGGGAACATTATAGGATTCTGAGGACCTCCTTAAGAGAACTCATAACAGTGTACTAATGTGCTGACAACATTTCATAAGGACTTGAAAAAAGATTTGCAGACTGATGTAGAAACACGGCAAACTGGGCTTAAGATTGGAAAGATGAAAAATGCCAACCTGTCCTCTGTAGAGGCCACTGAGAGCATATGAATAACCAGGGAGGCCCCTTTGAAAGCACAAAACCATTTGCCCAACAGGAGAGACTCTCCTAGGAGTTTAGAGTGACCCCTTCCCAGCTGGGAGGGGGGCTGAGAGTTCTGAATGAGGCACAACTAACAACTGCACTAGAAGTCCTAACCTTTCATTGCATTCTGCATTCTGTCTGGTGTTTTTTTTTAATTTTTAAATTTCACCAATAACAAAATGGAGCCTACAGGGAAAGAACAAAAAAACAAGTAGCTTATGGAGGCCACCACTGGAGCAGTATCCTTTGTAATAAAGGACTGGGATTTCCCCTCTAAGAGGTCAAAACACCAACAACAATTCTCCATGTCTATCACCAAGAAGCCTCACTAAAAGCCCATAACAGTGCTATTACAGAGAGCCTAAATCGGCTCTCTCCAGCCATCTCTTATAGATGGCCACATTTTAGAATGATGGGGGTTGCTGAATTGTGTTCCACACAGAAAGATGCTTCTGATATTCTCTCATGAATTTTGCCATGGATTTTGGAACTCCAAATTGTCTGGCCTTGCTTCTGAAGTGCGCAAAAATGCATTAAGAATCCTCCATCATTCTGTGGGCTTTTAAAAATTATTGGGTTGTATCCAACTAAGTTTTACTTAGAGTAGACCCAAGGAAATTAATGGACCCAAGTTAGTCATGTCCATTAACTCCAATGGGTCTGCTATGAGTAGGACTAGCATGGGATCCAACCCATTGTATTATACAGAACCCTGCATATTGATATGTTTTTATTTTCATATCCCAACTTCCTTCCAACGCTGGACCCAAGGTGGCATACATGTGGGTTCCAGGCAGTCATCTGTCCAGGCACGGAATGTCTTAGTTCCAACAAAGTAGGCCCAGTAGTGAATATATTTATAATAACCGGGCCGATAAGGCATTGAAATATAGCAATATGTCCGGGATGGATGCATAACGCTCGTGAATTTTGTCACTGTTTTTAGAAATACGCTAACAGGAGGAAATGGTATGCATCAATGGTGAAATCTTTGCTTTATTATTTTTATTATTATTGCATTTTGTTAAATTTTAATTTTAAATTATTTTTATGCAGAGATCTTGACTTTTTGAACTGCCAGTGTATCAGCCCTTATCAGTGAAAGTAATATATAAGGGTAAGTGGGTTTACAGTATCCTCTTCCAAGAAACAGCTTTTAAAAAATAAATCTAGAGACACCGTTAGTAATTAATGTTTAAACATATGTTTATCTTTTGCCCTTTATAGTATGTGCCTATTAAGTCACAAGGCCACTGAAGAAGACTCTTTGTCCAAACGTGTTTGGCTGTAATCTGGGTTTGTCTTTCATCTTGTATAGGCATTGATTTATTACCAACTACAGAATTTTATCTGTATTCTGTTTTTTTGTATTTCATCTTACATGGCATTGATTCAATACTACATGCAGAATTTTAGTAGTGATTTTATGTTGGTTTTATAATATCTGTCCATTAAACGTTTACAAATACTTTATTTTGTGTTTTATACATGCACCTTAACTCCTTTTTGAGCATCCTAAGTTAGTCATGTCCATTAAGTTCAGTGGGTCTACTCTGAGTAGGACTAGCATTGGATCCAACCCATTGTTTTGTACAGAACCCTGCATACTGATGTGTTTTCGTACCCCAACTTCCTTCCAACAAGGAACCCAAGGTGGAATACATGTGGTTTCCAGGCAGTCATCTTGGAGACCTTCTTCTTGGGATAGTTCTGGTTGCAGTTCCCCTTCTGATTCAGAGTCCTTGACCACATCTCTTGAAAAAAGAGAATCTGATCTTATAGTCATGACACCTGGAGCTATGCAGTACTGCCTGTCACCCTCAGGTAAGCCCACCAGCGGCCACTGATGCAGGAGTGGGGCTCACCCAAAGTCCCATCTCAGGGCTACTTGTCCACACATCATGCTTTGATTGCCCCCAAGCAGCTGCCTGTGCAAATGTATGTAGCCACTTTGATCCTGGAAGTTAAGGGTGCATGTGCCCTCAGTTTTTGCCTTCCATCCCTAATGGAAGCAGAGTCATCACTGGTAATAATAGGAAATGGTGTTGCAGCATCACTGGGACGCAGCTAACACTGATAAATGTGAGGCTGGTTTGTGAGGCATGAAGGAAAGCGGGGCACGGAGGAAAGGAAGGCAGGTGAAAGGGCTGAACTCTGAAGTTAAAGGTATAAATCTTCGGAGTTGCCTTTGCCATCCCTCCAGGACTCCTCTGAACTTCAAGCCAAGACATGGGCAAATGTTTCATGCAGAGCTGGGGAACCTGTGGCTCTCCAGATTATGTTGGCCTCCAACCCCCACGCGCCCGGCTAGCATGGTCAATGGTCAGAGATGGTAAATGTTGTAGTCCAGACACAGGTTCCCCATCCCTAGTTTAATGAGAAGAAAAAGCATGCACATCATCTTTGGCCATCTCACAACAATAAGGTAATCTCAGCCCTGCACCCAAAGCACAGAAATTGTAAAGGTATTCTAAAGCATCCCACAACTGAGGCAGAAAAAAGGAAGCCTCTTTTGTGAAGAAAAAAAATCCTCTAAAAACATGTATTTATATCATATTGCAGTGCCTATTTTCTCCCCAAACCTATCTCGAAATGCATACTTTCTCCAAAAAATCTTCAAATGCGTATTTTGATCTGTTTAAACTGCATGGAATGTCTGGGGCAGAGTGAACACTGGTGGATAGCAAAGACCTGATCTGCACATTAGTGTGAGAGGTTCTTTTTTCTTTGTTATATTTGCAATAATAAATAAATAAACAAGAAATAAAATGTCTGTGAGGTGCAGATCATTTCATTGCTAACTGGAATTTGCAAAGATCAATTTCCTCAAGCATCGCTACAGTTCTTTTATTTTCAGTGATTAACAAAAAACTACCAGATGGTCAGATTGTGCACAGAAATTAGTGTGGTGCTGAAATCTGTCCTTCAATTTCCTGAAAGTTTCCTTCCTTCCATGTGTCATTCTCCGAGCATAGAATCATAGAATCATAGAGTTGGCAGAGGCCTCTAAGGCCGTTGAATCCAGCCTCCTGCTGAGTGCAGGAATCCAACTTAAAGCATACCTGACAGGTATGTTTGCCGGTGTGGGGGTTTGAGCTTCCGTTATCGTTGTGAAGTGGCTGACAATGATGTGTGCTTTTTCTTTTCAGTAACCCTTTGCCCCCGCACCCACAAAAGACATGAGCCTAATGAAAATGGTCCCAAAATTATTCATTAATATGTAGAGGCTCTGCAGTGAAAAAACCTGCAGATTGTAGTGGCTAAGGTGCTGGACTGTGACCTGGGAGATCAGGGTTCGAATCCCCACACAGCCATGAAGCTCACTGGGTGACCTTGGGCCAGTCACTGCCTCTCAGCCTCATTGGAAGGCAATGGTAACCTCCCTCTGAATACCACTTACCATGAAAACCCCATTTGTAGGGTTGCCATAAGTCGGGATCAACTTGAAGGCAGTCCATTTCCATTTTTACCTGCAAGCAACTCAGATCTGAGGAAAGGAAAATTCCTTGAGTCTCCTGAAGTGGACAATGCCACCCTGGCACCAGGCCCAGCACCATTATTGCACATGATGCAGGCCTCTCACAGCCAACTCATTGTTAAAGTGAGCAAAGGGGGCTCCTCTAAATCTGTTTCAGTCCCACTGGTCAGCCTTTGGCAGGGTGAAGCACCTGCCAACACTTATTCCCCGAGGCGGGAGATAATGTGAGTTTGGTTGCTCAAGTGCCCCTCATCTCAAAGGTGCCTTTGAGTCCTCACCAGGGCTATGATCTCACTTACCTCCCTGCCTTGAGTTGTGACACTGAAACCAAATAGCTGAATAAAACTCACTTAAGCCAATTAAACAAAGAGCAGGAAGGAGTAAGTGAAAAAAGGTTCTCCAAGAAAAAAAAAGGATATTTCAAACTGAACAATTTTTCTCAAAACGGAAATCTTGCGAGTGGCGTGTTTGTTGCAGGCCTTTTGGGCCTTCCTGGAGCGGGCCTTTCACTGGTGCGTTTTAGCACCATTCGGGGACCTTCCTTGTGCCCTATTGGGGCCTTGCTGGAGCGGGCCTTATGGAGGCGCTCTGCTCCAGTACCCCCCCGTGTTTCCCAGTAGCTTTTGTTAAGCCCCCCCTTCCATTCAGCCTGCCGCATAATTCTCCCACCCCTTTCTGGGTGTTGTGGGGAGTTGGGTCTTTTACCCCCTCCCCTTAGATCCCCCCTTTGTTCCTTTTGCTTCTTTCAAGGGGGAGCTGCGAGTTTTTGTCTTACTAATTTTATTATATATAAAATAATTTTATCATTATTAAATAATTAAATAATTAGATAAATACATCAATTAATTTAATATATTTATAGATATATATGTATATTTAGATCCCCCCCTGTTGTTCCTTGTGCTTTTTCATGGGGGAGGTGTGAGTTGCTTGGAAGGGTGTGGGGTGTCTGCTTGTTTTGTCTTCTTAATTTTATTATTGTATATAATATTTATCATCATTAAATAAATAATTAGATAAATGCATAAATTAATTTTAATATATTGATAGATATATCTGTATATTTATATATAGATATATAAAGCTTATTCTGGGTGGTAGCATTGCAGAGATATAGGTTTTAGATAGACCTTCTTTTATTGATCATCTCCATCTCAATTTATTTTATACACTTAGTTCTGTTTGTACTCCTAAATTCTTGATTTAATTTTTAAACCGCTGTTTTCGATTATTTAGCTTCATATTTTTGCTGCATGTATTATTGAATGGAGAAAATGATAAATGCCTATGCAATGTCATCTTTGGAGGGCAATAGATAACTTATTTTAATGTGAGTATATTGAAATCCCGCCTCTCAGAATTCCTATGAGGCTTCAAAATATGTAAATAAGTGTGACTTAGAGAAAGGTAATCTATGCCGTGTAAGCTTAAAGTAATATGCTCTATAGCCAGAAAAACTCATCATTGTGGCTTTCTGAGAGCCAAGACGTTTAAGGTTAACAACAAAAATGTAAAAGGTTATAAATTGCTGAATCAGTTTTCATTGGCTTTTTGAATGATTACGTTTTAACTGTATTTTCCTTACAGACCTCTAGTAGTTAATGAGCTTATAAAAATAGTTTTTTCTGTAACAGGAGTGTAGCAGGTATAATTTGACATGTTGGTTGCCTAATGGCATGCTATCGCCTGTAGTTTCAAATGCTCTGTTCTCATCCCTGGAATATCTGAACGGAACATAAAATATGCTTAATTTAAAACTGACAGCTTATTGGTCCTTGCTCCAAGTGCTGCTCTAGCATTTGGTAAATCTATACTATGAAGTTTTTTCAGGGCTTGTTTAACTCAGTTTAAATTTATTCCTAAAATATGAATTGTATGCTGCTTGTTTCACAAGAAACAGGTAACCTTCTTCCAGAGCTTGGAAGATTACTTTTAAAAAGTAATAAATTACAGTTACAATTACTTGGCCCAAAAAAGTAGTAATTACCGTTACAATTACAATTGCTCTGAAAGTAACTGATTACTTTACTTTTTCTCAAAAGTAATCACTACAATTACATTTCAGTTACTTTTTAAAAAAAACTCCTACAAGGAGCTGGCCTTGGCTGCTGCACATCTAAGAAGCCTAAAACAATATTAAAAATAAACACACACACACACGGGGTAGTAGAATAAAAAATTTTATCCATAAGATTAACATAATGGCATAACAGAATCTCACATCCCCCCAAGCAATGAAGATACCCCAACTCTTGAAATCAAATTTTGCACTTGAAATGCTTTTATAATATGTTTCTGTTATGTCTCAAAAGTACAAGATGCTCAAAGAGCATGTCAGACAAGGAATGTCTTTTTACAGTCATTACGTTGCCACCAGTACTGAACAGGCGTTCTACTGCGGCGCTTGAAGGCATGCCTGTGTTGTGATGCAAAAAGCACCGCAGCACACGTGGAAAGCCATAGAGTGATGACACTTCCCTGCTGGGAGACCTCAGGTACCTCACCAGTTCCTCCTCAGCAGTGTCCACTGCTGACTTCTTGCCCTGGGGCAGAAAGTTAAAGAAGTCATCTTCTAAGTCATCTCCTTCCTGGTCTTTATCTGAAGACTGATCACTGTCCTCATTAAGTACACCCATCTTTATTTCAGCTTTCAACAAGGCTTCCATTGTGTATCTAAGAAAGAGAGAGGATATGTTAACACATATATGTTAGGAAACCATCATCTGCTTTTCATTTCCTGATGCTTGTCATGTCCCCTGGTTCAGGGTCCAGCCTGAGCCTGTGGATGATGACATGGAAGGTAGAAAGGTGACCAAGTCACCACACTCATGGGGCAGCACAGCAGACCCTTAAGGATTACCTGCAGCAACCCAAGGTTGTGATGAGGAGCCCCAAGAAGAAAAGGCCCAGCCCCTGCCTACCACCTTAAGCCCTCTGATGCCTCCCTTGAGACAACATTTCCCTTGGAGTAATCCACCCAAAGGGCTTCCCTAATGTTCTTACTTGTTGGTATGGGTGGTGGCCTGACACGATTCCAGCCAATCTAGTTTGAAGCGAGGGTGTAGGCTGGCTTCCAGAAGAAGCCTATTGTCCTCCCAGATAGCTGCAAACCGCTTTCTTAGGGCTTCGCGCACACCTCTCAGCAGCTGAAAACAGTATGTGTACCTCTCAGGTTTGTTTTCCAGTCCTTCTAACTTGCGGTCCAGATTGCAGAGCGTTGGTAGCAAATACCCCATGAACATGCTGTTCTCCCGTTGCAGGATATCTAGGGACTGGGCTAGTGGCTCCATAATCTCTGTGTATTCCTGTACCACTTCAATCTCAGCAGCTGTGATCCTGGACAAGGAGCAGCGGTCCATTATGGCGTGCATTTTTAGTTGCACAGTTGACAGGAGCTCATGTAGTTGCTTCAACGCATCAAAGGTGGAATTCCACCTGGTCTTATTCGGTACCTTCAGATACACACCACATTGCACACGGATATACTCAGCAATCTGTGCTGACTGGTTCTGCTTGGACCACAACTTGCTGCACTTTCCCGTCAAGGAACGAAACTGTTTCTTGAAAGGACCAAAAAGACTACTTTTGGAGGAGTCAGAAAGCATGGCCTCTATGTCTTGTGTTGCCACAAGGTTGAGGGTGTGGCTAGCACATCTCTGGTGTGGTGGTAGAACAAAATCCTCTCCTGAGTCTGCAGCTTCTTCCTCTGCCTCAGGTCCTGTGTCCAGGATCTCACAGATAGGCACAAACTCCACCTCAGCCTCCTCCTCCTCCTGGTTATCATCATCATCGTCACTGGTGCCTGCAGCTTCCACTGGTTCTTTGGCCATGAAAACTCTGAACGCTTTCACAAAGTTGGAGCCATTGTCTGTAGTAGTGCACATAACTTTGTTGTGGATCCTGTACTGCACATGTACATCATGCAGTGCTTTTGAAAGGACATCGTATGTATGGTGCCCCTTCAGACGCTTACAAGCCAAGGCCCTGACCTCACGTTTCAGGGTAGTTGGGTTGATCCAGTGGGCTGTTACCCCAAAGGAACTCTTCTTGCCATTGGTCCAACAATCTGCAGTGGTTGCTATATATGCCACAGCACCCATTCGGTTTGCAAGAGTTTCTCTCATGTGGCATGCTCTCTTCTCAATTCTGTCTCTCAGAGTCTTGGCACATATGATGGTGAGATCTTTGGGTAGTCCAATGCGAACCAGATTAATGAATGATGGTTTGTCCACAGTCTGAAGTGGTTATGTCTCCTCTACAATGAAATCAATGATTCTCCTGTCGAGATTGCTCTGGGTGACAGGCTCCCTGCCAGATCCCCACCTCTCAAGGGTTGTCTGCTGCTGCTTCAGCATTTTGGGAGGAGGGGTGTCATGCATTGGTTCAGGAAGGCCACGTCTCCTTGCCTTTATTGCTTCTTCAATTGCTCTCAGCTTCTCAGGGTGTGCCCTCTGAGGAAGAAGAACAAAGCATGAATCCAAGAAAAAATGGAAGAGGAACTTCACAATTTAAACATAAATAGACAATGGACACTCTTTGAGGACTAGCATGACAAAGGCTTACCTCAAAATGTTTCCTCACATTGGATGAGGAGGAAACAGCTGATCTCAGATTTTTGATCCTTGGAAGGCAGTAATTGCATCGTACAACAACATTTTTCCCACTCTGGCTCACAAATGTACAAGCTTTCTCAAAGCCAAACCATGGTACTTGCTGTTCTGCAGATGTGGCTGTGGGCAACTGGCACTGCTTCATGCCCTCCTCCTCCTCATGCACAGGGCCTCCTTTCTGAACCTCACTTTCTAGTTTTGCCTCCTCAGGATCAACAAGCTGTGACTCAAGTGGCCGCACTAACTGACTGCTGCTCTCAGCAGCAAAACCTGCAACAGGCGTCTCTGTAATAAACAAGAGATAATGCTCCTATATGGGTGAACTTCAGCTGTGATGTGCCCCCATCTCTTCCCCATGCTGCAAGATGCCCCAGTCAGAGTGGAAGTAAGCAGGTTGATAGCACAATTAAAAGAGATCCTATTTGCATCATTTTTGCTCACTGAATAACCCTGCCTGGGCCAGTCTAACCTACTATCTCACAGGGTTGTTGTGAGAACAAAATGAGACTAGGGTTCAAATCCCCACATAGCCATGAAGCTCACTGGGTGACCTTGGGCCAGTCACTGCCTCTCAGCCTCATGAAAACCCTATTCATAGGGTCACCATAAGTTGGAATCAACTTGAAGGCGGTACATATATTTTTTATTTTGAATATGATGATTATGATAATAAATATGCAGCATTTCAAATTAATTCTGTATGAGAAGCATTCCATGCCAAGCTTGGAAAACCAAGGATGAGGTATAAAATGTAGTCAAAAATACTTTTGACAAAATGCCGTTTATCTTTTATATCTATATCTATAATTAGCAATACAACTGAATGATGTATGTAAAGTATTTTTTCTTTCCCTTTTCTTTTTTATTAATATTTTAGTACTACTGCTAAAGTTCTGATGAAAGAATAAAGCATTCATTAGCCAAATTCAAATGATTAGAACACATCACATAAATTCCACTGAAGTTGGAGTTTTTGCCATAGAAAATGAAAAAAACATATAACCTATGATAGCCCAATAGACAATCAGAACTATTATTATTATTATTATTATTATCATCATCATCATCATCATCATTATTATTATTATTACACTTTTAAACCGCCCTATAGCAACAAGCTCTCAGGGCGGTGTACAATATGATAAAACCACATTTAAAACCAGCGAACGTGGATAAAACATGTAAATATAAAAACACATTAAAACAGATTAAGACAAAAATAGAACATACAACTAATTAACTATAACATAAAATTAAACACAAAACCAAAACTAAAACTAAAACTAAAATTGCCTGGGCAAAGAGGTAGGTCTTTACCTGGCGCTGAAAAGATATCAAAGAAGGCGCCAGGCGTATCTCGTCAGGGAGGGCATTCCATAATTCGGGGGCCACCACCGAGAAGGCCCTAGATCTCGTTGTTGCTCTCCGGGCCTCCTTGTGAGTTGGAACCCTATTGCTTCTCATTTTCAAATCTTGCAAGATCTAAGGTAACTCTAGATCATGTGAGTTCAGGTGATGCATGTTATGTACATTTGTATAGATATTAGCAGAGATTGTCAACAGTCTATCTCTCTCTGGGACTGGGAATCTCTCTCTTTCTCACAGAACATGAGTTTGAGAGCTGGGGGACTAAGAGGAGGAGCTGCAAGGACCCTACTTCTCACCTCATCTCTGCCAAGAACAAAAAAATCAGCCTTAAGCCATTTATTATACACCTAATGATTTATTATTATTATTATTATTATTATTATTACTGAGACAGTTTTTGTCCCACATACAATTCAGTCTTGTGATTAAAAATACAAATAAAAAGAAAGATGGAGTTCAAATAAATATACAATAAAAAGCTAGCCGGCATTTTAAAAGGCAGGAGTGCTCTGTCTGGATAAATACAGCACACAGGTATGCATAGGAACAAGGGGGAGAGTTCAAAAAGGGGGGGGAAGGAAGAGAAGTAGCAGAGCTTGGAAAAGTTACTTTTTTGAACTACAGCTCCCATCAGCCTAATCCAGTGGCCATGTTGCCTAGGGCTGATGGGAGTTGTAGTTCAAAATAGTAACTTTTCCAAGCTCTGAGTAGGCCGAAGTTTCAGAAGTGCCTTGTGATTGATGGGGGGGGCAGCAAGGCAAGGAGAGGCAGTTGGAGGGGCAGAAGGAGCCATGGGCGGGGGGGGCAAAAATGCCACAGGGGGGCGGAAGGGGCTGCGGGGGCGCGCGCACACACACACACACACACACACACACAAATCATCATCACTCACCTCCACAGCTCTTCGCCATTCTCCTCCGTTGTCCTTGCCCTGGCTTTTTCCTCCAGCGTCCATTTTTTCCTCTCAGACGCTAGCAGGCCCTGCCTATTCACCTCTTCCCTCGTGCCTCCTAACACAGATCATGAGGGAAGAGAGAGTCTGCGCAGAGGTCCAATCAGTCTGAGGCACATGTCTTGTGTTAACCAATCACAGCCAGGAGCTGACTTCCCGTTGTTCCCGCCCTCAAGTAACGTCCAACCTAACGTGGAAACGTTAAAGTTGCAGCTGAAAAGTAGGGAAATTACTAGTCGTTCCGTTACTTGCCAAATGTAATGGAATTACCCACTCGTTATTTAAAATTGTAACTAATTACAAGTAACTCGTTAAAAATAACGAGTTACTTCCAAGCTCTGCCTTCTTCAATCGTGACTATTTCACGGCAGTCTCCTGCATAGTAGGTGCTGCTGCCTGTTAGATTCACACTCATTCCTACTTCAGGCTGGCAGTGCTTGTTTATATCATCTGAAGGAGAACCTTCAGTGGGAAACCTGCATAGGTTGTGTGGGCATTTGCATCACGACCAGGCTGATGCTTAGATCCCGACCACTTCTCTGGGATTGTGCAAGTGCTGCTGGCCAGATGTGACTTCAATGGCCATTCTTTCTTTGAGAAAAGAGGACCTGCTCCTCTAGCCTGAACTGCAGGTAAGCTTTGATACAGTTGGTGGTTGGAAATTTGGTGTCAATATTGGCCCCTTTGGTGTGCCGAGCAATGGCTGGCTGCCTTTGGGGGGCATGGGGCTCACTCTAGCTTTTAATTTCTTGGACTACTTTCCAATAGTGCTCCCGGTACATATGTGGCCTTCAGCCCTTCGGAACCGCATGATACATTGTCAGTGCATCACTTGGCTATGGTTCTGTGGTAAGTCCCCAGACCCCCGATGCTGCTTGAGCGATGTGCTTGGTGTGTGTGTTTGTTCTGCAAAGTACAATATAATATTCTGTTCGTCGCTTGGCATGTCTGGGTTTGCAGAATGACGGCTGTGCCATCTTTGTATGCCCTACCTCGGGTGTGACCGATATCAATTTTACACCTTCGCAGTTTATGGTCTCCTAAAAGGTAGGGGTCAGGCTGTTACTGTGAAACATACATCTGGCCACCTTTCTACCCTGAACTTTAATTTCAGGCCAAGCGTATTCAAGAACCCATTTTATGAATATCACAAGGGCTTGGTCGCATTCCACCCTAAGACTGCCTGGTCCTATGTGGCCATTCACCCCGATGTACTAATGATGCTCCTGCCTTCGATTAGCACTTAGTGCTTCCCTCCTTATGAGAAAAAGTTATTCCAGGCGGCGGCTATAACAGCTTTTTAGGGAGCCCTTTGCCCTAAAAGCAGCTTTCCAGGCAAGTCACGTCATATTTGAGCCTTGCGCTTACATTTCTGTGATATTTAGTGCATATGCTTAGGGTTGAGCAGTGGGATTGTGACTGGGTGGCAAAGGTGAGGGGCTGCGCATCGCCCACTCTGTCTCCAGTTTCGATTTAACGGAGCTTTCTGTTAGCCCAGTGGGCCAGCGCTATCTTTTCATTTGCATCGATGGCTACGCATTGATTCAATTTTCATTATTGGTATGCTGTTCGCAGGGCCTTTATGGACCGTGAGTTTGGGGGTTGCATTTCTTTCATACAGGAGCAACTGCGGAAGCTACTCTTGGGGGCATGCGTTCTGGTAGCATTCTGATCACACAAGTCAGCATTACTTGTTCATATGTCTTGATGAATCTGCTTTAACCCAATTGCAATGCTGATCTCAAGTTCGGGGGGCCCTTATGGGCCTGTGGTGAGATACAGGACAGTATGAGTTACACTCCTTTCAAACTGGAGCGGCAGCGGCTGCCACCCTCGTGAACATGTGTTCAGATCATATTCAGGCCATACGAGCCAATGTTACCTTCTTTCCTGTGGAGCCTTGGAATTAGAAGTGGGGGCCGCCATAGCCTCTGCCCTTGCTCCCAGCACTCAGAAAGCCTACCAGTGTGCTTTTAGAAAACTCCAGGCGTTTTGCGCTCACGATGCTCGGCCATTTGCTTTGCCAATTCCTGTATCTCATTCATGTTACATTTAAAAGGGCAAAATATTTCTGTGTCAACCATCGCTGGACACCTGTCTGCGCTGGCCTTTATTTCCAAGGCAAGAGGATTGCAGGATCATTCTGTAAATTTAGGGTCAGAAAGGTCCTTCAGGGTTGGTTGCGTTCCGCTCACAGGCCCACTGACTGGAGGGGGCCAATTACGCCCGATGTCATCCTCCAGATCCTGCCTTTGTTTAATTCTATGTGCTCATCTCAGTATGAGTCGCACCTTTCGCCGCAGTAATGCTGACGATGTTCTATGGTGCTTTTCGCCCCAGTGAAGTATTAGTTTCCTTGAAGCGCGATGTGTCCTATCGAGCCTTCTGCTCTAGCGATTGCACGCTACGTGCTGATTTAGTGAGGTTCTCCTTTTGAGTCTCTAAGACTGATCAAACGGGCCGTGGCAGTATTGTATCTTTACGCAGTTGCCAGGTTCCTGAATTATGCCCAGTTTTTGCAGTGCGACAACTTCTGTCTATCAGGCCTGCGGGCCAGCGATATCTCTTCATAAATGCGGATGGTTCTGCCCTGACTCAGTTTCAATTTTGGGCTGTTGTTCGGCGGGCCTTGTTGGCCAGTGGTCGCGATGCTGGAGTCGATGGGCTGCATGCTTTCGGATTGGGGCGGCCACGGCTGCAGCCCTTGTGGGCATGAGCATTGATGATATCCAGGTGATTGGCAGGTGGCGTTCTTCAGCTTTTAAGTCATATGTCAGGTATTAATCCTAAAGTCATTTGTTGTTTTTGTTTTCTTTAGGTGTGCAGAGCCTTCCAGTTCCTGCAAGGATCGTCCTCTGTGGCCGTTCTATTTTGGTCATGCTGGAGGGCCTTCTCTTCTCTTGCTGGGACGCAGCTACAGCTTTCTGTTCGTGCAACAGTTAGCTGTGAGGCTCAGAGGGGCACGTTGTGGGATGGATTGATGCCTTTGGTATGCCGAATCATGTCTTCGGCTAACCGGCCCCACGTTTTGTTAGTTCATTTGGGGGAGAATGACTTGGTGCAGCGGCCAAGTTTGGATTTGCTGCTCTAGGTCACTCATGATTCTACCTGGCTCATGCATTCTTATCCAGATCGCATTCTAGTATGGTCAGATATGCTGGTGAGAAGAGTGTGGTAGGGGTGCGATTCACCCCAACAGGATTGATAGGTCCAGAAGGTAGGTTAATAGAAGGTTAGGGACCTGGTTTTGTCTCTTGGTGGGGCTTTCATTCCCCACGACAGGATTCAGTTTCATTCCCCACATTTGTTTTGAGATGATGGCATTCATCTCTCTGAGTGTGGGTGTGAGGATCTTAGGTTGGGTTTGGAGTTTTTGTTTTCTTTGGGTTGAGGGGACCAAACTTCAGCTGATCCCCTCTTGTGGCATGGAATTAGGGCAGGTGAGGTATTTTGGAAAAAAGTAAGGAGGTTGAGGCATTTTGGTAAAGGGCACTCCCTAGGGAACCATCAGTGCTTAATGTCTGGTGCAGATCTGCAGAGTGTCCTAGTGGGACCTGCTTGTGCATCATGGTGAACGCCTGTACGGTGGGGCCAGGATGCAGAAGTTGGAACCACATACCTGACTCCAATAGCAAGGAGGGATGACTTTTCCCACATCCTTGGTCGGGAGTTACAGTCCAAGGTGACTGACCTATTTTAACCTTGAGGGAGTATTCCCTACTGGTTAGTCTGCACCTCACCTGCCTGAAGGAGTTAAATTGGATGAATTTGATTGAATTGGATGTTGGCTTAATATTTGTTATATTTTAATTAATATAACATTATACCATATCGGTGTCCCGAGTCTTCTTTGGTGTGGTGACAACGTGAATTAAACTGGTTACAAATATATCAGTCAGAACATATTCTTAAAGATGATGGTATTCGAATGTAGGCAAATATCCCCCTTACCTGCTTTGGAAGTTTGTTACAAGCAACCAACGTCTCTGAACAGGGACTAGTATCAAAACTGTATGCTGAACTAAATAAAATCACCACCAATACCACGGCTGATTTAAAGGGAACATGGGAAACTGATATGGAAGTCTATAGATGAGTATGACTGGAAAGCTTTTGGCTAAATGTGTGCAGTCTGTTTGTGCATATATAAGAGAAAATACGTTAAAACTTTGTTCAGAGAACATTTCTGGTGAGGGACCTCTCTGCGCCTATCATGAAACTCCTGCACTCTGTGATGTGTCTTGCACAGCCCTCCTGCCGTGTGAAATGATGGCCAAGGCTCAGATAGTGCACATCTGTCCATTAAGGATGAACAGATTTCCTCCATCCCATTCATTTATTGGTTCTCTGCTCTGAATTGCATCCCATTCTGAACTTTGGGTTTAACTAGGAGAATTTATAGAATTAATTTTAGAAATGCAACATACAGTATGTAATTTGATCAGGAACGTAGGAGTCTGCCTTATACAGAGTGATCTAGTCCAATATTTGACACTCAGTGGCAGCGGCTCCCCATGGTTTCAGGCTAGCAGCCTTTTCCAGCCCTACCAGCAGATGCCGAGAATCGAACCTGGGACCTTTTGCGTGTGAAGTGTGTGCTTCACCACTGAGCTGTGGCCCTGATCTAAGGCCCATCTGCTTTCAGTTCCTTCAACTCGTTTGCACCAACTTGCCACTCTACATTGCCAATCTTCATGGGTGCATTACTAAAATACCACAAAGAAACAAAAATCCACAGCAGTCTTGATGTCATCAAATATACGAGTGCATCAACATTATTTTTAGATGGTGTTTTACCAGCATGCACATGTGCTTTGGCACATCAGTTGAACAGCACAAAATTTTGATACAACCATGATCATGTAAGAGGACATTACCCCTAACTGCTAGGTAAAGCTACCCAATTTGGCTTCTATTGATTTTTTTCAAAAAAACCTAGCACACCACCTAAAATTAATCTCCAGCTTTTGTTAATATAGAAACTGTCTAGTGTCTCTGTATACCTGTTTCCCACCTACCAAGGAACCTGTGTGTTTCTCCTAAGGAGGAACAGTGAGCTGGGATACAGTTCAGTTATATCTTTCCAGAGATGGAGAATCAGCCACTCTAGGTTTCACCTTCCCAGCAGGCCTTGCTGCAACCTGAGAGCTGCATACTCCTAACACAGTCTCATTTGAATGTCTGCTACCTTCTCCCATGTTCCATCTGGCCAGGGATAATTTGGCTACTGTGACACGTGTGGTGGTAACCTCACATTTGGATGATTGCAGTACACTCTACATGGGGCTCTGTACAGCTTGCCTGAAAAACCATCTTCCTCTCTACTGCCTGGTAAGGGCATTCGGATCAGCAAAAGGAACCCAAGAAAAAGAGTAGACGGATGGTTAAGTCATGGAGTCTGCATCTGGTCACAAGATTATTATTTTTATTATTATTTCTTGATTTATATACTACATGCCGTAATTAAATTACGCAATAAAACAATTTCATCAGAACATTAAAACACCCTTATTTGAAATATACAATAAAGTAAGCCTGTTAAAAAAGCATATCAACTGAACAGCTTAAAAAAACAAAACAGTTGGATAAGAATGTCAGGTTCAGGGAAATGCTTGCCTAAACAGGTGGTCTTCAACAGCCAGTGGAATGCCAATACTGATGGGGCCTCTTGTATTCCAGCAGGGAATACAACGCTGGGGCCACCAGTGAAAAAGCCCAGCTTCAGGTTACTACAAGCCGATAATTTAGAGGACTCATGGGGAGAGGAGAAAGGGAGATTGTTCCATTCTGCAAGGAGACATCCTTGCACTAATGGAAGAGTCACATTCAGGCTACATTGAATACGACCCTCTAAAATCCACAGAAAAACTTCGAGGAAAATTCTGGAAGCGCCCTGAGATTAAGCCCCTTCTAACGGCATCATTGGACATGTTTTTATGGCCTCACAAGCAATCTTTGTTCACCATTTCTGATCTTCTATGGCGGAAGCCTCGATAAGCTTCTGTGGAATCCCACGTACCCCTGTAATGCAGTTTAGAAAGCACTGATGTAGAACAGTCATATCATTTGTGAATGTGCAGAATATTCGCTTCATGACTTTCCACGATACAGGGATGGTGGTCGAAGGTGTGGGAGTTGGCTCTAAGAGAGACCTTGTGAGAAGCTAATAGAATGGAACGAGGTGCAAAAATGCAAGATACATTTGAGACTGCTTGGCTTCCTCTTGTTGTATTCACCTCAGAGCAAGGTGGGCTGACAAAACCTTCTGAAGCACACAGATCTTTATTTATTTATTTGTTATTGGATTTATATCCCACCCTTCCTCCCAGCAGGAGCCCACATCTCTCTGGTATGATTTGCTCCCCAAATGTTTGTGGTTGTAGTTCATTGAGTGCTTCTTTGCTCTTGAGAGGCATTTTGTAATCTCTCACACACGGGCTGTTAAGTAGTACATTTTTGTTAATGGTTTTATTTTATTTTATTTTTTTAAAAAATGTGTTGCATATTTGTGGTTTAATTCTCAAAAATGAATAAAAACTTAACATGACCCAGGGAGCATGCACTGTGTGACTCAGAGGAGGATGAGGCTCTGGCTTGGAGAACTTCCAAGACATTTTGCAAGACCTTCCTGGATGGAGGAAATATCCCCTTCACTCTCCTCTTGTTCAGAGGAGGACTTTCCCACAGTGTCCCGCCTCCCCTCTCCCTCAGGAACCACAGACTGCAAAGTAAGATTGAGGGCCCTTTAACAGCCACATCTATCTCACAACTACAAAAGTTGCCTGGGGAGCTGGAAGGTCTAGCTAGCATTTTGCTATGATTTTAAGAAAGAAAGAAAGAAAGAAAGAAAGAAAGAAAGAAAGAAAGAAAGAAAGAAACCCATGACACCATCGTCTATTGTTGGGGACAGAAGTGTGTAGAATATACATTTCCCTGATCCCATATGGCAGCTCTTATTTCTAAAGTGTCCCATCTCGCTGCCCATGTTAAAGTTGCCATGCCACACATTTGGGCAATCTGTCCTTTTGACCTGCTCCAGTTAAGTGACAGATGCCGGCACTCAGCATCGCAATGGTCCCGTTCATCCCCCAAGAAATGGCATGACAGCACAGAAAATCCGCGGCCAACTGGACAGTCTGTCACCCTAGGCCAAATTAGCTGCAAGCCGTCCGAGAACAGCAGCTCGTTACAAGCTACCAATTAGCCCCCCAAACTGGAGCTGGCTCATTAGTGCAAAAACCTGGTGGCAAAAGCAGCACATGCCAGAGAAGGATTAGCCCGGGAAACTCTCTACTTCACTGAAGGATTGGCCCTGTACCAAGGACAAACAATACGACAGACAAGTAGTCCTTGAGGATGAATGGAGGTGTCTCAGCTGATGCCTATCAAATATCTGGGGGTGGAAGGAATTCCAGGTTAAATGCCCCACCCTAGCCTGGTGGTTCTCTTTAATGTTTCTTTTCCTTCCCTGTGTCACAAGGGTTGTGGGCGCCACTGTTGGAGGTTGGTGCGTGAATTTGTTTTATGTGGGGAGATCGGTGCACCACGATCAACACACAATCTTGACAGAAAAAGGCTTTGATCCAATGGCATGGGTACCACGATGACTGGAAGTCTTTTATCTGCTGCAGCCTTCATCCGCCTTCACAGCCCTTGTAACGTACACACTGTTATCCTCCGCCTGTTCTGCCATTGAAGACTTTCTTGGATCGTTCTTTGTCTGGTTCCTCTCCCTTGACCTTACTGCCATGGGTGACCCTGCTGGGAGCACATGACTCCCGACGGCATCATTCAAAGGGTTCATTGTAACACGCAAGCCCACTCACTGCTACAAGGTGATGATCCAGCGAGGGGATTGGAGGTAGCATGAAGCTGGAAATCATAGATGGAGAGTGCTGTCGTGTTCAGGTCCACTTGCAGGCTTCCCATAGACATCTGGCTGACCACTGTGAGAACAGCAGGCTGGACTAGAATGGCCTTTGGCCCAATGTAGGAGGTCTCTTCTTATGTTCTTACGTATCCTGCCCCACGGGATGCATTCTGAGTAGGGATGACTGGACTGATCTACTTCTAGTCTGTGTCAATTTCACATGTGTTCATTCATAAGCCTGTTCTATCCTAGAAATGTTTTTTTAAAAGCTTTAAAATTAAAATGTGTATTTAAACGGTATTTTATCTCAATGTACCCATTTCTAAACATACTTTGTTCACAATATGCATTCTGACATCTTTTTAGATAAGAACGGTGTGAGGCGTCCTTCCCTGACTCTCCCTGTCAGGTTCCTACCTGCTCGTGGTTACTGCCTGTCACTAGGCACCACCAGGGACTCCACCAGTCCGGACCGCTCTCTCTTATGGTTTCTCTCCCCACTCTAGCACAGATCTCAACAGATCCCCCTGCTAGGCAACCACCAGTAACATCCCAATACTAGTATTCCCAGAGACTCTGAATACTGGTATTGTTATTCTCTTCACCGCTGCCACCATTTGTTACAGTTCCCCTTCAGCCTTGGTCATTACCTTACCCTCCCTTCTGGTCTGTGAAACCCCAGCCAAGGATCAGGCCTTTGGTAAACCAAATTAAGTATTTATTACAGATAACAAAGCTAACAAGATTAACAAGATTCTTCTTAAGGCACATAAGCATATGGTTTTACTCAATACTAATCCGAACTCCACCTCCCTCCTGGCAAACAACTCTCTAAACCCCACCAAGCAACCCACTCAGTTCTCATCTCCCCCCCAGATTCCACTCTCACTCTTCCTTTTATACATTCAGCCATTTTAAACACTCAGCCAATCATCTCGCATTCTACTGCACATTCACTCCCCCTCTTTCACTCCACTTACCATGTATCTTCTAAACAACCAACACTTACCATATATACATTAATATAGGAACATCACAAACGGCATCACAAAATTTGGAGAAATACAGAACCTGTAGTATAATTGCGTTCTGATCAGATCCGGTCAATTCAGAATTCCCAGAAGTCAAATTCCTGAAGCATCCTTAGTTCTGTGACATGGCAAGTCTACATCTTTGAACATGAAATTCATGGGACAATGAGTAGGGAAGGGCTGTAGTTGTGCGTGTTTGTGGAGGAGGAAGAGGCTGGCAGTAAAGGCCTGGTGGGCCAGTGGGCCTCACCCCCGTGTCCATGTATAATCTCTCATGTAAGCTACCTTGTGAGAGCTATCAAAAAGCAGCCTAAAATATTTTAAATACATATATACATACATACATGCATGCATAAAATAATTGGCCTGATCCAGTAGAGCTCTTCTCATCTTCTTAAGTCACTTGCTGGACCAGTCATTTCATTCTAACATAGAGTGAACAACTACGGTTTGGATGGAGACACTTAGAGGTAGCTGTCCTGCCAAGCAAAATTATAATGTAGGGTGAACATCAAGAGCATCAACAGCACAATCCTGTACATTTTTACCCTGAAGTAAGTCAGTCCCACTGAGTTCAATGATACTGACTTCCAGGGAAGCAGGTATATGATTGCAGCCTCTATTGCAATGCTAAACCTTCATTCTCCTGAGAACCTCTTGGAACATTATCTGGTTTTGCAAGGATTAAGTATTCCCTGAAGTTTATTGTTGATGACAATAATGGAACTGTTTATTGCAAAGCTGAGGTTTCAGTCTACCAAGAGCAATTATTTGAAGGCGTGGAATTATGTGGGGTTTAGAGATGTGTTATATGCCTAAAAAGATATTATCTGGCTTCTCAAACAGCCCCAGGGAGCAAGGATTACTTGAATCATGTCAGTATCTGATCTCCTCAGAGCCAAGAGGGAAAGGGACCCGTTTCCTCTCACTTTCCCCTGCGATCCGAATGCTTGCTTTGGGTGACACAAATGGTATTGAGCTCCGCTTTCTCCTCTTCCTCAAAGTTTAACTATCTCCCGCTACATGGCTGAATTTTACAATTCAAAAGCAGGGAGCTGTCAAGAAAATGGTTTCTCTGATTTGGAAAATGGTTCCTTGCTCAAAACTTTCTGGGGGAAATCTTGTCTCTGGGATGAAGTGTCCATTCTCATTAAAAGGAATGAGCTCATGCAGTGGAGCACTTGTGGTGTCTGTGCTTTAAGGTCAGGGAATGAGGCCTGTTATTTGGAGACCTCAGTTGAGCTGTGGAAATGCACGCCCACCACAGTACTGGGAAGTTCCAGCTTAGATGCCTTCTGATTGACTTTTAGGATTCACCATGGTTGCTACGCTTTTTACTATAAAGCTAGCCTCATAGAATCATAGAGCTGGAAGGGTCCTATGAGGCCATCAAGTCCAACCCCCTGCTCAGTGCAGGAATCCAACCCATTGTTTGCTCTGGTGCCCCACACCTTTGCAACACCTTTTGTGCTGTGTCCCTTTGTTCCTGGTGGGGTCAATGTTCCAATGCTCTATAGGGGTATGTATTAAAGGTAGGATCAGTTAGCTTATTTCCTTTATTCTGTTTCATAATTCCAAACTGTATTCTTAATGGTGTTTTTTCATTGTATTTCATTTCCTGACCATCTTGGTTAGCTGCTCCTGGGTAATTCTGTAAGCTTGAGGTTTCAACTGCAGAGTGCCTGGTTCTCAGCTCTTGTCTCTGGCAATCTTAAGGGCAGGAGACAAAGACTTTTGAGTCTTCTGATCCAATCAGGTTGGACAAAAGGAGTGGTGGCAGTGTACTACCTTGCACAGTTGGTGTTATACCCTGGTAAACTGACAATTGCTGGCAATAACAACAGCTGTTTCCTGGGTTTGGGGAACTGGTTTTCTTGACAGGAACCAATTTGATAGAAAGGTGTGTGTCCCGTCCCCCCCAGGATCGCTGGTTACTGGCGTGCAGAAGTTCTCAGCAGCAGGCAGAGCCAGATCTGTGTGATCTCTTCCACTGTCAGGTTCGGAACAAGGAGCATCACAGAGATTCATTCGCTCCCAGCTTCAGCAGTATGGGTGGTAGACTATGCTATCAGTGTGAGGGGGTCTTTATGCAGTTCTCCTAGTGCCTTTTTAGGGAGTTAAGAAATAGAATCAGTGTGGCCTAGTGGCTAAAGTATTGCACTATGACCAGAAAGACCCAGGTTCAAATCCCCACTAAGCCATGACCCTCACAGGGCAACCTTGGGCCAGTCACTTTCTCTCAACCCAACCTACCTCTCAAGGTTGTTGTGATGGTTAAAGGGGGGGAAATACCAAGTGCATCATGCTAAAAGTCCTTGGAGGAAATATGGGAGAGAAATGCAAATGAATGAATGTCCCTGGAACTCAGTTGTTGGGTTGTTCTCATCAAGACAGATCGCCCTGATGTCTGGCTTGTGTAGGGATGCTTCTGAAATTCTTTCTGCCAGAATTTCTGCACAATTTCTAAATGACCAAAGTGGTATTGAGGAATCTTCCATTGTTTCTTTTACTCTCCAAATTTTTGTGCAGAGTGATGCTGCCACGGACCCAGTCTGGAGCTCAGAGCGGGAGCAGAATAAATAAGCTGACTGAGGAGCTGGACTGGGCCTGCTTTTACACATGGGACTTATTGCATTGGTTCTGTGGATTAAAATGGTAGTCCTCCTGTCCTGATTTCTAAAATTCCTATTACACTGCAATACCTGATGTGGCTTTTTCAGCCGATAAAGTGGCATTTTGTGCAAATGTGTTTCACGCTGGTGCAATAGACTTCTTTTCATCCCTCATCTGTTATGCTCATGCACACTGTAGTTCCCCCATAATTCACTGGGCAAGTTAGCGCAGGCTTTCCCTCCCCCCATTTCTGCTGGTATATGCCCATATACTGGTAGTTCCTCAGCTACTGAATGTGGTTGAGCTTCAAAAAAAAAAAGGGAGTTTATAGTTTTTTAAAACCTCATTCAGCTCTACCTTCAGGCTTTGATAGTTGTTTTAAAAA
Source organism: Rhineura floridana (assembly GCF_030035675.1). Taxonomy (NCBI): domain Eukaryota; kingdom Metazoa; phylum Chordata; class Lepidosauria; order Squamata; family Rhineuridae; genus Rhineura; species Rhineura floridana. The sequence continues at coordinate 15,786,534 of NC_084497.1, read as the reverse complement.
CAACAGCCCAAAACATATTAACCCACCTAAGGAGGTAAAGACAGAAACAGAGGAAGGAGAATTTGAAATCTGCGCCTGCATTGGAAGACTGGTACAGGTTTCATCAGGCAAAAAATATTGACGTGCACCTAAAGAGCAGGAAAGTATTGCATGCTGGGATGCCTGTCACATGAGTGGCTGCAGCCAGCACAACACTCCTGCGATTTTCCAGGCTCGGAAGCTTCCAGACAGATTAATTCTGGGATCATTTATCACCTAAATGAACACTAAATGTTCACTATATTCCACTAGGTTTCCTAATTGACTTTTACATTGTGCGAAAGATCAAATAAAATGTGCAAATTCCAGGTAAGACATCGTCAGAATAAGGGAATAAAAGTGCAGTGTGAAATGAATCTGGGTTCCTGAAACTTAACCTGAGGCTAATGATCAAGAGCCTGTGGGATCCATGCCTGGACTGTTGTGGATATCTTCTGCTGACACCAAGTTGCCTGAAGAGACCTGATCCACCGTGCCTGCGCTAAGACACAAATAAAGCTATTTATTTATTTATTTATTTATTTGATTTATATTCGTGGCGCAGAGTGGTAAGCAGCGGTAACGCAGCCGAAGCTCTGCTCACGGCCGGAGTTCGATTCCAACGGAAGGAGGAAGTCGAATCTCCGGTAAAAGGGGTTGAGGTCCACTCAGCCTTCCATCCATCCATGGTCGGTAAAATGAGTACCCGGCATATGCTGGGGGGTAAAGAAAGGCCGGGGAAGGAACTGGCAATCCCACCCCATATATACGGTCTGCCTAGTAAACGTCACAAGACGTCACCCTAAGAGTCGGAAATGACTCGCACTACAAGTGCGGGGACACCTTTAACTTTACCTTTTACCCTCCTCCCAGTAGGAGCCCAGGGTGTTAAACAAAAGTACTAAAAACATTTTAAAACATCATAAAAACAGATTTTAAAATATATTAAAACAAAACACCTTTAAAAACATTTAAACATCTTTAAAAGAAAGGTTTAAAAGCATATTAAAAAACAATTCCAACACAGACGCATACTGGGATAAGGTCTCTACTTAAAAGGCTTCTTGAAAGAGGAAGGTCTTCAATAGGCACTGAAAAGATAACAGAGATGGCGCCTGTCTGATATTTAAGGGGAGGGAATTCCAAAAGGTAGGTACCACTACACTAAAGGCCTGCTTCCTATGTTGTGTGTGGAACGGATATCCTGATGAGATGGTATCTGCAGGAGGCCCTCACCTGCAGAGCACAGTGATCAACTGGGTATATAAGGGATAAGACACTCTTTCAGGCATCCTGGTCCAAAGCTGTATAGGGATTTGTACACCAAAGCCAGAACCTTGAACTAGAACCGGTAGCTAATAGGTAGCCAGTGCAATTATTTCAGCGGCGGAGTGACATGTTGGCGATACCCTGCCCCATTGAGCAGTCTTGCCTCTGCATTTTGCACCAGCTGCAGCTTCTGGGCCAAAATCAAGGGCAGCCCCACATAGAGCACATTATAGTAATCTAGCCTGAAGGTTACCAGTGGGGGACGTGAGCAACTTTCCCTCAAAGCGTGTTGTAAATAATTCATAGTGGGCTTCTGAAGGGTCTAAAACTCCATTTCTTGGAGTTGATGTCAACAGACCCCTGACAACGTGGAAAAGCTCCACTGGACAGCTACTTGAGGATGCTATGGTGGCAGAGAAGTGGGACTTCTTTGCCACCCCCACATGGTTATGATATTTTACTTGTGCCCGATCAGTCTCACAGTATGTCTTTTGCCACTTGCGCTCTAGCCGTCTTCCAGCCTGTTTCATTGCCCTTAGCTCACTGGTGTAAGTGCAAACCGGGCTCCACAACCGAGTCAAGAGCCTGATGTGCCTTGCTGTTCCACAGTGTGACAAGGGCTTCAACAGGGTGATCTGCTTTATCTACTGGGAACTCCCCCAGGGCATTCAGGAATCCAGTGGATTCCATTAGTCTCCAGGGGTGGACCATCTTAATCTGTCAAAATTGGGGGGCATAGCTAATACCGTGGAAGACAGAAACAAAATCCAAAGGGACCTTGATAGGCTGGACCATTGGGCTGAAAACAACAGAATGACATTCAACAGGGATAAATGCAAAGTTCTACACTTAGGAAAAAGAAACCAAATGCACAGTTATAAGATGAGGGATACTTGGCTCAGTAGTACGACATGTGAGAAGGATCTTGGAATTGTCGTTGATCACAAGCTGAATATGAGCCAACAGTGTGATGTGGCTGCAAAAAAGGCAAATGCTATATTAGGCTGCATTAACAGAAGTATCCAAATTATGTGAAGTACTAGTTCCCCTCTATTCAGCACTGGTTAGGCCTCATCTTGAATACTGCGTCTAGTTCTGGTCTCCGCACTTCAAGAAGGATGCAGACAAACTGGAACGGGTTCAGAGGAGGGCAACAAAGATGATCAGGGGACTGGAAACAAAGTCCTATGAGGAGAGACTGAAAGAACTGGGCATGTTTAGCCTGGAGAAGAGAAGACTGAAGAGAGATATGACAGCACTCTTCAAGTACATCAGCCTTTCCCAACCAGTGTGCCTCCAGAGGTTGTTGGACCACAACTCCCATCAGCCTCAGCCAGCATTGCCAATGGCTGAGGCTGATGGGAGTTGTGGTCCAACAACCTCTGGAGGCACACCGGTTGGGAAAGGCTGAAGTACATGAAAGGTTGTCACACAGAGGAGGGCCAAGATCTCTTCTCAGTTGTCCCAGAGTGCAGGACACGGAATAATGGGCTCAAGTTGCAGGAAGCCAGATTTCGACTGGACATCAGGAGAAACTTCCTAACTGTTAGAGCCATATGACAATGGAACCAATTACCTAGAGAGGTAGTGGGCTCTTCGACACTGGAGGCATTCAAGAGGCAGCTGGACAGCCATCTGTCGGGAATGCTTTGGATTCCTGCATTGAACAGGAGGCTGGACTTGATGGCCTTATAGGCCCCTTCCAACTCTACTATTCTATGATTCTATGTCCACCACCCCTTCAGAGGAGGATTGGAGCCATAAGTCTAAACTTCACCAGGAAGTGGTCTGACCATGACAATGAAGTAACCTCCACCCTCCCATCTCCAGACCACCCCTTCCACCATCTGGAGCAAAAACCAAGTGAAGGGTGTGCCCTGCCCTATGCATCGTGCTGGTGACAACTTGAGACAGCCCCAAGGTGTCATGGAAGCCATGAAGTCCCGAGCTGGAACACTAGAGGCAGCCTCAACAGGGACATTGAAAACACCCAGGAGTATCTTTCTGGGCTCCTTCAACACCTCAGCCGAGACGGCTTCTGCCAGCTCAGTCAGAGAAGCTGCCGGGTAACAGGGCGGATGGTACACCAGCAGCAACCCTAGTTTACTGTCTCCTTGGCCCCACACAAGGCGTAGGCCCTCACAGCCAGCTCCAGGACAGAGTGGTTTCCTGCTGACAGAGATAGGAGTTCTGTAGACCACAGCAACTCCTTCCCCCCGTCCCTGCAGCCTGTGCTGGTGTCGCACAGAGTATCCAAGTGGGCAAAGCTGGGTCTGATCAACTCCTCCCAGCTCACGCATCCAGGTCTTGGTAATGCATACCAAATCAGTATCTTCATCCACGATCAAATCATGGATGAGTGTGGTCTTATTATGTACAGATCTGGCATTAAACAACAGCACACACAGGTCAGTGGGCACAACAGATGAGCAACGAGGAACCCATCCATGGGAGGAGTGGGAGTGAGGAACAACAAGTAGATAGCCTTGCCCTCATCTACTATGGTAGTTCACCACCTCCCCATGGCTATACCTCCCTCTACCCATGATCACTGGAATTGGGGTGGCATCACCCATGTCCCTCCTTGCTAAGACTCCTCTTAAACACATGCTATGGACCCAACAAGAGCCCACCAACAAAACCTGTCTGAACCAGTTATCCCAGTAGGCCTCTGAGAGAATTGGGAACAGTCAGACCCATTGAATATCTGTCACACAGGGCACATCTACTCCCCCATCTCACATCCAGGGAGGGCCAATCTTCTGCCAGTTGCAGACTCTCACTCTGAAGATATCTGGCGACTTTCTCCTATCGTTCAATTCACTGCCTCACCCTGTGCAGGAACTATACATGTGCCATACACCCTCCCCACTACTAATCTCCTCTAAAAACTGTACATGTACTGCCTTCAAGTCAATCCCGACTTATGGTGACCCTATGAAGAGGGTTTTCATGGGAAGCTGTATTCAGAGGGGGTTTACCATTGCCTTCCTCTGAGGCTGAGAGGCAGTGACTGACCCAAGGTCACCAAGTGAGCTTCATGGCTGTGTGGGGATTCAAACCCTGGTCTCCCAGGCAGTAGTCCAACAGCCCTTGCCCTCAGGACTCCCTAAGGGTCTCCCCAAGGGGTGATCTCTTTTGGTGTTTTCTTTTTGGTGGTGACCCCTCTGGCGGCGAACTCACCACCCAAGGGCAACCAGGCTTTTATGCCCCCTGATCCAGCCAGAAGCTGATGCAAGAGGCTACGAGATTGACTGCAGCCTCTCTCTGGAGTCAATCAGGTCCCAGTCCTTGTAGCACTTACCAGGGACTTCAGCTGTCTCAAGAGACAGCAACCCAGAGGATAAATAACTTTATTACATTTATATACCATCCAACCAACTGTATTTGCTTGGCAATTTACATAAATAAAATACAGAGTACATTTTTACAGTAAAAACCCCTACAACAAAGAAACAAATGAAATCACACACACATACACACACACATATAAAACACAGCAGCTAAAATAATGTACAGTTAGCATAAAATGAAGGAAGGGTGGGGACTTGTGCAAAAACTGAAGCACCCAAGAGACTGTAATGAGAAGGCCCCTGGGAGAACAGGAAGGCCTTCACTTGGCACCTGAAAGAACACAATGTAAGGTGCCAAGTGAGCTTCTCTGGAGAGGTCACTCCATAAGCAGGGTGCCACCACTGAAAAGGACCCTCTCCCTAGTGGCCACCCATATTGGTTCATTAGAAGTAGAAACCCAAAGAAAGTCCTGGAACACACGATGTAGGAGGTCACAGGAAGGAGAGGTGAAGCGTTTGCTTTTCAGCTAGAGAATTGGCTTTGTAAGGATTCACACACTTGTATTGTCAAGCACATTATGTGTCGGGAGTGTATAGAAATCCAGCAATTATCCCTTGGATGCCCTCTTGAAGCTTGTAATATGCCACAGTAAAGAGTTGTGTGTTGGGTAGCTTCAGACTGTAAAGGTGAGACCTCTCCAACAGGAGGTCACACGTCCTTTCTCTATTAGGTCACTTGCCACAAGACCAGAACAGATGAATCACATAAGAAGTAACCTTTGAAGATGTTGTGTCTCCAGGGCCAGGTCATGACTCATCTCGGCTTCTTCCTTTGAAGTTGTACAGAGGGAGGTCAGCTGACCTAGTGCCAGCTGTGGCCGGTGTGCTGGTCAGTTGACTTACTCAGTGTTTGCTGGCTATAAAGACCCAGCACAGAGACACAGATCCACCGGCACATGGACAGCAAGTCTCAACCAACACACATCAATAGCATAGACTCTGTGAAGGCAGAGGGAGGATAGTGGGACTGGCTTGCCTGAGCACCCCCCCCCTCAATAGCTGGGGTTGTTAAAGTATTATTTTTCCTTGCTGCGACCTGTACGCATAACCACCTGCATTAAAAAACAGAACAAAACAGACAGACACATCCCTGGTAATTCAGCATGAACTGGGTCCGTTCAAGACCCAGCTGGGTCCTGGGAAATGTAGTTTTCCAAAGGCCTCCTGCAGCTGAGTTTTCTTGGGGTGGGGGCTGTGTGTGTTTGGGGGCCAAATTTGCCTTGGTTTTAGTTTGGAAAACAGACCAAGCTATTAATATTTTTTTTGGGGTGGGGGGAGGATGAATAACTTGGCTTATTTCCCAGCCCATCCAATGCAGCTTAGTGGCAGCTGGCAAATCTCTACTCTCGACCTTTGAGCTTGTGAGATGCAGAAAGTAATTGAGACTGGATGCACCCCTGAATGACAATTTTCTGATCAGCCCCCAACCCATTTGTTTGTGACTGCATCTGGCTAGTTGACCTTGGGTAAAACAAGTGTGCCCACCAGGGAGGGGGGATCTGTCCGTTTCAGTTTCTCATTTTTTAATCCTTCAGTTCAGTTCTCCACATTTCAACTTGCTATTTTTTTTTAAGTCCTCATGAAAATTCATCAGCAAATTTCTCTGTTTATGTTTGTTGATTTTTCAAAACGAACAACAACGTTTTCCTAATATGCACATTTTTTTGCAAAGCAATTTCCTCTAATATCATGCCTTTTTGTACGTTATTTTCACTAGTGTGCATACTTTTGTTCACCTTAGCCTGACAACTGCACTGCAGAATTTGCAGTAGTGCATATGGAAAAGAATGGCTATGTTTCAGTTCATGGCTGGAGGAGAGCTTTGCACATACCAGGACTGCGAAAAAGACCAATGATTGGGTGTTAGAACAAATTAAACCAGAACTGTCACTAGAAGCTAAAATGATGAAACTGAGGTTATCATACTTTGGACACATAATGAGAACACGTAATTCACTAGAAAAGACAATAATGCTGGGAAAAACAGCAGGGAGTAGAAAAAGAGGAAGGCCAAACAAGAGATGGATTGATTCCATCAAGGAAGCCACAGAGCTGAACTTACAAGACCTGAACAGGGTGGTTCACGACAGATGCTCTTGGAGGTCGCTGATTCATAGGGTCGCCATAAGTCGTAATCGACTTGAAGGCACATAACAACAATTGTTTCAGAAAGTGCAAATTCAGTAAGTTTGCCTTTAAATGCACACTGAATCAAATTTCTCCCTCATGTACACACACAGTAAGATAACAGACTGTACACTCGTTGAATGTTACATGTGAATAACTGTATGAGCATACAGCCCAGCTACTTGTGTACCTAGGTACATAGGCTATACGCTCGTTGAATGATACATGTGAATAACTGTACGAGTGTACAGCCCAACTACCTGTGTACACAGACTGTACACTCATTGACTGTAATGTGTGAACAGGGCCAGTGAGTTGTATCCAATGTCAGTCCTACTCAGGGTAGACCCATTAAAATTAATGGCTATGACTAACTTACTTTTACCAATTTCAATTGGTCTACTCTGAGTAGGACTGACATTGGCTCAAACCCAATCAATCCAGCAACTCTGAAAGCTACTCAGCCCTGGCCTAGAGAATTGCTATCGCTCTGGGTGCGAGCCTTTTATAATCTAAAACAACAGCAGCTACAGAGCGGAGAATTCTTTGACCCCCTGTTAAGTTTCCAGTTAAGGGGAAATGCAGTAAGTCTCCATTGTTGTCAAAGAAAAACACCAGGATTAAGTGAATTTTGGAGGAGGTGTCAGTATCAAGCCATGTTGGCAGGGAGACATTCTTTGGAACTGAGAACATACTATCACAAGCGCAGCCTGGCCAGATCAGATCAATTATCCATATAGTTCAGCATTTTATGTCTGTTGGCCAGACCCACAAACAGCACATGAAAGCAACCACACCAGTTGCTTGATGCCCAAGAGCTGGTACACTGTTTCTGAATGTGGAGGTTCCATTTGCTTGTTACAGCTAAAATTTAGTGTTAGCCAAAGCTGCTGTCCTCTTTCCACCTCTCTAGATTTCCCTGTCCTGTCTCCGGATGCCTGCCTGCTAAAATGCAACCGTTTGCAGGTACATTTCAATTCCAACCCTTTTGGCCCTTTGCGGGTGAATTTCAATCATAATGCTTTATACTTCCCAACTCCTGTTTATACTAATAACCTCTCTCATTTGAAGTAACAGGGTGCATAACAAAGGTGATTTGTCCCACAGACCGATAAACTGTATTTATCATACACTCCATAACTGAAATGACATTAGAGAGAGGATTTTTTCTTCCTATTTTTTTATTGTGTTTTAAAAACCTTTCGCAGTTCCAGACCTTCTAATAGTGTTTTAAACTGTAACTTAGCTTTTAAAAAGTTTATTGCCCCTTAATTCATTTGGCTCCTTCATTTGAATTCTGCTGACAGGGTGCAAAGTGGCTTCCTTCTCTGCCTAGATAGCCTGGACTCCGGCAATTTATTGTTCCTTTCAGCTTTGATCAGAACATTTCCTAAACTCTGCATTAATAATATAGCATTTTTTCAATAACAACTAAGATAAATTGGGGTTATTTATACCCCTTGCATCTACAGTATTTTCAAGGTATGTGCAATAAGCTATTCTAATGTCTTTCTTAGGATAAAGGTCCAGTCAGGGAAAAGATGTCCCACTTTCCTCTCCTCCCAGGCATTTTAGCATGTGCTTTTAAATTGTTCTTAATTTTTTAAAATTGTGTTTTTAAATTGTTTTTTGCGTTTCAAAATTTGTATATTTGTTTTTATTGTTTTTAATTGCTGTAAACCGCCCAGAGAGCTTCGGCTATGGGGCGATATAGAAATGTAATAAATAAATAAATAAATAAATAAATAAATAAATAAATAAATAAAATACTCTCCTTCATGAGTTCAGCTAAGCTGTACATACAAAGCCACAAGTACTGGCTTACCATATGGCTGAGGAGTTTGCCTCTGACAGGAAGGGGAGGGGGAAATTCAAGTTTCTAGACCTCATTGGGTGCATTTGGGCAACAATGCCATCCCTGTAGTGCAGGGGCGTGGAACCTCAGGCCAGGGGCCAAATGTGTGTCCTTAGGCCACACTCCTCAGTGGCTCTGCTTCATATCCTGCTTGTTTTTACCTGCCTGGGATGTGTACTTAGAACTCTGATAATGCCTCTTGTTTGTCTGGATGGAGGATAGAGAGGGGTGTGGGAGGGTATGTAGAAACCAGCCTATTGCACCAAGCTAAAAATTTACATTTGTTTCTCCACCCACTTTTGCATCTGGCTCCACCCACTGCTGGTGTGTGGCCCTCAGAAGACGGGCCAGAAGAGATTGTGGCCCCCAGGCTGAAAATTTTCCCCCATCTCTGCTGTAGCCTTTGCAGTTGCCACATGATAACTTGGGCATTTGAAGATTCTATCAGACTGTAACTCAGCAGAAACAACTGATTCTTAGTGAGGGTGCTAAATTTGTCTGGGCTGTATTATGCCAGACTTCAGGACTCATATGCTAAAAGGCTCCTACACAAATATTTCCCTGTATATATAAAACTATATATATAAAGGATTCTATTAATTCTGAGTTCATCCTGACAGGCTAGTTTTCTGTGTGCAGTGATTTATTTTCAAATGGAGGAGCATTAGTCATAAAAGCCCTCAGCTGCAATCTATAGTGATACAAACTTTTATTTTTTAATATATTTATTAATATGAAAAAGACATAGTAAAGTAGTAACATAAAACCAATTTCAAAGCAGGAAACAAAACATAAATATGAATATAAAACTATATGAAGTATATGGTGGTACAATTTCTAGTGGTTTATCTCAGTTGTGTCCATGTTTTCATTCATTCCCAATTATCTCTTGTCACTCACCTCATTTACACACTACATTATCTCACACATGATCAATTGCTCAAGGGTTGAACGATTATTCAACACTAACCAGTCTAATACTAACACTAACCATAATATTGCCTTGCTCCCTGTTTTGTGCAACTTCTTCTCACTAAGGTTCCATTCATTGGTATTCTCTACTGAGCAGCTGAAATGTTCATAAACATTCCATAACCACCAGCAGGTGAGTCAATAGTGAGTCATTTCATTCCACTGGAGCCTAAAGTATTTCAATCTCACAGCCTCCATTCACATCAGGATTAACACCCCCTCCTTAATTGAGTTTATCTAGTGTTTTCGGCAAATTGGTAAACAACATTCTGAGGGAGGGTTAAAACGTCTGTGCTTTGATTTGATACATCATTTGCCTCACACAGACAGAATTGCTTTTGCTGATTATCCAAAGTTGGCTTTGATTTTTTAAAAATAGTGAGAACACAAAACTGCATGAATCATGCAGGCTGGAAAATCCAGCTTTGATAATATAATTTCGTTGAGCCTGGAGTATACAATATATGCTTACCAGGAGTGAGAGACGACTTTCCTCATTCCATTCCTTAATTGCACAGGTGAGGACCCTGTGACCCTCCAGATGCTGTCAAACTCCCACCATCCTTGACCATCTGCTGAGGCTGGCTGCAGGCGCTGCTGAGTGCTGAGTCAGGGTCCAACATCTGCAAGGCCAGGGTTTCCTTATCCCTGCAGCATTAGTCTCTGGGCCGCTGCCAGGCATCCCACAGAGGATTTCTAAAGTTAATTTTGGAACCGGCACATGCTGCAGCTTCTTCCAGCTCCTTTCCCTCCTCGATATTACCGACAAGCAAGCATGCAGTGGAGGCTGCACCATTTGGCGAAGTGGGGCACTGCCCCCATCAAACTCAGACCAGCCCCACCGACATGCCTTCTTGCTAGTCCAGTCCAGGGGGTGGCCCTGACTGCCAGCTTCCTCCTCAGTCTCAGTTTTGCTCCTTGTAGAGCTCAGCAGGTAGGAGAATGGGGAGCAGACTACAATTAGTTGGCTCCACTTGTCAAAATGGCTCCACCCACTGTTGGCCTCCCTGCCTTCCACCTTACCAGTCCCAATGGGCACCAGTCACAACGGCACACATGCATTGACTAAGCATCACTGCAAGAAAAGGAGAAGAAGAAGCAAAGTTGACTTGATCATGTTGTTATGGTACTGGGGATTGAGACAGATGATTTCTTTGGGTCCCCTTCAAGCCTGTGATCTTATATCTGAAGGTGGGATATGCAAGCAAGAAACCAGCTCGACTGGTCAGGCTAGAATCATACAATAGTAGAGTTGGAAGGGGCCTATAAGGCCATCAAGTCCAACCTCCTGCTCAATGCAGGAATCCAAATCAAAGCATTCCCGGCAGATGGCTGTCCAGCTACCTCTTGAAGGCCTCCAGTGTCGGAGAGCCCACTACCTCTCTAGGTCATTGGTTCCATTGTCGTATGGCTCTAACAGGAAGTTTTTCCTGATGTCCAGTCGAAATCTGGCTTCCTGCAACTTGAGCCCATTATTCCATCTCCTGCACTCTGGGATGATCGAGAAGAGATTCCGACCCTCCTCTGTGTGACAACCTTTCATGTACTTGAAGAGTGCTATCATATCTTCCCGCAGTCTTCTCTTCTCCAGGCTAAACATGCCCAGTTCTTTCAGTCTCTCCTCATACGGCTTTGTTTCCAGTCCCCTGTTCGTCCTTGTTGCCCTCCTCTGAACCTGTTCCAGTCTCCTTTATTAATCTACTAGAGTGGTCAAGTGGACTAATGGGTCTGTCAAGTGGCCCCATTAACAGAGCGGCAATGTGGACCATTTAGAATTCATTCAGGAGAGAGGCCGCCCCCCCTTAACAAGGCATCTGTGTGAGAGTTAGTCTGAGGAAAGGCTGGGAGCGAAAAAGAGACAGAGAGCTTGCTTGCTGTCTGTGTCTGAAGGAACCCCAAAGCTATGGGCGATGGGGAGCAAGGTCTGGTGGACTCTTAATGCCGAGAAGCCCTCCATCTTAAGCCCAGGTTGCGTAAATAAACCATATCTCAAAAAGACACCACAGTCTCTGCCGACCTTCTTTCCAAGGAAACCAAACGCTGGAGCCCCTGGAAGTTTAGCACCTCTCGGAGAATGGGGTGGGCCACAACAATAGGTGTGTTTGCACCCACATTCGTGTTGTGTGCATTTCCCCTCTTGCACACATAAATTTACAGAACATCACGCACAAACATAATCAACCCAAAGTACAAAGCAACAGCTGTATTTGGTCCTGTTTTACAGATGTATAGATATGACAATGCAGAAGGATTGTATGTGTGTGTGGGGTGAAAGAGCAAATGAACTCGCGGAACTGAAAACGATACCATCCACATTTGTGCATGGATCACATTGTGTGGCTGAAATTCAGAAATAAAACTGAGAAACAGAAAAATGGCGCAATGGGGAATTGCTAACGCAACCATTCCACTTTGGAAACGGGACCAGCTGATTGGCAGAATCTGCAGAGAAATTTGAATGAGGAGAATTGTGCATTCCTCATGAGCCAAAGGCAGTTGATACTCCTTTATTTGCTCAACCAGTTCTCTTTCGGTTATATTCTCTCCTGCCCAGAATTCTCTATGCAGTGAAGAATTGTCATCAGTGTTCTAATAACTAATATTGATTTGCTGGAAAAGAAGGAAAAAAGTGGGGGGGGGTTGAGAAAAGGAAAGAAAAAAGCTAAATTATTGCTCTTCATCTTTGCCTGTCGACCTGTCAAGCAGAAGGAGGAAAAGCCCTCAGGAAAAGGCAAATCAGCGTGAAATGCAGAGAACCAAAAACCCAAGCGGCTCAGAGCCTGTACGCTATAAATTTCATCACCGCTTTAATTAGAGGATGAAGTAAAGAATCTAGCAAAAGGCATAACGAATGAAGTGCAATAAGAAACTGACACGACTCTAAACACTTTCCTGTTTATGATGGGTTTTGAAGTCTTTGAATTTAGGCAGAGGAAGAACTCTACACAGATAAAAGTGCTCCTGTGAGATGGGATGTCAGTGAGCATTGTTTTCCAATGAGCTGACAGCCATTTCCGGAAAATACATTGGATAAAGGGTTGTGGTTTGCTCAGACCAGTTCAGAGAAGCAGTGGTGGATGACAGACAGCTGACTGCTTGTGAAAAAAATGTTTCGTTTGCTTCCTTGACTGTTAAATGCTGGAAGGCGACACTTTAAATTGCCTGGAAAAGAGGATAATTAAAGAACAGACCCACTTCCAGGAGAGCTGATGGGTGTTTGTCCCTGAATGTCTTCAAGGTCACCAGTGAGGCAATTGTGGCTGCAATGGTGCCCTTGAGGTCTTCCCCGGTGCTCATGAAGCCCCTGAACCTCCCCTCTCACTGTCCCCTTGGTCATGAGGTGGTGAGGGTGGTTGCTTTTGTCGCCCTTGAAAAGTACATAGAATCATAGAATAGTAGAGTTGGGAGGGGCCTATAAGGCCATCAAGTCCTGCTCAGTGCAGGAATTCAATTTAAAGCATCCCCAAGAGGTGACTGTCCAGCTGTCTCTTATGTTGCAGAGCCCATCACCTCCGTAGGCAATTGGTTCCATTATTGTCCCACTCTAACAGTAAGAACATTTCCCCTCATGTTCAGTTGAAATCTGGCTTCTTGTTACTTGGGTCTATTATTCCATGTCCTCCACTCTGGGATGATCCAGAAGAGATCCTGGTCCTCCTCTGTGTGGCAACCTTTCAAGTACTTGAAGAGTGTTATCGTATCTCCCCTCAGTCTTCTCTTCTCAAGGCTAAACATGCCCAGTTCTTTCAGTCTCTCCTCATAGGGCTTTGTTTCCAGTCCCCTGATCATTCTTGTTGCCCTCCTCTGAACCTGTTCCAGTTTGTCTGCATCGTTCTTAAAGTGTGGTGTCCAGAACTGGATGCAGTACTCAAGATGAGGCCTAAGCAGTGCCGAATAGAGGGGAACTAATACTTCATGTGATTGGAAAACTATATTTCTGTTAGTGCAGCCTAAAAGAGCATTGGCTTTTTTTGCAGCCACATTGCACTGTTGGCTTGTATTCAGCTTGTGATCAACAACAATCCAAAGATCCTTCTCGCATGTAGTATTGCTGAGCCAAGTATCCCCATCTTATAACTGTGCATTTGTTTTCTTTTTCCTAGGTGTAGAACTTTGCAATTATCCCTGTTGAATTTCATTCTGTTGCCTTCAGCCCAATGCTCCACCCTATCAAGATCCCTTTGAATTTTGTTTCTGTCTTACAAGGTAATAGCTATCCCTCCCAATTTTGTATCATCTGAAAAATTGATAAGCATTCCATGCACCTCCTCATCCATCATTAATAAAAATGCTGAAGAGCACTGGGCCCAGGACTGAGCCCCGTGGTACCTTGTTCATTACCTCCCTCCAATTTGAGAAGGAACCATTGATAAGCACTCTTTGAGTATGATTCTGTAGCCAACTGTGGATCCACCTGATAGTTGTTCCATCCAGCCCACATCTAGCTAGCTGGCAAATCAGAATATCATGGGGCACTTTGTGAAAAGCTTTGCTGAAGTTGAGAAATATTATGTTCACAGCATTCCCACAGTCTACCAGGGAGGTTACCCAATCAAAAAATGAGATGAGATTAGTCTGGCAGGATTTGTTCTTGGCAAATCCATCTTGGCTTCTAGTAATCACTGCATTGTTTTCAAGGTGCTTATAGACTGACTGCGTTATAATCTGCTCCAGTTGATTTTCTCAAGGATTGACGTAGTCTGACTGGTCTATAGTTCTCAGGTTCCTCCTTTTTGTCCTTTCTGAAGATAGGGACAACAGAAGCCCTCCTCCAATTATCTGGCACTTCACCGGTCCTCCATGATTTCGCAGACAATAGACAGTGGTTCTGAGTTCTTCAGCCAGTTCCTTCAATACTCTAGGATGCAGTTCATCGGGTCCTGGAGATTTGAACACATTCAAAGTAGTCAGGTATTCTTTGACCATTTGTCTATCAATCTCAAGCTCCAATCCTGCCTCTTCAGTTTGTACTTCACGTTTGCCAGGAGGGCCATACATCCTCTTTTGGGAGAAGACTGAGCCATAGTAGGAATTGGGCACTTCTGCCTTTTCTTTGTCATCTGATATCATTTTGCCATCTTCGTTGAGTAGCTGTGCCTCCATTTCTTTTCTCTGTCTTTTACTATGGATGTACCTGAAGAAAGCTTTTTTGGTGCTTTTGGCATCTCTCACTAACCTGCAATTCTGTGCTACTTTTCTGTACTCTTCCTTTGTGTTCTGGCTTTCCTTCCCCTTCCTGTATGTGTCCTTTTTTTTTTGTTTTAAGGTCATCTCTAAGCCTTTTGTGAAGCCACATCGGCTTCTTCTGCTGCCTTTTTTTTTTCATTCATGGAATTGTTTGCCATTTGTGCCTTTAGAATTTCATTTTTTAGAAACTCCCACCCATCTTGGACCCATTTTCTCATTAGGGTCGCTTGCCATGGAACCTTACTTTCCATTGTTCTGAGTTCATTAAAATAGGCTTTCCTGAAGTCCAAGGTGCGCGTTTGGCTACTCTCAGCTTTTGCTTCCTTTAAAATCAAGAACTCAAGTATAGCGTGGTCACTTTCCCCCAAAGTTCCCTTAAGTGACATTTCATCCAGAAGTCATCTCTATTGGCTAGAATCAAGTCAAGGATCAAGCCACCCGGGACTGCTTCGAGGAGGAAGGGTGGGATATAAATTTAATAATAACATCAATAAAATAAAAAAATAAATAAACTCTGAGGGCAGAATTCTTACCCCCTACTTATGTCACAGGAGAGTCATGGTTGCTACTTCCCAAGGGCTCCATCCCATTGATGCTTATGCAGGTTTACACTATCAGAAACATAACACAATGAATATATATATTAAGGGCCTCTCTGAAGCAAGCAGCATTCCAGCTAATAAGGAGGCAAGAGGGAGCATTCATTTCACTGCATCTCAGAATTGTTTCTCAAATCCTCACCCCTTGCTTTCAATTCCCTCTGGCATTTGCTTTATTGCAAGGGGTTTAGGGAATGTTTTGTCAGAGATCTTTTGCTACTTCTGATTTGTTTGTGCTCCTTGCCGCAAAATTGATGAGATTTCTGCTTCTAACCTAAAGCCATGAACAATGATTCAGGTGTGACATTGAGGCACCTGCCCCAGGCCACAACCTGGCCGGGGACAGAAGTGGGCACCAAATAGTATTTAGGACAGGGGTGGGTAGAAGGCAGATGTGGATCTGTGAGCATTTGAAATGTTCATAAATATTCCATAACCACCAGCAAATTGACAAGGATTTCTGACTCCCAATTTTGTAGCAGGACCGAAATGACATTCTCCCCTTCCCCTTCTATCTTAGATTATCCTGCTGAAATGAAGAAATCTGGGGTAAACAGGGCTTGTATCTCATGCTAGTTCTATCTAGAATGGACCCATTGAAGTTAATGCATGTGTCTATTGATTTCAATGAGTCTACTACTCTGAGCAGGACTTACAACCCCGAGTGGATTTTTTTGAGAAGGACTCTGAGCTCCATTCAGTTCTGGTACTCAAGGCAAACACCTAGAGCACTGTTCTTTAACCTTGGGTCCCCAGATCATCAACCCCAGCCAGCTTAGCCAATGGCCATGGATGATGGGAGTTGTAGTCCAACATCTGGGGACCCAAAATTGAAGAACAGTGACCTAGACTATGAATTCTTTAATTCTAAGTGTATGTCTTTTGGACCAGGCTCTGGTTGGCAATAGGTGCTGCAAGCCCAAAGTCCGATGTAAGATATTAACAGTTGTCCAACAAACACTCAATGATGACACATGTCCCATTCATTCTGGAATAATTACGTTTCAGGATGGTGGATGGGAAGCCAGTTGCCATTCTTGCTTCCAGTCAGGGCAGCTGGCCAGGCAGAGGGGCTAGATGGACCAAATGGTCAAACTCCATATAAGGCACCTTCATGGCATCTTGCTATGTCATACTCTACCTAAAAACAAAATGATTACTCCATGACAGTAACTTTACATGTCAAATTTTACGGTGAAAATTTCATATTGGAACACTTAATTCCAATTGAAATGATGCATTCTTGACATTTGAAATTTTGGAAACATTTTGAAACAAAAATATTCACTTCTGCCTTTGCACTTAACACAAATTTCAGCTCTACAATCCTGTGGTCCTTTGATGATCAATCCTGTGGTCCTTTGAACCATGATATTCCCATTGTTTCATTTCTTTGGTAGACAGAATTGCACATCTGAATGCCAGTCCCAGCTCTCTGCCAAACAGCTCTGGTGGTGATGGGAACAGTGCAATTTGAGGTGGAAATGTGGGAAGGTGTCCTTCATAGCCTCCCAACCTCCTTTTGCCCCTTTCAATTCCCTTCTCCCAGCCAGGACTGTTGGATGTGTGTTTGCCAGCTTGTGGGGAACAGGAGTGAGTGAATGAGTGGGTAAGAATGAGTGTGTGTGTGTGCGAGAGACAAAATTAAAAACTCTGTCTCATCTGACAGTTATCTGCATAGAACAGTAGGGTTGGAAGGAGCCTATAAGGCCAACATGTCCAACCTTCTGCTCAAGTTCAACCATCCCAAACAGGTGGCTGTCCAGCTGCCTCTTGAATGCCTCCAGTGTTGGAGATCCCACCACCTCCCTAGGAAACTGGTTCCATTGTCGTACCGCTCTAACAGTTAGGCAGTGTTTTCCTGATGTTCAGACAAAATCTGGCTTCCTGCAACTTGAGCCCATTATTCCGTGTCCTGCACTCTGGGACGATCGAGAAGAGATCCCAGCCCTCCTCTGTGTGACACTTTCCCAAGTACTTGAAGAGTGCTATCGAATCTCCCTCCACTCTTGTCGTAAGCTTAAACATGCCCAGTTCTTTCAGTCTCTCATCATAGGGTTTTGTTTTCAGTCCCCTGATCATCCTTGTTGCCCTCCTCTGAACCCGTTCCAGTTTGTCTGCATCCTTCTTGAAGTGCGGAGACCGGAACTGGATGCAGTACTCAAGATGAGGCCTAAGCAGTGCCGAACAGAGGGGAACTAATACTTCATGTGATTGGAAAACTACATTTCTGTTAGTGCAGCCTAAAAGAGTATTTACTTTTTTTGCAGCGGCATCACACTGTTGGCTCATCTTCAGCTTGTGATAAAACAACAATCCTAAGATCCTTCTCGCATGTAGTATTGCTGCACCAAGTATCCCACATCCAGAGCTTGGAAAAGTTACTTTTTTAAACTACAACTCCCATCAACCCAATCCAGTGGCCATGCTTGCCGGGGCTGATGGGAGTTGTAGTTCAAAAAAGTAACTTTTCCAAGCTCTGCCCATGTCTTATAACTGTGCATTTGGTTCCTTTTTCCTGGGTGTAGAACTTTGTACTTGTCCCTGTTAAATTTCATACTGTTGTTTTCAGCTGTGACCACTGGCATTGCTCGTTGTGACTGACTGGAGATGAAGTCCAGCAATACCTGGAGGGCTCCAAATCCCCCCATACCTGGTCCACCTTTCCTCCCTTACTCAAGGATTCACTCATTTCCATCATCCATTCATTTCCATTCATTGGTTTCTCTCCACTTGATAGGCAACAAGTAACTTTTGGGAATTTTCTTTTTTAAAAAAACACACAGCACACTGTTTCTCTAGTCTCCCGTCGAGCCAATTTATAACTGATAAAATGTCACCCATACATCACGTCAGCGCCAGGGCTGCACTTTGAGGGTGAACGCAGCTTCACAGTCTCTCTGGCAGCAAAGTCCCGGCTCAACAGCGATGTCTGCAAGCGCTAAGAGCTTT
This sequence comes from Rhineura floridana, assembly GCF_030035675.1. Lineage (NCBI taxonomy): Eukaryota > Metazoa > Chordata > Lepidosauria > Squamata > Rhineuridae > Rhineura > Rhineura floridana. The sequence goes on along the minus strand of NC_084497.1, from coordinate 15,768,202 downwards.
ATAATTTTTTTATAGGCCATGCTTTCGTCATTAAAATCATGTAGGTGGGTTCGGGGAGACATATTTTTTAAAGGTCATAACTATAAACATCTTGGGAACATAATGCTTGCCTTTTACTTCTCTCCATAACATCCATTTCTGAAGCATTTTATGGAAAAGCTGCTTTGGCTCTTCCAACAGAGAGAGGGAAGGAGGGAGGGATGAATAAACGTTTGTAAATGCCTCCAAAAGACAATTGTTACAACTTTCAGCTGCTTACTATAAAGCAGGATGGGAAACGTGTAGCCCTCCCAATACCATTGGGCTCTAACTCCCGTTAGCTCCAGCCAGCATGGCCAATGGTCAGGGATGACAGGAGTGGTAATCAAGCAACATCTGGAAGACCACAGGTTAGGGGTAGGGATGGGTGAATTTGACAATATTGGTTTCTCTCCGTTTTTCGTCTTTCCAGTCTTAAGTTCAGGTCTCCCCATTTCCACATCATGAAGATTCATTAGCATTTTACTGCAAATTTCTCTTAATATCCACATGTTTGCATGCAATTTTGCTTTACGTAGACGCTTTGCAAAGCAATGTTCCCTAATATAATATATTTTAATATTATTTTCACTAATTTATGCACTTTAATGCACACCTCACTTTAGTATATGCATTTTTGTACACATTACGTACCTATGGAACTGCGCTGCAAAATTCAGAGTAGTGCAAATTTCAAAGGATGGACTTTGTGTACTGTTTCAGGGTTTGGGTATTGTTTCAGAAAGTGTGAATTAGGTAGATTCACCTTTAAGTGTGACCTGAATTGACTTTCTTCCCCATTCCAACTCCCATGACCATTGGCCATGCTGGCTAGGACCAATGGGAGTTGGAACCCAAACAACATCCAGGGCTCACGGGGTTCCCTCAAGCCTGTCTTTAAGTCTACCTTCCAGTCTAGCACAAGCCATCCATTGCACTCCTTTTTGAGACGCATCGCTTCCCATTCAAACCTGACCTTGCCGTGTGAAAAGAAAAGGGGTGCCTGTGCTCATGGCCTCCTTTAATTTCCTACAGACCAGTTTCAGATCTGAGGCCAAAAACACACACAAAGCTTGTTCCATTTCTCTCAAATTGCTTTCCTGTAACATTTGTTTTTTTAAAAAAATTGTTTAAAAGCTCAGGGCTGTGTATTTATTTCAAGGAGAACCAGGTGAATGAGGTGATTCTTGCAACCCTTCGGGAGTTGCACACATTGCCTCCCTACTCTCCCCCCCTCCCCACACACGCGATAAGAATAGATTTATCACCCACCTGCTTGTGACTATTACCTTTGCAAAGCAGAAGGGATGGGTGGTTTCTATAGTGATGCTCCTCCGTGCATCTCCAGAAGATGTACAGCACACACAAAACCAGTTCATGCTCTTCTTGCCACTGCCAAGCAGGCCACTGACTGTAGCTTGTGGGCTCTGGCAATGGCACCGCAGGCTGAAGGATGTGGGAGGCCCCCCTGACAGATCCAAGAAGAGCTGTGTGTGGATGGGACATTCAGATCTGGCTCAGTTGTGGAAGATGTAAACTCCAGCCCCCCCCCAAATCCTTCTTTGTGCAGAATCCTTCCTTGCTGCTTCAGAGGAAAATTACGCCCCACACTGCTCTTAAAAAAAAAGAGAGCATCACCACATGCAGTGTCTAAATATTTTATTTTGCTAGAATGTAAAATAAAATAGATGCATTGTTTTCCCCCTGCTTTTTCCTAGTTTTTTTTTTTTAATTGTGCTGGTCTGTTTTATGAATGAGAGAATCTCACTTTTCCTGCTTCTGCCCCAGGACTGTTCCTTAATTGCCTGCGCTTGCAGGTTACAATAATAAAATAATTATTATGGCATGATAAAAGATCGATTCCTTATGCATGCATCCCACTTTGGAAACCAGACCAGGTATTTTGGAACTCTAGAATTTTTTTGGGGGGGGGGGAATTTCAGAACTTTTGAAGCATCCTATTATAAGGCTGAGGTGTTTACCAGCATCAGAACTGCAGAGGGCACCGATTCTAATGAAAGCACAACCAATGCGAAGGGAAATCGGAATGAATCCAGCAGGGTGAGGTGCTGTGGGGACAGGACTGGAGGGCAGGGAGAAAAACATTCATAACAAACCTCCATCCTGGCACTTAAAACATCTGTGACAATCTTGCTCTTTAAGCGGGATCCTTTATACATTGAGTCAACACCAGGAATATCAATGTATGGCCTTCAGTTCAATGATCTGCAAATGGGGATAGACAGGTCTGTCAGTTTCAGTTTTCTCCATTCCTCATTTTTTCCCAGTCTTAAAGTCAGTTTTCCACACTTGCCATTTTTTTAAAAAAAATCCTCATGAAAATTCTTCAGAATTTTAGTGCAAATTCCTCCAAATAAACATGTTTTGTGTGCAATTTCTTCTAAGATAGTGCATCTATGTACGTTGTTTTCACTCATATAGTCATTTTAATGCACCCTTTTATCCAATATATGCATTTTTGTAAACATTGTTTCTTGGAGAAGTGCAAATTTAGGATATGTGCAAATTTCGAAGGATGGCTGTGTCTCGGTTCTCATCTTGTTTTGGAAAGTGTGAATTCGGCAGATTCAGCTTTTAAATGTGAACTGAATCAAATTTCTCCCCCACCCTTAACTGCAAATGACTATAAGGGACCCCTTGGGTCCCTGAGTGTAGACAGCAACTAGAACATGGAAAAGAATCTAAGGGTTGCATCCAACCAAGTTCTATTCACACTAGACTCACTGGAATTAATGGACACATAACGAGAAGACATGATTCACTGGAAAAGACAATAATGCTGGGAAAAACAGAAGGGAGGAGAAAAAGAGGAAGACCCAGCAAGAGATGGATTGACTCCATAAAGGAAGCCACAGACCTGAACTTACAAGATCTGAACAGAGTGGTTTACAACAGATGCTGTTGAAAGTTGCTGGTTCCTAGGGTCGCCATAAGTTGTAATTGACTTATTTATTTATTTATTTATTTATTTATTAACCTTGTGTACCTCCCCATAGCCGAAGCTCTCTGGGCAGTTTACGGTAACTAAAAACAAATACAATTTAAGATACATCTTTTAAAAAACAATTTAAAACACAATTTAAAAATTTAAAACAATATAAAACACATGCTAAAATGCCTGGGAGAAGAGGAAAGTCTTGACCTGGCGCCCAAAAGATAACAGTGTTGGGGCCAGGCGCACCTCGTCATGAAGATCATTCCATAATTTGGGGGCCACCACTGAGAAGGCCCTCTCCCTTGTTGCCATCCTCCGAGCTTCCCTCGGAGTAGGCACCCGGAGGAGGGCCTTTGATCTTGAACGTAGTGTACGGGTGGATTCGTATCGGGAGAGGCGCTCCATCAGGTATTGTATATTGTATATGAAGGCATATGATAACAAATTCTGAGTATAGCATTGGATATAACCCTAAATATTAAGTGGTCATGATGAAGTAGCATCCCTTTCCTACCCTGCCTCTCTTTCTCCTTCCTCTGTTGTCTACCTCACTGCTAGGATTTAGATTGTCAGCTCCTTCCGGGCAGGGAATTGCCATTTTACTTCTGGAATTTTGTACAGACACTGAGTACTAGGGATAGGTACATGCAGGCTGAGTGATCATTATTGGTTGTGTGTGTATGTGTGTACAATGCATTCTGAGTTTGTTCTTCATTGTAAAATGGTTCCGTTCTGGTTAGACTTTGAGTTGTTTAGAAGCTTGTCTTGTCAGGGAGTTCAGGCTTTCAGCCCAAGAGATTGAAGCCTGGGGGATGGAGAGATCTAGTTACTATGCAAAACGGAATGCTAGCAAAAGTCTACTGCCTCTTCTGGTGAGCTAAGGAGTTGGGAGGAGAGTTTGAGTAGGGCATATATAATTGAAGCTGGCAAGCAGGAGGGAAAGAGCTAGAAATCACCAGAAGCCAGGAAGAAGAGTGCTGCAGAGGACCCAGACTCCAGGCGCTGAAGAAGCTGAGCTGAAAGCACAAAGGATGGAAGCTGCACTGACAATGGGTTAGGACAAGCTGAGAGAAATTGCTGTGTTGCTGGGTTTTGGTTAGAGTAGAGAAATAGTCTAGGGGTGAAGTTTAAATCCTACTTAGAGTAGACCCACTGAAATTAATGAACCCAAGTCAGCTGTGTCTGTTTACTTCAAAGGGTCTACTCTGAGTAGGACTAGCACTGAATAACACCTTGTGGATTCCCCCCCATTGGGTTGTTTCCAGCTATGTTTTACTCAAAGTAGACCCACTGAAATTAAAGGGTCTAAGTTAGTTGTGTTTCTTAACGTCAATGGGTCTACTCTGAATAGGACTAACACTGGATGCAACCCATTATTTCCATTCCATAATGGCTCTTATAGTTAAATAGTAAACTGTTCTGAAATCTGATTGTTTTGCCCAATAACTCTTTGATGCTTTCCAAAACCTTTAGTAAAAAATAATTTTGTTTTTAGTTTAACCTTGGTATGATGCCTTGATTATCCCCTTATGCCTAATTGCCTTCTTGCTCTGTGCAGTACAGTGAGTTTGCTGGGACGGTAAGAAAATCTATAGGAGACTACAAAGTCACAGAGCATAGAGGACTGGTTTAATACAGGCTGACAGGAAAAATAAAATGTTCACGTTGTGGCCTCAGTGAGGGGAAAGGTAAATAGGTGGCTAAGTGCTGTGTGCCGGTCAACAGAAATATCAGCAAGAGAACGGTGAAATTGACAGAGATGTAATTAGCTAAAGTTAGGTTGTGTCTGTGACTGGTTAACCTATTTGTTTGCAATTTGGACAGACCGATGCTCAGAGCAGGAGCGATTAGTTGAACGCCTGCAAATCTCATGCCATGAGGATAGAAAACACAAAAGATACCAGCAGTAGAAATGACGCTGGATCTCTCGTTAAAAGCAATAGGATGTGCACCCTTGCTAATAGCCTATAAAATGGGGATCCTATCCATCTGAAATTTGGCAGGCCTGATATCCAGGGCTGGGGAGTAGTAGAATGCCTGCAAATTCCATATCATTTGGATGAAAAACACCCAAATTATAGGTTGCAGGAGACCAGCTGATTCTTTCACTGAAATCCGTCTTTGCAACAACAACAAAAAAACCCCAAAGGAACTAATTCAACCAAATAGCAAACAAAATGCACGGCACTTTAAAAATGAAAATGAATGGGGAAATGAAACAACCCACTATGTCACCACCCCTATAATATAGGGAAGCTTGGGAGCAGGGGGTTCAGGAGGAAAATGATGTAGGTTAAGCACCTCCTGTCACACCATGGTCCCAGTCTGGATCTGGTACCCCATGACTGTTACCCCATGTAAGATGGTCCAAAGATTCCATCATTTGGCAAGTGGAGGGTTATTTTGCCCTCAGATGAGGGTGTCTGTTGTGTCTCTGGAACAGTCATTGCTCTGTGTGTGAGTTGTTTGCATGGCAACTCTTATAGGAACACAACCTGGTAGTGGTTGTGTTCAAAAAGTTATCTGTTTGGGTGTGAAGTAGTCTTTGGGGGGGGGGAGGAGCACAGCTACTAAAAGATTAGAAAAGGGCTGCCATATATAATCCCTTGCCAAAACATCTGCCTCCCTGCTCTATAAAAAGTGCCTTTGCCCTCTGCATTCCCCCCTCCCTTGTATCCATTTTGACCGTGGTAAGCTCATATTTTTCTTTATAAACTTCAAGCCAAGTGAGCAGGGGGTGGAAAATATACTGTCGAAATAAAAGAAAAACTGATTTGGCTTTGCCAAGAGAGAGCTGATTTATGGGAGTCTCAGCCATGCCTTGAAATCGCTGCTTTGTCACCTGGGAAAGGACAGGAATTGAAGACGAACAAAAAGGAAAAGGGGGGGGAGAGTAAACCCCTGGTGGGATCTTTCTCCCCTCTTTGCAACATTTTCAGATTTAAAAATCCACATGTTTGGGATTTTTAAAAAATGGTGTTTGTTTCCCTAGCTCATATGGGTCCATTTGTTTCCTTGACAATATCAAGATATATTGTTTTGAAGTATTCAAATGCAGAGCTAAAATGGAGCAAAGTGCCAATTTCACTGTCGTTGGTTTTGCCAGATGAAAGTCACCCCCTCCCCCGATGCATCACACATTAGATTTGAAACTAGTTGCGATGGGATCTATCTCTTTAAATGCAGTGCTACTCCAGTCACATACAAAGTGGAGGCTCACTGTGTGTATGCGTCTGTAAAAAGCACACCAAGGTGAGGAATGCTAGCCTCACTGTCTACAGTCTGGTCCTCTCTCAGAGGCTTTTGGGGAGGATTTAGCACTCCCATCTGCCTTCCATTTCAGCAAAGCACTAAAGTTTGCCCTCCAGTTCCTCAAAAAGTTTACTTCCTGGCAGGGCCGGCCCCAGGCATGCTGGGGCCTTCGGGCACTAGCCTGCCCTGGGCCCTGGCACACGCATGCATGTCCAACTTTCCTACCTACCTACCTGCCAGGCAGGTGGGCAGGTGGAAAACCGGATGGGTGGGCCGGCCAGCGGGTGGGCAGCTCCCTCCCTGAGATCCAAGGGGAGCGCTACTCCTCCACCACAATGAGGGGCCCTCAGGTCATCGAGCAAGTGAGCAGGCAGGGGGAGAGGGCGAGTGAGTGGGGGGGCAGGACGGCAGGCAAGTGGGGAGAGGGCAAGTGAGGGAGCGAGCAGGATGGCGGTTGAGTGGGGGGAGAGAATGAGTAAGTGGGTGTGGGTGGGCCGGCGAGCGGGCAGGCAGCTCCCTCCCTGCCATCTGCGGAAGGGGAGTGCTACTCCCCCATCATATTGAGGGGCCCTTCAGGGGGTCCTGTGGGCCACGGGGCCCTTGGCTAGGGCCCCACCTGGCCGCCCTTTGGAGCCAGCCCTGTTTTCTGGTTGGGGAGGCACATCCATTTAGGTCTGTATCTAGTTGTATAAGAGAAAACTCCCTGAAACTGATTCATCAGTGACACCACACTCCAGTACAACTTTCTAAGATGCTCTCTTCTCTGTCACCAGTCTGCTGTAGATGATGTAGCAATGTAGGAAATTATTTTCATTTGTGGTGGGATTGTGAGTACGTGAAAAGATTCTGGACCTTGGCCTATAAAGAAATGCTTCTTATTTCTCATGAAAAAAAAATTATTTTGCCCAAAATTGTTACTAAACAATTTTGAAAATGAAAACGCAAATATATTGTCAAAGAAACTTGTCAATTATGTGACTTTGACAGCAAAATTGTTTATAGCTTCATGGTGGAAATCTGCTACAGATCTTTCCTTAGAACTTGGGAAGCAGCCATTATGGAGCATAGCTGCAATGGGAAATAGTTAATCCTCAACTGAGACTAAGGCAAGCTCAAGGAAGCTCAGATGCTTTTTATATTATCTGGCATCCTTTTATTCACTTCACATGAATCATGTTCAATAAAACCAACTATACAGGCTTGGCAAATATGGCAATATACTTAATTGCTCCTGTGGAACTGCAAATACTTTCCTATTGTATCACTTCTTCGCATCACACAACGGAATTATATTCTGGTTCATGGAATTCCCAGTCCAAGCTAATCCCTACCGCTGCATGCGGGACCTTGGGACACATCTCCAGGAACACATCTGTTCCCACTGGCACACTGCAGACTGGATCCACTTTTCTCCCACTAGCTGCTCTAGAGAAAAAAAACATCTTTGGTCCAGTCCACTTCATCTCTGGCTCCAAAGTGCAAATCAAAGTCCTGCCACAAGTCTTTATATGGGGCTTCTTCTTCAGGACTAGCTGGGTGGCCTTGCCCACTGAGGTTGGCAGAAAGAAATCTCCCCTTGGCTCACCCTTGCCATCTCCAGAGTAAATCATGGGCCCAGGCAAAGGCAGGCAACCCTCCCAGTGCCCCTTGCCCTCAAACCTCAGAGGACCTTGGATGACCCTCACTGCTGGAGCTTGCTGAGGAGCGCACCCATGGGGCAAAGTCATTTGGGTTTTTATCTCACCCATCTCTCCGGGTGCAGGTGGCTCCTCTTGCATGCCTCCATCTACTCCTGCACTCTTTCTCGCTTAGCTGTTTCTCCAGGCACCGGCAGCTTCTCTAGCATGCATGACTCCCCCTGCACTTTCTCCTACACATCTTGCACACACGGGATGAAGAAATCAATCAGCAGCAGCTCTTCTTCAGCCTGTAGGCCGCCCTTCTCCAAGGCCCTTTCTCTCTCCCGCACTTCTTCAAAATCCATCATCATCAGCTCCTCTCAAGCCTGCACTTCACTTTTCTCTGAGGCACCTCCTTCTGCGTCCTTTTCCAGCCTGTCAGTCAGCTTTCTGGCATCTTCCCCCCCCCCAGGCTCCTGGACAATCCAGGCCTCTGCCTCCGCCGCCACTGGCCACAACTTCTCACAGTCCAAGCCCTCCAGTTACCCATCTACTTTCTGGATCTCTTGAGCCATTCCCTGGTCCAGTCTGGGTGCTCTGCATCTGGGCTCCTGGGTCCATCTCAACCTCTCATCTCCTCACCCGGGGTCTCCTTCTCTTCAGAGGGGCTTTCAGCCCCCCCCTGCTGCTAGAGCTTCAGTAGGAAAGCCTCCATTTTCTCTTCCAGGCTGCTTTCCAGCTGCTGTGGGCTCTGCTCTCTCTGCTGCGGGTCCTCCTGACACCCCCGTTGCCTTTGCTGCTCATACATCTGTTCCAAGAGTGTTGCTGTTCCTCCCTCCATTTTGACTCAGGAACATCTCGCTCCCAATATTTCCTCCAGGAAACTCAATCCCACTGCTAGCACCAGTGTTGTGCACACCCCCAGTCTCCGAGCTGTGTGAGACTTCCAGGGGTCTCTGCACTTTATCCAGGGGTTGGTTTCCTTGGAATCGAGGTCAGCAGAGACTGTGGTGTCTTCATGATATATGGTTTATTTACACATATTCACAGCCTGAGCAAAAGATGGAGGGGGTCTCCACATTAATAGTCCACCAGATCATGCTCCCCATTGCCTGCAGCTTTGGGGGTTCAGACAAAGAGAACAGGCCTCTCTCTGTATCTTTCCAGCTTCACCCCCAAGACAAGACTAAAAGCAGAAGCTTCTCTTTGGCTCCAGGATGAGGGTGGGGGAAGGAGGACCTCTCTCCAGAAAGCAATTGCAAAAGGACCTCTCTTAAGTGGCCACTTGACAAACCCATTAGCTCACAGACTAGCTTCAAAAAGGAAACTAGTCTGACCAGTGGAACTGGTTTCTTCCCCTGCAGATCCCAAATCAGAGGCTGGAAAAGGGGTTCATAGAAATCATCTATCTCAGCCTCCAACCCCGTAACAGTACTGTACCTCATTTCTGTCTTTATCTCTTAGACATGGAACACATGCCTACAGGTTCTGTTGTATGTTTCTTTTTAATGTTTCTGGTGATTTCTAATTGTTGTTGCTTTCCATAGTGTGTGGACACTATATGAAAAAACACAATGCATTTTTTTTTAAAAAAGGTTTTTTTTCACCAGCCACAGAGGCTTCAATTTTTCTGCCTCATTCTCAGAACACTTTAGAATTGCTTTAGAATTTTGATGGATGCAGGGTTTTTGAACTTGTTTTCTAATCATGAAATGGCTGAGGATGGCATCTCCCCCCCACTTTTCCATTACACATTTCTCCAGCACTCTGCAGCCTCTGCCCTCACTTTCTGATCTAAAAAAGCTCCGGGGAGGAGCAACCTCATGAATTGGTTCTTAATCTAAGTGTGGGAGACCGGGAAGATGGCAAAGCACAGTGCAGTGGTGAGATGATTTGTAGAATGAAAGAAGGGACTCACAAACACCCCTTGGCCAGCTCGATAGTAAGGTAGGCATGACAGAATGCCTGCACTTGCAGGAAAGTCCAGCTGTGAGGCTGTCATGGTTTTTTTTTACAGGCAGCGAGGGCAACCAGGGCAGTTGCATAATGTGGACAGCCAGAAAGATGGCTCATGGAATAAAAGGACGCACACACGGTTCTCTGCCACCTTGAACGCAAGGTAGAAGCTCTCCCATCAGAATTTCACCAAACTTCTCTCTCTCCTTTAGGGAGGGGGAGAAATTTGACTGAGTTCACATGTGAGGCTGAATGTATCAAGTTCACATTTTCTGAAACAGTATCGCTGAACTGCATCGCTGCCATCCGTTGAAATTCACACTTATTTGAACTTTGGGAGGCAGTTCTCCAAACAGTATTCACAAAAATGTGTGTATTAGGGGAAGTGTGCATAAAAATGAATTTGTTTGTGAAAATAATACACAAAACTTTGTTCATTAGGAGAAATTCTGAAGAATTTTCACAAGGCTCTTTCATGAGAATGGAAATGTAATGCCTGATCAGATCATACAGGATAGGCTGGGAATTACAGCATTTCCATGGCTTACTTGGAGAGTTCTTGGTGAAACTAAATGTTAGAGAATGTACATTAAGAAACTTCTCTGAATTTATAAATTATACCTCTAGTGCAAAGAGGCTTGTTTCAAATATTTACAAATTACTATTAAATATAGAATTTGGAATAATTAGGACTGGTGGACTAGACCAATATGGGAATGTGATTTAGGTATTTAAACAGAGGAAACATCCTGAACCCTGGTCTGGCCCAAGCTTCCTTTGACGGTATGTCTGCTTAAAGATCACCCATAAGTGGTACCTCACACCTCGTAAAATTTCTTTGATCAATCCTAGATTGTCCTCACTTTATTGGATGTCATCTTACTGGTTCATATATACACATTTGGTGGAAGTGCGGCAAAGTACAACTTTTCTGGGAATCAGTATTCAGATAAATTGGACTAATCACAAAACAATCTCCCCCCCGCCAGCTGGTATTGCAGGACATTTTTTGAGGGGGGGAATAAAATGCTGATATAAATAAAGGACAATAAGCCACTTATTTGTAGCAAGGGCTATTATTGCTAGATATTGGAAAAACCTAAAATCTTACTACCTTGGCATCTCAAAAAGTCTGGCAAGTAGCAGTTCTGGAAAAAAAAACTTACAAACAAAATGAAAACATTAAGGGACCAAGGTAAATGAAATATTTTTGTCAGAACCTGGTGGGACTTTATGGACTATACCAATAGTCAATATACTATTCCATGATACTATCCTGTCAGGGATGCTTTAAGTTGGATTTCTGCATTGAGCTGGGGGTTGGACTTGATGGCCTTAGAGGCCCCTTCCAACTCAACTACTCTATGATTCTAAGATATGGGAAGAGCACCTTCCCCAGAACATGCACATTTATGGACTTGGTATTGAAACAGAGATTGTTTTTCCTTTCTGTAATTAAAGATGAATGTAACAGACACATGATTGAGAAATATATTTACATAGGTTTATCTGCTGCTGGTATGAGGTATGTATTTCAATTAAACTTCTATTTTTTTAAAAAATTGCAAATTGCTGCAGAAATGTGGAAAATTGAATTTAAGACTGGAAAAATGAACTGAAACTGACACTTCCTACCATCCCTTTGATCATTTTGGAATGCAATTTCTTTTCTCATTAACTGATGTGGAATAGTTGGGGGGGAAATGGAAGTGATTTCTGGCATGGACCTATTAAAATTAGACACACATAACCAGTCTCTGCTTTATACATAATGGTTGCAGACATGAATTGAGAGAGAGAGAGAGAGAGAGAGAGAGAGAGAGAGAGAGAGAGAGAGAGAGAGAGAGAGAGAGAGAGATCTGTTTATGTCACATCTGGTTTGGCCCTTACTTATTTGGGTCATGTTTTTCTTTCTCCCATTCCCTGCAATTTGTCAACTATTAGATATAAAATAACCTTGCATATTAGCTGTGAGGTACAAAATGCCATTGCGTGTCCGCTATCAAATACTGTGAGATGCTAAATGCCATTACGTGACAGTTATTAGATGCTACCAGATAAGAAATGCATTGCATGTCAGCTATCAAATCCTGTCAGATATTAATAGGGATGGGAAGATCTTTGGTTTGCTTCTCATCTTAATATGAACCAATCTAATTTGCACTCCTTGAAACAAATGAGAGAAACAGAAGTTGTCAGATTCATCCATCCCATGGCAGCTGTCAAATACATGTCTACTATCAAATACTGTCAGAGAGGAAATGCCATTGCTTGCCAGGTATGACATATTCATACCACTGGAAATTAGCCACCACATACTTCAGATACTAAAAGCCACTGCATGTCAGCTGACAAATGCTTTGAAGAGTCAGTTGCAATATATCAAATACTGAAATGTCCATTAAATGGATGTCAAATACATACATAGTAAATGCAGAAAATGACAAATATTTGAATCAGCATTCATGCAGGAGAATTTGGGGTGACAAATTTATTTCATCTCTCAACAAGACCTGCTTTGGGCTTTGTTCTGGACCCCTGAGCCAGAAGGGTATCCAAACAACTTATTTAGGGCTGGTACAAGGGTCGAATCCTTTTCTTCGAAAAACAATCCCTGCCCTGCTGCCTCGTAATCTGCTTTGCGTTGTCCCCAATTTTAAACAAGGGTTTTTCCCTCGCTTCACATGCGCACATCGCACAGTTGGGTGCTCTGTATTGGTTGACGTAGCTCAGGCCTTTGTTGAAAAATGTGTTTGCCGTACTGACACAGCTTATTTGATTGGGCTTCTGTTCTATGGGACCAGCATAACCAGACAGCGGCTCTCCAAGTTTTCAGACTGGAGACATTGCCAACCTTATCTGGAGATACTGGGGATGGAACCTAAGACCTTCTGCATGCAAAGCAGGTGATCTTCTACTGAGCTATGGCTGTTTTCAGGTGGGAGTCCTTCCCAGCCCCTATCTGGAAGTGCTGGGGATTGAAACTGAGACCCACATGTCGAGGTGGTTCTCTACCACTGAGCTGCAGTTCCACTTCAGTTTAAGAAACTGCCTTATACCGAGCCAGATCATTGGTCCATCGAGATCAGTATGGTTAACACTGAGTGGAAGCAGTTCTCCAGAGTTTCCGGAGAGGAATCTTTCCAAACCCCATCGGGAGATTCCATGGATTGAACCCAAGATCTTCTGAATGCAAAGCAGACACTCTTACCACTGAGTTGTGGCTCTTCTTTCCCATGGAGGATAAGTCTGTCGATGATAGTCCATAATCAGAGGCCGGATACCACTGAATATCTGTTGTTGGAGCAATATGGGGGTGGGTGACCTGTTGCTTTCATGTCCTGTTTGCAAACTTCCAAAGGGAGAGTAAATCTGGATCTGATCCAGATCCAGAAGTCCTGTGCTAAGAGCTGAAATGGCCCCATTTATCGTCCCAGAGTGCAAGACACGGAATAATGGGCTCAAGTTGCAGGAAGCCAGATTTCGACTGGACATCTGGAAAAACTTCCTAACTGTTACAGCCATACGACAATGGAACCAATGACCTAGAGAGGTAGTGGACTTTCCAACACTGGAGGCATTCAAGAGGGAGCTGGACAGCCATCTGTCGGGAATGCTTTGATTTGGATTCCTGCCTTGAGCAGGGGGTTGGACTTGATGACCTTATAGGCCCCTTCCAACTCTACTATTCTATGATTCTATCATTGGCTTACTCCAGGGAAGGGGAACCATTTGTGCTCTTCATGTTGCTAGATTCCAACTCCCATCAGCCCCAGCCAACATGGCTAATGATCAGGAATGATGGGAGCTGTAGTCCAGCAATATCTGAGTGGCCAGAGGTTTCCCTGACCCCGCTCTCTTCAATGCCACATGTTCTGCCCTAGAAAAGTGCTGCCCTGATGTTGTTATGTAAAATGCCATCATTATGCATGGTAAACCTTTTCATTTTGCGTGAATGTTTGCCTTTGCTCTCCACTTAAGTACGAAGATCACACAGCTTGTAAGGCATGGCAGTGCTTGTAAAATGATCACCGTTATCATCACTGCGCAGGGATCTTCAGTGGAATAATTAATACCTAAAGGAATGAATTAACGAGCTTGGCGGCTGACATATGCTTTTGACACAAAACACTATCTTCTCCATTCTCTGTGCGGTGCAGCAGTTTGTTCCTAGGGCAAACATCAGTTTGTAAAGAACAGGATCGCCTTCATTAGTGGCAGCCTGCGGAGACAATGGCAGCCCCCTTTTACTGAGGGCTGCTGGCATAGCACAGTAGGGAGGAAAGCCTGGCTGGTAGTCCAGAGTCTCGGAGTACAAATCCCAGCTTGTGTCTCCTGGGTGTAAAGGCCCAGCTAAAGACCACCCCACAGTGAATGGCTCAGGGGTTACGTGCTCTGCCACCTGTGCAGCTATGGGCAAGCTGCAGAGTCCCAAAGAGCCCAGTTGCCCCCCAGCTGGCAGTTGCGGACAAGGAAGGGGCTGTCTTGTGCAGCTGTGGCAAGCTGAGCAGGCCCTAGCCAGCTGGGGAGGACTAGCTTCAGAGGGAGGCAATGGAAAACCCCCTCTGAATACCGCTTACCATGAAAACCCTATTCATAGGGTAGCCATAAGTGGGGATCGACTTGAAGGCAGTCCATTCCCATTTTCCCATAAAGATTCCAAAGCTGCATCTGGTTTCTGTGGTTCTGTATGAGAAGAGAAAACAATAGCATGAAGAATTAGGCAAAGGAGTCAACTTCTTCAGATCTTGACTTCCACTGTTTTTAAAAAAAAATAAACTAGTCCTTATTTTATTTATTTGCCAATTACATTTATACTCCACCTTTCCTCCAAGGAGCATACATGGTTCTCCTCCTCCTCTTACTTCACAATGACCCTATGAGGTAGGTTAGGCTGAGAGACTGTAACTAGTCCAGGGTCACCAGTGAGATTCATGCCTCAGGGAGGATGTAGATTCTCATGTCCCAAGCTCTAGTCCGACACTCAAACCACCAACCAAACTAGCTGTTCACAATATGTGGGGGTGAATCTGAGAAGCTATAAGATTTTCAGTGCCTAGAGGGTGGGGCTTTGAGGCCACCCATAACTCCTCAAGCCCTTTTCGTACCCAAGGCAAGTACTTCTGCTATGACTGACTGATGGGGGAAAAAAATTAGAATCCATTTTAGTTTTAGAATTTAGTTTTAGACCAAGCTAGAAACCATTCCCCCCCCAAGCAGATCAGCCACATAGAGAGTGAGCAACTTAAAATAGAAGGTATTGTAATAAAGTCAGATGGGAGGGAAAAGTTGAAATGGTCAGAAGGATGTATTTGTCAGATAAAGAGAAAGGTTGAGGTGACCAACAGAATACAGGAGGAAGTTGAAACAGTCAACATGAAACATCTGTTTGGCAAGAAAGCAGTTGCTGACTTGGCATTGTTTGAAACTGCTGAACCCTCCTTGCTATATCTTGTAATGCTTATGGAAAACCTGTACCCAACCCTATAAATATCAGCACCCTGCTCTAGAGCGAGCTCCATTTTTTTCTTTACACCATTTTTGTGTAAGGTTTCTTTCTCTTGCTGCAGCAAAAATAAATTCATTAAACTCAGCTCTGAAATGGTCTGAAATCCCCCCCCCCGACATACCTAAGGAGAGAGAAGGAAGCTCAGTCAGAAATCTCAATTATGGCTGATGAGAAATGGGCAAATTGTGGACTTTTCCCCCCCTGCCTGTTAAAATGGGCCAAACAAACCTCCCGTGTGGCTGCGTTCATCCATGTGTGTATGTGTGTGAGAGAGACCAAAGACAATGCAGGGAGGGTTTTTTTTATAAAGGTCTGGGATGTACTCAACAGGAGGCAGCTGTAAGGACCATGGATCAGTGGAAGAGCATCTTCTTTGCATGCAGAGAGTCCCACGTTTGATCATTGGCGTCCCCCAGATAGGGCTGGGAAGGACCCGTCAGAAAACCTTGGAGAGCCACTGACAGTCACTGTACCCAACTCTGAGCAAGATGGACCAATGACCTGAGTCAGGGATAAGGCGGCTTCCTATTTAAACCAGCTCTTTATTCAGAACCATGAGGGCTAACATCTTACTTTATTTTTAGAGGAAGGACCACAGCTCAGTGGCAGATCACCTGCCTTGAATGAAGATGTTCCCAGGCTCAATCCCCACTGTCTGTACTAGGGAGGGGAAAAACCTCTGCCTGAGTAGGCCCTACTCAGAGGAGGCCCATTGGGTGCATTAGAAGTAACCCAAGTAAGCCCTACTCAGAGGATGCCCATTGGATTGTATTACCACTTAGAGGAGACCAAAAACCCTAATCAAAGGAGACCCATTGGGTTGCATTGGAGATTCCGCAAGGTCCTACTCAGAGGAGGCCCACCAGGTTGCATTAGAATTGACCCAGGTAGGCCCTACCAAAGGAGGCCCATTGGGTTGCATTACAAGAGACCCAGCTAAGCCCTACTCAGAGGAGGCCCATTAGGTTGCATAAGAAGAGACCCAGGTAAGGCCTACTCAGAGAAGGTACATTGGGTTACATTAGAAGAGACTCAAGTATGCCTTACGCAACTAACACAGACGTTTTGGTGTGTATCTCTTGAACCAGACTGCCTAGAAACTTTAAAAAAACAAAACCTGAAAGCTGAGAGTCTGGAGATTGAGGTGACTCACCAAGACTCTGGGGAGCCACTGCCACTGTACACAGTTTGGGTCTAGATAAACCAGTGGTCTGATTAGTCTAAGGCAGCTCCTTAGGTTCATGTGGAACTGTCATCTAGCAGTCATCTGGACACAGAGGTGGAGGCTCTAGGGCAGCCTTTCCCAACCTTTGGGTCCCCAGATGTTGTTGGACTACAGCTCCCATCAGCCCCAGGAAGCATGGCCAATGGTCAGGAGTGATGGGAATTGTAGTCCAGCAACATCTGGGGACCCAAAAGTTGGGAAAGGCTGCTGTAAGGGTACCAGACGGAGATCAGAGTCAGGCTCGGGGCTCAGAGCTGGCCACTGAATGTAGAGAAACCAGGGCACCCAAGTTAGTTGGGCAGCAGAACCTCACCAACCACCGGGCCCCATAGGGCCAGAGCCTGAATCCTCACGGACACCTTCACCTGAGCCTGAAGAAGCAGGTGCTCCTGCCTCACATCACCACTTTGGCAGGAGGGAGGCTATGGAACTGAGGAGGAGTGCCTATCGTCAACCTAGAGGGTTAGCCCTTTGAGGCTCTGAATCTACAGGGGGAACCTGAAGACAGAGGCTTAAAAGGTCTCTGCCTGATCCCAACCTTTCTTGGAGCAAGTTGCTCACTCCAAGCTAGCCATGGCCCATTAATCTTTGACCAGCCTCCAGCTTTGCTGCCTCCTCCATGGGATCCAGCATCGGACCCAAACATGACAGTTATGAGCAGTGAAATCAAGGGGCCTAGCCTGTTAGGTTTTTTGTTTACATTCAGGAAAAGTGGAACTCATGATTAGTAGGGAATGGAAAAATAGGAAATCTCAGTTTTTAAAGCTAACCACTGATCTGGCTGCTGCCTACCCTTCAAAGTCCGTGAATGTTTTTGTTGCTGAAAATTGATGTGTTTTCCCCCTTTGGCCATCTTGAGTTGAACACCAATGGATCTAGCTCTTCTCTCCTGGTATCCATCCTTTCTGGATGGAAGGTGAAAAGGCGTGTGTGTGTGTAAAATTACATTCCAGGAAAAATGAATTTCCTTCTGGTAACTATGATCAGGTTTGACCCTCCGTGGCGCAGAGTGGTAAGCGGCGGTAACGCAGCTGAAGCTCTGCTCACGGCCGGAGTTCGATTCCAACGGAAGGAGGAAGCCGAATCTCCGGTAAAAGGGGTCAAGGTCCACTCAGCCTTCCATCCATCCGTGGCCGGTAAAATGAGTACCCGGCATATGCTGGGGGGTAAAGAAAGGCCGGGGAAGGAACTGGCAATCCCACCCCATATATACGGTCTGCCTAGTAAACGTCGCAAGATGTCACCCTAAGAGTCGGAAACAACTCGCACTACAAGTGCGGGGACACCTTTACCTTTAACTATGATCAAACCATTCACTGTTAGCTTGGTAGATTTCCTGAGAAATGTGCTGCATTCTGTGTTTAACCATCCCACCAATGAGAAAAGACAATAGTATGCACAACAACATGCAAATTGTATCCCCCAAGAGTGCTAAATAAAGACTTCAGTGAGGGCTCTGGATTGCTAATCGGATGAGATTTCTACCTTCAAGCAAATCACCCTACTTAACTAAGAAGGGCATTGATGGATAGTGCATATCAGAAATTTCGAGGACCATGGTTAAGAATGCTTCATTTTGTCACTGCCCAGTATGATGCAGAACAATTGCAAATCTGCAGGGGGGGGGCAAAGATCACCTCCAGATTGTCAGTATTTTGCAGGAGGGATTCGGGCGCATGCTGGAAATGTAGGTTTGCACAATTAAAGTGGATCAAAGTGTTCTCTCACCCTAGTGCAATAAATTAATTTTTAAAAAAAGTTACAAAAGTGACAAGAGATATGCACTAGGGTGGATGAATGATTAATGGGAAGACATAACTGCCACATACAAGCAACTCAGGATGAATTCAGGAAGAATGCACATTGTCATATAACCTCCCTACAAACAAATAAAAACCAATGCTCAGGAAAGACCAGGCATCATCTAATCTCCATGCAAGCAACTCAGGTTGTTAAAGAGAAGCAAACTCATTATGGCATAAGCCAGAGGTTCCCAACCTCTTTGGGTCTGGGGGCACATTTGGAAATCCTAGAAACTGTTGTGAGCACCTCTAAATACCCATTTCACAGAAGAAAAAACAGCAAAGCTCAGACCCCCTCCAAAAAACAGGAAGAACACCCAAGGACACTACAAAACAAAACACAGACAAGAAAATACCCCCCATCAACCTCCCCAACAACCAAGCAAAGTGACAGCCCAATCACATTTTCTTTTTGAAAGAACCAGACCGCAGGGAGGTGCAGAGGGCCTTGGTAGGCATTAAGGGGAGTTGGGTTTGAAGGTGCTTTGGCCCCAGCTTTTGTGGGCCACAGTCCACAAAGTTTATTCCATGAAGAGTTTGACTATTTCATGCAACAGACAATAACTCTCTGGAAACTGCTGTGGAAGAAGTATGTGCTACTTTTTTTCGGAACAGATTTTTGAGAATCAACATTTCTTTTCTTTGTGTCTCTTGAGGGTTCTGGAGAGGGATCTCTCTCCCCCCATCCACCTTTGTTTCTGAAACCAGCTCAGCAGACATGAAAGAGAAGGAAGCTGCAGCTTTGCATTATTATCAATTGAACTGAGGCGACGGGACCCAAGCATGAACCAGTAAGAGAATACAGAGACAGAATTCATCCTTGAGTCTATCAAAGGACCTTCAGCTAGAGTGGCTACTTACATATCTCCAAAGAAGAGAAGAAAATAGGCCACCTATTTGCATAACATTAGCATTTGCTCATTAATACATGTAAATGCATCCTTTTTTAAAAAAAACACACACTATAATTTAAACAGAATCACAAAACATCTCATCATTGTGAGGAAGACTGTCACCAGAGAGCACCAGGACTTCAGACTGAGCAGGCAAACTGTTGATGGGTAACTTCAAGGCTGTTCGCCCTTCTTTACCTTTAAACTAGACTTTGGACTAAGACCTGAAAGACCAGGGTTTGAATCCCCACACAGCCATGAAGCTCACTGGGTGATCTTGGGCCAGTCAGCCTTAGAGGAAGACAATGGTAAACCCCCTCTGAATACCGCTTAATACCATAAGTCGGAATCGACTTGAAGGCAGTCCAAGAACATCAGAATAGCCCTGATGGATCAGACCAAATGCCCATCTAGGCTAGCATCTTGTTCCCACACTGGTCAACCAGATTTATTTATTGATTTATCTGAAGAATTTCTACACTGCTTATGTTTAAACAAAACTCTAAGCAGTTTGCAATCTAAGTTAAAACATTTTAAACAAACAGCAAATATTTTCTACAGTCTACAAAAAACTATCAGCTGATCAAAACATCCTCTTTAGTGACAAAATAAACATTGCAGATAAAAAGCGACTACAAAAATAAAAGGAAAATTCATAATATACATAGTAAACAACTGAACGAAATATCCTATTTGTTGTTGTTATGTGCCCTCAAGTCGATTATGACTTGTGGCGACCCTATGAATCAGTGACCTCCAACAGCATTTGTCATGAACCACCCGGTTCAGTTCTTGTAAGTTCAGGTCTGTGGCTTCCTATATGGAATCAATCCATCTCTTGTTTGGCCTTCCTCTTTTTCTACTCGCTTCTCTTTTTCCCAGCATTATGGTCTTTTCTAGTGAATCATGTCTTCTCATGATGTGTCCAAAATATGATAACCTCAGTTTCATCATTTTAGCTTCTAGTGATAGTTCAGGTTTAATTTGTTCTAACACCCAATTATTTGTCTTTCTCACAGTCCATGGTATCCGCAAATCTTTCCTCCAACACCAGATTTCAAATGAGTTGATTTTTCTCTTATCCGATTTTTCACTGTCCAACTTTGACATCCATACATAGAGATCAGAAATATCATAGTCTGAATGGTCCTGACTTTGGTGTTCAGTGATACATCTTTGCATTTGAGGACCCTTTCTAGTTCTCTCACAGCTGCCCTCCCCAGTCCTAGCCTTCTTCTGATTTCTTGACTATTGTCTCCATTTTGGTTAATGACTGTGGCGAGGTATTGATAATCCTTGACAAGTCCAATGTCCTTGTTGTCAACTTTAAAGTTACCTAAATCTTCTGTTGTCATTACTTTAGTCTTTTTTATGTTCAGCTGTAGTCCTGCTTTTGTGCTTTCCTCTTTAACTTTCATCAGCATTCATTTCAGATCATTACTAGTTTCTGCTAGTAGTATGGTATTGTCTGCATATTTTAAATTATTGATATTTCTCCCTCCAATTTTCACACTTCCTTCATCTTGATCCAAACCTGCTTTTCGTATGATATGTTCTGTATATAGATTAAACTAATAGGGTGATAAAATACACCCCTCTCTCACACCCTTTCCGATGGGGAACCAATGGGTTTCTCCATATTCTGTCCTTACAGTAGCCTCTTGTCCAGAGTATAGGTTGCACATCAGGACAATCAGATGCTATGGCACCCCCATTAAAAACATTCCATAGTTTTTCATGATCTACACAATCAAAGGCTTTGCTGTAATCTATATAGCACAGGGTGATTTCCTTCTGAAATCCCTTGGTACATTATTATCCAACGTATGTTTGCAATATGATCTCTGGTACTTCCTCCCTTCTAGACATCAAGAAGTAAAATTACTAATAAAAATCAAGTAAAACATATATATAAATTCAACCTTTTGTATACAACATGATAGAGGATTAGAAAAAAGAAAATCAACGCACTTCTCAACAACTATACATCAATCAAATCATTAAACAAGGCAAAACGACTAAACTGTCTGCTCCTTTATAGTAACAAACAGAACTTCATCTAACTACAGTTGGAAATAGCTATCATTCAGTTTACTCAAACACACTTTTACAAAATCAATGCACTCACATTAATCAAACATATCAACATTTTTAACCAAAGCACTTGAACGTACTATTGTAGCCCACCTCAAATCACACTCTTCACACTCTGCAAGTACTCACATAATTCAATTGCACATTCTCAATCGACAACCCGCTCGCATATCCATACCATGAGAGCCAGCCTCATCTAAATGCACACAAGCAAGCAACAATAAACACACTCTACATAGACCAATCATACAAATGACTCCCCCTAGTCTCTCACTATCCCCAACAGGCTCTCACCCTGGGGGTATAAAAACCACTTTTCCCAGCATAGCAGGCAAAGACATTACCTTCGTCTCTCACCCAAGGAACCAAAAACGATACAAGTATCAAGCCTGTTGCACCCTAAGAGGGAAGCTTTCAGTCACAACAACCTGTCAGTTTTTCTGTCTCTTTCCAGCCCTTGCAAGGTGTAGTGATGATTTCCTCTGGAGCAAGGTGACTTCACAACTCCAAGGCACAAGCTCAGCAGCTGCCTCAGTCCGCCCTTCCCTTTTATGTGCCTGTGGGAGAAGAAGCTATGGCAAGATTTTAGGCAAATGGCAAACAGCTACAGCAGCTCAGAGTCCTTCCAGATGCACCGCCAGATACCTCTGGGAAGCCCACAAGCAGGACCCGAGTGCAACAGCACTCTCTCCACTTGGGATGCCCACTCACTGGTGTTCAGAGGGATATTACCTTCAACAGTGGAGGCAGAACATAGCTATCACAGCTAGTAGCCGTTATCCTCCATGATTTCGTCTAACCCCCTTTTGAAGGCACCCAAGCGGGTGGCCATCATTACATCTGGGAGCAAAGTCCATAGTTTAACTCTACGCTGTATGAAGAAGGACTTTCTTCTGCCTGTCTCAAATCTCCCAATAAGAACTTGAAACAGAGGCTTGTCCTCTGACACCTCTTGAAACAGAGGGCTATTCTCTGTGAAGTAGGACACTCAAATTCTCAGGCTGCAGCGTGAGAGAACTGGCCTTCCCACTTGTAGTGTGGAAATTTTTCTCCTCCACCCCTGAGCACTCTGTATTCTCAGATGGGTAAGTGTCCCTCCCTCACACACAACATGAAGCATGATGTGACCAGCTCAAACATTATATTTGGTTTTGGAGAATTATTATTATCATTCATTCATTCATTCATTCATTCATTCATTCATTCATTCATTCATTCATTCTATTTCTATGCCGCCTTTTCGCCTAAAGGCCCTCAAGGCAGCTCACAAAAAAATAAACACAAAATACACTTCAGGAAAAAAATACAGGGCACAAAAATTTAAATAACAAAATATTAACATAGTTAAGAAAACAAACTTCTTTACAGGCCTGGAGATAATCTGTCCTTAAAATGTAGTACTGCCACTTCAGGAATTTTAGTCCACAAACATTGAGCAGCTGTTGCAAAGGATTCGCTCACCAACATCATCGGAGTCTTCCCGTGATAGACAAGACCAAGGCCAGGATGTTAAGGAGCCAGATGGGGCAAAAGCATGAGAAGATGGCAAGCGGCAGGTAGTCCCGTGAGCGGCCCGGCTCGTGCAGGTTGGAGGTGGTGGCCGTGGAGAGGACGCGACCCAAGCTAAGCCTCGATGGCGAGAGCGACGCGTCCCCCAGCCTCCCCCCCAAGCCGGACTGGCAAGGCAGGCCGCGGTGGCTGTTCCTCTCTCACCCAGTGCTCCGTCGTCCCTGCCGGTGGCTGAGAAGGCCTTGGGGGCTTGCCCAATGGCGGTCAGCAGCTTCTCCATCTCCTGGGAGTCCACAGGTGGAGGGGAACCCTCCAGCTCCAGCACCAGCACCAGTGACGCCTCCGTGTTGATGGCCATGGCTGTGCCTCGCCTAGATGCCCATCACCCCAGAGTAGTCCCAGCCAGCGCAGCTTCAGCATTAGAATATGGATATACTGTAGATAAGTGCCTCTCTTCCTCCAGACAGTAGAACGTGGGCCCATCCAATGAAACTGATTCACAGTAGGGCCTTATTCATGGACTTCCTTGGAGACGTTCGGTTGGCCACCATTGGTAAAAGAGTGCTAGATTACATGGACCCACATTGGTGTGACCCAGCCTTCCTTGATCTACTGCCCTCCAGAGGCTTTGGCTACAACTCTCATCAGCTCCAGCCAGCACAGCCATGCTTCCTGGGACCCATGGGAGTTGTGGACCAAAACATCTGGATGGCATCAGGTTGGGGAAGGCTGGCCTGACCCTACATCTTTATGAGATAAATGCATGATGGACAATATCCTAGGGTGGAGCTGAAATTTCTCTGAAAAGGGGTGGCTGTTTTTTTTGGGTTTTTTTGAGAATTTGTTTGAACTGTTGGAAATTTTCATTTCTCCCACATTTCACCATCTGTGGATTTTGGGTGCAGCTGTGGCTCCAGTTTTAATATGGTTTAAAATTATTTCAGTCTACATAAGAACATAAGAAGAGCCTGCTGGATCAGGCCAGTGGCCCATCTAGTCCAGCATCCTGTTCTCACAGTGGCCAACCAGGTGCCTGGGGGAAGCCCGCAAGCAGGACCTGAGTGCAAGAACACTCTCCCCTCCTGAGGCTTCCGGCAACTGGTTTTCAGAAGCATGCTGCCTCTGACTAGGGTGGCAGAGCACAGCCATCACGGCTAGTAGCCATTGATAGCCCTGTCCTCCATGAATTTGTCTAATCTTCTTTTAAAGCCATCCAAGCTGGTGGCCATGACTGCATCTTGTGGGAGCAAATTCCATAGTTTAACTATGCGCTGAGTAAAGAAGTACTTCCTTTTGTCTGTCCTGAATCTTCCAACATTCAGCTTCTTTGAATGTCCACGAGTTCTAGTATTATGAGAGAGGGAGAAGAACTTTTCTCTATCCACTTTCTCAATGCCATGCACAATTTTATACACTTCTATCATGTCTCCTCTGACCCGCCTTTTCTCTCAACTAAAAAGCCCCAAATGCTGCAACCTTTCCTCGTAAGGGAGTCGCTCCATCCCCTTGATCATTCTGGTTGCCCTCTTCTGAACCTTTTCCAACTCTAGAATATCCTTTTTGAGATGAGGTGACCAGAACTGTACACAGTATTCCAAATGCGGCCGCACCATAGATTTATACAACGGCATTATGATATCGGCTGTTGTATTTTCAATGCCTTTCCTAATTATCACTAGCATGGAATTTGCCTTTTTCACAGCTGCCGCACACTGGGTCGACATTTTCATCGTGCTGTCCACTACAACCCCGAGGTCTCTCTCCTGGTCGGTCACCGCCAGTTCAGACCCCATGAGCGTATATGTGAAATTCAGATTTTTTGCTCCAATATGCATAATTTTACACTTGTTTATATTGAATTGCATTTGCCATTTTTCCGCCCATTCACTCAGTTTGGAGAGGTCTTTTTGGAGCTCTTCGCAATCCCTTTTTGTTTTAACAACCCTGAACAATTTAGTGTCGTCAGCAAACTTGGCCACTTCACTGCTCACTCCTAATTCTAGGTCATTAATGAACAAGTTGAAAAGTACAGGTCCCAATACCGATCCTTGAGGGACTCCACTTCTACAGCCCTCCATTGGGAGAACTGTCTGTTTATTCCTACTCTCTGCTTTCTGCTTCTCAACCAATTCCTTATCCACAAGAGGACCTCTCCTCCTTCTCTTCCTAGTCTCTCTTCTCTTCTCCTGTTCCTTCCTTCCTCCACCAAAATGAACTAATAGCGCAGTATCTTTTGATAATGAGTCAGTTTCTTTTGGAAAACAATTCTATGACAACTGTCTCTCTCCACCCACCTTTCCAAGTGCCAACTGTTGGAGAATTTTGACCTTGGACAACATTGAGCAGAACAATCCGAGCTTCACTTTTGCCACCCACAAATAACATGGATCATTTTGGGAGGCTATTTTCACTCAGCCCTAGTCTATACAGAGCTACTAGGCCAGAGAGGGCTCACATCCCCTCCCCATCAAAACTGTGCTCACACCAGCTTGCTTAAGAGTTAGGGGGATAGTAATTTATTTGGTGAGGATGGCACACAGGGAAGGTCATCTCTTGCATGTGTGTTCCCCATGCAAATCACTTTAACCAGAATGGGGAAGGCGACAAAGTTTAATGGGGTGGGAGAATTTGGCAGTGTGGGGGGTGGCTTTGGCACTTGCCAGAACCACGCTAAAGGCCTTTGAAGGCTACACGTGGCCTGGGAGCCATGGGCTGCCCACAGTTGGACTGATCCAACAGGGCTCTTAGGTTTTTAACATTTGGACTTTCCTTACACATGGCTGAAGTGAGGGATGAGTCTCTTCCCTTCCCTTGAATCTGCTCCATGTTGCAGAGAACTCAGAAGAGGGTCAGGGAAACTTAGGCCTGAGCATTCTGGCTTAACTATCTAGTGTATTAATCTGTCCAAAAGGCAGCAGGAAATCAAGCAGCGGCTTCTAAAAACTACGACCATCTGAGTTTGCACAGGAGTGAGTGCAATGTTCAATTTCCCCCTTCATGGGTCTTTTTTTTTAATCAACCTATTGGCTACAAACAGAAGCAGGCTAATAAAAGGTGCCAGTTGCCATGGCAATTATCTCTTAATCTCAAAGGACCCAAGATCACACGCATAAAAAAGCCAGCTGAAACAGAAGAGTCCACAAACCTATCTTATCTCTTGCCTGCTCTTCCTCTCGCAGCAGGTCTTGGCGCTGTCTAAATGTATTAATGTGTGAATGTGTAAATACATTCTTTGAATGTATTTGTAATGGGCGGTGGTGGGAAGATGGCTTAAGAGAGCTGGACATTTGGAGCTGGGTTCTGGGCTAGAGAGGAGGGGGTTGAAATGATGGAAAGGGGAGCAAAGGACCCCGATATAAACATGGGAAGCGCCCAAGGCGGTCAGCTGCTAGTGCTGTACTGCAAGTATTGAACGGAAGACCTTACCAAAAGAGTTGGTTGTTCCCTCGTGCTGGCATCAGGGGGCCCAGCCTTCACACCTTAGGCACATTTGCACTGAAGATGGAAGCCAGTTTCAATCCAATTTGACTCCCATTAAGTTTCCTCACAGATCCATTTTAACACAAACCTTCTGAATGGACCCTACCAGAACCAATACATCAAGGGATGGGCGCAAGCCCAGGGGACAAATACGGCCCCTCACGCCTCTGGTCCTCAGGACTCTTCCCACCCACCCCATTCCCAGGGTGCATTCCTCACTGGCCCGGCTGCATGTTACCCTCGAGCGCTTTGTCCTGCCTGTCATGCTTCCTTGAAGTGTAGTAACGCCTCCTGCAAGTCTGGATGGGTGCATGCAGAAACCTCTGCCTTTTACTGTGCAAGAGAAGAGTCACATCTGTTGCTCCCAGAGCTTGGAAATGTTACTTTTGTGAACTACAACTCCCATCAGCCCAATCCAGTGGCCATGCTGGCTGGGGCTGATGGGAGTTGTAGTTCAAAATAGTAACTTTTCCGAGCTCTGGTTGCTCCTCCCTTTCTTGTCTCTGGCCACAACAATCATTGGCAGATGGCCCCAGAAGGCTGCCTGGGAGGAATGCAGCCCTTGAGCTGAAACAAATGTTCCCTACCCCTGCACTGGAATGCAACTTTCCTCCAAAATTCACACTTCTCTGAAAGTTGCGATGCAAATTCTCCCACCAAAACATGCAGTCACCCAAGAACACTTTAGGGGATATTGTTTGCAAAATGCATAATTGATTGTGTAAAAATATGTACAGAAATGTGTCAGGAGAAACGCAGATGAAAATATGAAATGAATATTTGTGAGTTGGATGCTTGCTAGAGCAATCACATGGTTGGCAACTGACATCCACAGCACACCGATTGGACTGAGTGAATTGCCCCCCAGAGAGGGATGATTTCTTCGTTCGACATTTTGGAATGGTCTGAAGAAATCACGCCTGATCCATGGAGAAAAGAAGACAACAGAGGACACAGCCCAGTGCCTTTTAAGAGCCTGCACCAGTTCAGGGGAAGCCTGTTGCACCAACAAGAGAAAATGGATTTTACCCCAAATATGAAACAATCCTGGCTGGTTGTGATCTATGGTTGTGATCTGTGATCTCTTAAGGAAGCCAGGTCTATTTATACTTTGCCATTTTCCCCCTCGTTGTCATAGTCTGATCGTTATAGGGATGAAATGTAGAACCTCTCACTATTATGGGCTGGGACAAGAATCCTTTGGGGACAAGAAAAGCTTTTTCTTTCCAATCCCTTTCATTTTCTTTTTTGGTCCTCTGTTATTTTGGGATGTTTGTTGGCTGGCAAATAAAATAAACAATTTAAAATGGGAAAAGTGAGACAGTAAAAGCAGAAATTTACAGTTTCATCCATCCCTAGAAATTTCAAAAACAATGGAGAGCGCTAGTTCCTTTTTCAATACAAGGCTGCAGAATTGGGGACTCCTAAATCCAGGGACAAAATCCAGGGACATTAGCAGATGTTTGGAAGCATGAATCAAAACAGTTACCAGAAAACAAGCATTGTCTCTGGTAACTAGGAACAGATGGAGTGTCTGCAGTCCACATATTAACTTTGCCTTGTCCTTGTGGCATAACAACTATGCACACTTTCCCTCCCTGCCTCTGGTTCTTTCTGTAGAGAACCACACCAGCCATTAGTGGGAAGATCTCTTCCCTTTTGAGAGCTGGGGATTCTGCATTTGCCACTGACAGCTCTGTGTTTATTTCCACACCATTCAGGAGGTCTGCACATCAACAAGGAACCTTTATTATAGTGTTTAGGGAAAATTGGGACTATTGCTGTTCTCTCTTTTGCGAAGTGGAACTGCTTCCGAATGCACTGAAGCAACCTCAGTAACTGGTGTGTTGACATCCTCTCCCGCCTCTATGTAGCCACATGACTGGAGTCACATCTGGCCACCTGCTCTGCAGAACAGCATTGCATGACCTTAGAGATCCCTCACAAATACTCTGAGGTGTAATTGAGCTGAGTGGGCTCCAGCTGGAGTATTCATCAGACATGTCCATGTAATTCCACGGGAAACAACAAGGGAACTAGAAATCTGTCAACAGCACTGAATAAAAAAGGGCAAGTTGCTCCCTGCTCTCCCTGGAATGATTGTGGGAGGCTGCAGTGTCATGTGGAGAAGCTAAAGCAGCTCTCTGAGCTCCTTGAAGAAAGACACAAAAGTTGCAAACAGTTTCTGAAAACTAGAGCCAGTTTGAAATCCCCACCAGCCTTCGCCACTGTTCCCTGTGAGGATGGTGGCACTTGCCTCCTCCACCATCCTGACACGCTCTGGAGCACATCAGAACTGAAAGAGCAAAGACATGTGGCATTCCATAGCTCTTGGGAACACTCCAAGGACCACAGCTGCTTCAGTTGTGATGTGCTGCAGGACACATAAGGATGACACAGGAGGAGAGAAAGAGGGAGAAGGAAGGTGTGTACACGCAAAGTGACTAGTTATGATGGCCCATTTTTACATGCAGAAAGGTATGCTGGTGGGAGTGAGCAATGGAAGCCTTTGTCCTCTGCACCCCACTGTCCTTTGGAACCCAACATTTCCATGAGCAAAACTTAGGCTTAGGATGACCTAGACAGCAGCTCTGCTCAAACAGGAAGCGAGCCAGGCTGCGGTGAGACTGCGGAGAAAGCCTATAGAAAAGGCAACATAAAGTTGTCACTTCCATTCTGGTTTGACTGTTGGCCATGCTGGCTGTGGCTGATGGGAGTTGGAGTCCACAAGATTTGGAGGGCAGCGTGTTGGCTATCCCTGACCTATAGAAACTCTACTGTGAGCCAAGAGCAAGGGGAACATGCTTCAAAGCCAATGGGGCCGTGTTTCGCATTTAAAAGAGTTAAACTGAAGAAGAAGAAAGAGTGTCATCAAAGCAGGCTGGTGAGTCTCATGCTTGAGAGAGTTCAGCCTGAGTGCAGCCATTGGACCATGGTGGAGATGGAGACAGGCACAAGACAATTAAATGCACCATCAGCCACTCTCAGTCTGAAGACAGTATGAGCCAGGAACACTGGAGAAAAGATGGTATAGAACTCAGCTATGGAGAACAGCCCCTCTGAATGGGACAGAGATAGAGATGCTTTGGAAAATCAGTTTCTCTTAATCCCAGTGCAAACTGGCCTGATCTTCACCTCTCACACTCTCTTAACGATCAGAATTATCCTTCAGGTTTTGCACATTTCTGAATTTTGAGATGCAGTAAGCATCTCCAAAACGTAGCAAAATGTGCAAAAATGTGGATATTTTAGGATAACTTTTTTAGAAAAGTGTATAGAGCAGGGGTGGGGAACCTTTGGTGCACCAGATGTTGCTGAACTACAACTCCCATCGGCCCTATGCAAACATGGCCAATGGCCAGGGGTGATGGGAGTTGTAGTTCAGCAACATCTAGAGAGCCAAAGGTTCTCTACACCTAGCATAGAGTATTGTATCCAATGTCAGTCTTACTCAGAGTAGACCCACTGAAATGAATGAACATGACTAACATGAGTCCATCATCATTATCATTATCCTGCCCTTCCTCCCAGAAGGAGCATTGATTTAGTAAACAGTTGGGTATAACCCATAGACATAAAAAAGATGCATTAAAATGTATTTAAATACAGATTTAAATGTGAATTTTATGTGTGTGTTTTTAATCAGATTAATGTGAAAATAGAGGAAGGCAATGGTAAACCACCTCTGAATATGCTTACCATGAAAACCCTATTCGTAGGGTCGCCATAAGTCAGGATCGACTTGAAGGCAGTCGTAAATTTTGTATGTCTGTCCATCCATCCATCCATCCATCCATCCATCCATCCATCCATCCATCCATCCATCCATCCATCCATCCATCCATCCATCCATCCATCCATCCATCACTGTATATAGCACTTCCCAAGTGTTCAAAGCCCTTCATATGCAATTCTTACAACAACCCTATAAATTAACATTGCAATCCAATACATGTCTTCTCAGAAGTAAGCTCCATTGGGTTCACTGGGATTTACTTCCAGGTAAGTGTGTATTGGATTGCAGTCGATGTCATTATTATTGTCTCCTATGTTGCAGATTGAGGGGATTGAGCCTGAGTGAGAATGGCTTCCTTAAAGTCAACTAGGAGAGTCATGGAGAAAGCAAAAGCTAGATAGAAGCTGGTGTCTTTGTCATTTGTAGCTCGACATATGCTACTCTAGTTCTTTAAATATTACATACTAGCAGCCTTGTGCCCAGCTTTGCTTAGGAATTCTAACAAACCAACAAATCAGTTTTGAAACCAGTGGTTAAAAAAAATCAGTGCTGTTCCGAAAGGTTCAGTCCACCCTCTTGATTCAAAATGGCGTCCAATTGTATCTGAACACCTGGGCTCCTTCTGGGAGGAAAGGTGGGATATAAATGTAATAAATAATAAATAAATAAACTTTAACGAAAACCTGCTTCTTCATCTCAGGAACCATCATGCAAAATTGGGTTACAATAAGAGATGTCCAAATGCATAGTGAACATACAGCTTTCCAAAATATACAGCAGAAAAAGCTCCCTGCCATGAGGTCTAGCATCTTGTTTTCACAGTGGCCAGCCAGATGCCTTAGTGGCAAACCACAAGCAGGACCTGAGTGCGAGAGCTGCGATTCCCAGCCAGTGGTATTCAGAGGCATAGTGCCTCCGACACTGGAGGGATACCATACAGTAACCATCATGGCTAGTAGCCACTGATAGCCTTCTCCTCCATGGATTTCTCTAAACCTCTTTTAAACCCACCAACTACCTCTGGTGGGAGTGAATTCCAGCGTTTATGTGCTACATGAAGAAATGAACCATGTGCTGTGTTAAGAAACACTACATATTCTATTAAAATTATTCTTATTTGTTCCAAGTCTTTCCGATGGGAATTGGTATGCGTCTGAATGAATACGATGGGATGGAAGGTGAGCAACAGCTCTTGCTAGCCATACTCTCCAAATCCCTCTCTTTCACAACTCTTAAGTGCATCTGCAAAGCTGTTGTGCCACAGGGTTTAGTCAAGGCCAGCTGCAGAAGCTCTGGCTATCAGCACCAATTACCGCTGCCTCTTGGTGTGCCTTGACCCATCTGAAAGGCAGGAGCCCTCTAGGGCAGACACCTGCTTGAGTAGCCACAGCAGAGCTGAGTGCTTCTGACAGAATGATATTGTGTCAGCTTTACTGAGAACTAGATCCACTGATTGCTGAGTGCAAAGGAAGAAACTCTTCCTACTGTGGGTGTCTGATATGGAGAGGGCAGGTGTCAACAAGCTGGTAGTGACAAACAGAAAAAATGTTATCTGTATTCGTGAAGGTGACAGGCAGAAAACTGGCCAGCAAACCAATCACTCAGGTTCCAGTTGGGGCATCAGGGACTATTATTGCTATAGACCAGGGGCAAGGTAGTATAGCATTGCACCCCAGTTCTTCCCCCTTGAGAGACAATGTGCCTGCAAAATGTCCATCACTGTGATGCGTAGGGGCATTCCTAGAGTCTCAGCCCAGCTCAGGACTCTTCATGGCCGTCCAAGAAATGGGGAGCCAATGACCAGTTTTGTTGCCACACCAGAGAGCTAAGGAACACTTAGGGATGGGGGTATTTGTTTGGATTGTATTACCATGTGAACCTTCCGAATTTGCGCTCCCCAAATCAATGTAAGAACTGAAATACTGCTATCCTTTGAAACAAACACTTCTCTGAATTTTGTGAGGAACCCCTGCAAGCAAAAGATGTTTACAAAAATGCATATAGTGTGGAAAGTGCACACAGATATTAGGGTGGAAATGTACAAACATGCAATATATTAGGGAAACTTGCTGTCAAAATGTGTATATTACCTGTAATAGCTGGACACCTTGAAAAGGCACAAGACTTTTGGCGCAAGGTCTGTTGACCTGTGGCTTGTGCCCCTACATGCAGAGAATGAGCCCAGTGCACTCCTCCAAAGGGACTGTGGAAAGGAGCTATCATAAATGTCCCCATGGGGGAAAGGCACCATAGACAAACTGGATCTTCTAAGGAACTTGCTGCCCTATCCCTCTGAAAACAACCTAGAATTGATCAATTTGTTGAGCGTTAAGTCAGGACTCTAGAAAGAAAAGGACATTGTCAAAGTGCAGTACAGTCTTCTTGCCAGATGATAAGGAATATCATTGAAACATTTGCTGACCCTCCCTCTGATTAAAACAAATAAGGAAAATTTATTTATTTATTTTATTTATATCTTGTCCTTTCTCCCTGTAGGAGCCCAAGGTGGCAAACAAATGAAGAAAAGCACTGAAAACACTTGAAAACATCATAAAAACAGACTTCAAAATGTATTAAAACGCAACAACCATTAAAAACATATTAAAACAAAACATCTTTAAAACCATTTTAAAAAAAAAGCTTTAAAAACATTTTTTAAAAGAAGGTTTAAAATATATATTAAAAAGCAATTCCAACACAGACTCAGACTGGGATAAGGTCTCTACTTAAAAGGCTTGTTGAAAGAGGAAGGTCTTCAGTAGGTGCCGAAAAGAGAACAGAGATGGCGCCTGTCTAATGTTTAAGAGGAGGGAATTCCAAAAGGTCAGTGCCACAACACTAAAGGTCCACTTCCTATGTCTGTGCGGAACGGACCTCCTGATAAGATGGTATCTGCAGGAGGCCCTCACCTGCAGAGCGCAGTGATTGACTGGATATATAAGATGGTCTTTCCGGTATCCTGGTCCCAAGCCGTATAGGGCTTTGTACACCAAAACTAGAACCTTGAGTTTATGAGGCTAAGAGAATCCTGACAAGGCCACACATATTCACTGACATGTTAAATCTGCCTGGGATTGTGCTGCTGCTTTCAGGTAAGGGTTTGTTCTGTCCAGTGAGACCAGTCCCACCTCCCTTGTGACCGAAGCTATGAAAGATCTTTCTGCCTGGGACTGTGCTGTTGAAGGAACACAAAACCACAAGCACCAGCAGAACATCTTTTCATTTCCAAAGCAGGAGAGATGGCTGTTATAAAAACCCTTACT
Source organism: Rhineura floridana (assembly GCF_030035675.1). Lineage (NCBI taxonomy): Eukaryota > Metazoa > Chordata > Lepidosauria > Squamata > Rhineuridae > Rhineura > Rhineura floridana. The sequence continues at coordinate 15,734,890 of NC_084497.1, read as the reverse complement.
CATCAGGTGAAAGTTTCCAGTAGTCTTGCAAATCTCCCACATTGCTTATTTACTTCAACACTGTTTATATGTTATGAAGAGTCTACAGGAGGATCGATGGGATAAACTCCTTAAATGTAGGTCAATATGCATATATTGATTGAAGTAAATGGAAATCATTGGAAAAAGTGATGTGAACAGCAGAGGCAGGAGATTTGTGGCAGGCGCTCCACAATTATTCTAAGATGCTTAATATTATAACTGAAATTGTTTTTTCGTTGTTTTTTAAACAGTGTTGTGAAGAGTATTGCAATTTCATCTATTTATGGGTGCAGCTTATTAGATATTTTTATTTATCTGGAGTTATTGTAATACATGATTTTTTTTAAAAAAGAAAAAAGGCGGATCGATGGGTTTTTAAAAGTTATAAAAAGAGCAAACAGATGCGGAAACTGAGCAGGTGTTTAAATGTGAAAAGTAGAATTGTGTCATGAATATGTGTACCAAGTCTCTGTCAAAATTATGTTTATTTATGGCAGGTAATTAAAAGATTTCTAGGCTACATATCCAAGGCAACCAATAAAGCAGTTTTTTTAAAAAATAAAAGAGTTGTATCCAATGCTTGTCCTACTCAGAGTAGGCCCATTAAGTTGATGAACATGACTAACTGCAATCCAATACATGTCTGCTCAGAGGTAAGCTCCATTATGTCAATGGGACTAGATTGTGGCCTAATTTAGGTACATTCATGTCAATAGGACTACTTTGAGTAGGACTGAGTTGGATGCAACTGCAAGTTAATTTTGCAATGAAATAGACTGCCTTCAAGTCGATTCCGACTAATGGCAACCCTATGGATAGGGTTTTCCTGGTAAGCGGTATTCAGAGGGGGTTTCCCATTGCCTTCCTCTGAGGCTGAGAGGGAGTGACTGGCCCAAGGTCACCAGTGAGCTTCATGGCTGTGTGGGGATTCAAGCCCTGGTCTCCCAGGTCGTAGTCCAACACTCTAACCACTATGCCACACTGACTCTCCAAGTTAACTTTAGAACAATTTAAAATATCCAACAACAGCTGTCCTGCATCCTGCTCTGTGAGAGCCCACATCTTATCGAGGGAGCTTAGCTGTGTCCCATCAAGTTCACAGTCTGAGTGAGAAATTCAAGAGTCCACAGCAAGAATACCTGCAGGACCTTGGAATGATTCCTGGATCCTGCTAAGACAGATATATGCATTACTTTCTTTGCAGCCACTTGGTGCCAACTGCAACCTTATATATGCTTGAGTGGACTTGTAGTGTATTAAGCCCCGCAGCTCAGAGGATCTGGCTGGCTGTCAATTCAGGGTGCTCATACTAGTGTTTAAAGCCCTAAATGACTTAGGTCCCAAATACTGAAAGACCTTCTTCCCTACAGATCCTCTTGGGTGTTGAGATCAGCAGAGGGGGGCCTTTTGGTAATTCCACTACCCTCAGAAGCTCGGGGTGTGGTGTGGTGGCCCGAGAAACAGTATTCTCTGTAGTGGTCCCTAACCCCTGCTAGATGGGCATCTAACAAATTTAATAAATAAATAAATAAGTTGTGGAACTCCCCACTGAGGTGCACCTGGCAACTTCACTGTATAGTTTTAGGCAAATGCTGAAGATGCACCTCTTTACCCTGGCCTTTGACACCTGAGACATGTATTTTTAGGACCCACCCTATTTGGGGATTTTAGGTCACTTTAAACTGATTTTAATGTCATATTTTAATATTGTTGTAACCCGCCCAGGAACTTTGGGTGAGGGGTGGGTAATAAATGATGATGATGGTAAGGAGGATGGATCCTCAGCTTATTTTTCAATCTTCAGCTCCTGTGGGGCAGAGGAGACAGGAGAGCTGTGGGAGACAACTTCTGTGAAGAATGGAGTCCTTCAGCTGGAAGAGTGCTGAAGAAGGCTCTGGCAGTTCCCCCCTCCCCCAGGGATGGAGCCAGAACCTTGTCCACCTCTGAGTCCTCCTTCACATAGTGCATGGTCCTTGAGTCATGGGTCAAGACAGTAGGAGCAGAAGTTGTAGCATCAGAAAAGAAATAAATAAATAAAATAATCACCTAAATGCTTTGGAGAATAATATCTTCTTCTGGTGCTGAAAAGACAATATAATAGAAGCCAGCCAAAGGTCTCTGAGAAGAGTATTTAACAATTAGGGGGCCACCAGCAAAAAGGCCCCATCTCTAGTTGCTACCTTCCACATAAGTGAAGGCAACAAGATCTCTGATACACAACTAAATGGGCATATTTATATTGGAGCAGGTAGCCTTTCCCCCCTTTAGGATGCACACGTTAATGTGGTGAGGGGGTTTGAGAGTGTCGGAGAAGCTGAGAGCAATGCCGTCAGGAGTCTAGACCAAGAGGCTAGACTCCTAGCAGGGGCACCCATGGCGGAATGGTCAAAGCTGAGATACCAGACTAAGATGCATCCAAACTCAGAGGAAGGCAATGGTAAACCACCTCTGAATGCCTCTTACCACGTAAACCCTATGAACAGAGTATCCAAAATGCAACACAAGATAGTGCTCGAAGATGAGACCCCCAGGTAAGAAGGCACTCACTGAGCTACTGGGGAAGAACAAAGGACAAGTATGAGTAGCGCTGTGACTAATGACGCAGCTGGGTCAAATCCGAAACAAAGACCAGAGGCTGATGCGCACAGATGCGAAAGGAGAGTCCGGAGTTCTCCGACGCACACAATAGGAACATGGAATGTGAGAAGCATGAACCAGGGAAATTTAGAAATTGTCAAGCAAGAAATGGAACGCATCAACATTATAATACTTGCCGTGAGTGAATTAAAATGGACGGGAATGGGACATTTTCAATCAGGCAACTACGGAATATTTTATGCAGGAAATGAGAAACTAAGAAATGGGGTTGCTCTAATAGTGAGAAGTGATGTAGCAAAAACAGTTGGAAGGTAGCGCACTTGCCTCTGCATGGAAGAGGACCCTAAATGTAGGTGCTTGCAGCAGTCATGAAAATGTCATGTAACTCCACAGAGCCATTATAGTTATCAGCATTGATCAGAATAAACTGAATCTTTATGCAGTTGAAGAGTCTGCTGCAAAGCTTCCCAAAGTAGTTGTCATGACCCCAGAATCCAAGAGTAACCACAATGCTGAGTCAAAGGCTTAGGAGTCACTGGCTAAGGAGCCAGACTAGGTTCCTGGCTCTGAGCCTGATGCTGGTGACCAGCGGGATGTTAAACCTGAGACCGGTGGACAGAAGCCCCTTGGACCAGACTCCACAACTTCAGAGGCCATAGAGTCAGACACAGAATCCTCACGTGTGTCTTCCTCTGGGGCTGAAAACCACGTGCCTCTCAGCTGACCTCACTGGTTCAATGGGGCAGGGAACATATCAGAAGAGAGGCCAAGGAGTGCCCATCCGTGAGCCACAGGGTTGGCCCTTGAAGGATTGCCATTCTCACAAAGGGGGTTGGAGCCATGGAGAGGTGGACCAGAGGCTCAGAAGGCCTCAGTCCAGCTCTAGTCTTTGTCATAGCATGTTCCTAACTCTGCCTTACCCTGTGGGTTTCTCTGCAAGATTATAACAGGATAGTTGTAACCCTCATCCTCACCTTCCCATTCCCACATGAGGCCTCCATAATAGGCACAGGTCCATGGACTGCCTTCAAGTCGATCCTGACTCATGGTGACCCTATGAATAGGGTTTTCATGGTAAGTGGTATTCAGAGGGGGTCTACCATTGCCATCCTCTATAATAGACACAGTTGGGCAGGAATGCTTGCATTTCTCCTTTCTCCTTCTGTTGGGACACTAGTATACTGCAAGGCCCCCAAGAGAGAGGTTATAGGGGTATACTTGTACCAGGCCCGGCCTCTGGAGGGGCCATCCCTGTCCTGCTTACTTGCAAGTCACAAGTTGCCCTAACTGATCCAGCAGAAGGAATCCAGTGAAGCAACCCTGTGGATGAGTGGCAAAGGGAGGAAGAGGCTGTACGGCCCCTTGCAGGAGGAACTTGGGAGAGCCTTGCCATCTCAGCCATCCGCCCACCAGAGAGAGTGAGAGTGGACCAGAGCTCAGTCTCAGGAGCCCTTCTTTGCTCCTCCTCCACGTCCCTGACCTGCCTTGCAACTTCTTCCTCACTCTGCTGGTTGTGGCTGTTGCCGGGTGCGCCAAGAAGCTACTGCTGCTGCACTACTGGACCAGCTTGCTTACTTTGCACAAGTCTTGAGTAAGGGCAGCAGCCACAGCAGAAATCCCTTGGAGAGCTTGGCAACAGCCATGAGTGGTGGAGCGAGGGAGAAGCTGCAAGGCAGGTCAAGCGCTTGCAGGGGAAGCTTAGAAGGGCCCCTCTTACCCTGAGCCTCACCTTGCCATCTCAGCTGCTGGTCCACCACGCTGGAGAGAGTGATGGTGCTCCCACCAGCATCACTCACATACAGGTTGCCATGCACTGCCCAGATGTTGCAGATGTGTGTGAGTGCACATCATGTAAGTTGAGTTAGCTTCTGAGTTTCAGCATCCTGTCTCTTGTGCAAATCTAGCACAAGGTCTAGAAGGTCAAGGAAGCACACACAGCACTGCTGCAATAGGATCTTGGTAGGCATGCACATTAAACAATTTCAGTGATGATGATGATAGAAAGTGTACATGCAGCTTTTAAAAAAAGTAATTTCTATTTGCAAATAATAACATATATATTTCATTTATCACTTTTGAAGAGAAATTTAACAAACTATGTGTAACTTCTGATGCCATCGTAATGTGTTAATGATGTATTTTTAAATATAAAAAACTATGTAAGTTTTCCAGGGTGGTTTATTTGTCTAATTCATAGTCTGTTTTGAAAGTTCACATAAATCCCCATTTAAACAACTCTTGTAATACATTCCCATGCATTTTCTCTCAAAATATGTTGATATGTTTTTGAGCAAAGAACTGTATTGCAACCTTTGGACAAGTGTAAAATTTGAAGGAGAGCTCCATTTTGATCCACACATCAGTCAAAGAGGTTCAGATCTGGTCAGTTTGTAGCAGAAATTGCAAAGATTGAATCCCCCAGACTTCACTATTCTCAAGCCACCTCTCCTTAGAATCCACATTTATTTCTTCCTGTGGTGTTCCCAACATTTCCCCCTGCAAATGAGATGTTCCAACCCAATGAGCTTCTCATGTAATGTACTAATAAACAGAAGCACAATGAACATGCCTTAATGTGTTCATTTAGACATTGACACAATGTCAACTAACAAACTCTATGGCCCATACACTCTGTGACTTTTGTGGCACGCACGCGTACACACAGACACACGTAATAGCTTTTCATGTTTCACTTAATGAAAGGTGCTTCCACAAAGCAATACTCTGTTTTGACAAGTCTCCCTAATGGAAGGATGCAGGAGGCAATGACGTGTATATTTAGGGGGAGGGGAGAGAGGACAGGAATAAACACCTTGTTTTTTGGTGGAGTGGCACTTCAGAGGGAAGGTGGGAAGCTGGAGAACCTGGGATGGACCACAAACAATCCACAGGAGCTGCCAGTTTTGAAGCTAGCGATGAAAGCAGCGTTGGTGATTAGGGAGGGGCAAATATGCAAGTTTTGGTTTTTCTCAGTTTCTCATTTCCCCAGTGTTAAATAATAATAAATAAAATTTTATTTTTAGGCCGCCTATCTGGCCGAATGAACGGCCACTCTAGGCGGCGTACATAATTAAAAATACAACATATAATACAGTTTTAACATATAAAACAATTATAATCCACCAACCTACATCGATACACTGTAAACTAAAATTATCTAGGAGACTTGTATGCCCGCTGAAACAACCAAGTTTTCAATCCTTGGCAGAAACCTACCAGGGAGGGGGCATGGCGAAGGTCGTATGGCAGAGAGTTCCAGAGGGTGGGGGCCACAACTGAGAATGCCCTCTCTCTGGTCCGCACCAGCCTAGCTGTCTTAACTGGTGGGACCGAGAGAAGGTCTTGTGAGGCAGATCTTGTCAGGCGGCATATTTGGTGATGCTGGAGGCGCTCCTTTAGATAAACTGGACCGAAACCATGTAGGGCTTTAAAGGTTAACACCAACACCTTGAATTGGGCTCGGTACACAACTGGTAGCCAGTGCAGATCTTCCAGCACTGGGGTGATATGATCCTGGCGGCGGCTGTTTTTAATCAACCGTGCTGCCGCATTCTGTACCAGTTGTAATTTCCGGACCGTCTTCAAGGATAGCCCCACGTAGAGCGCATTACAGTAGTCTAAGCGAGAGGAGACCAGGGCATGTATCACTTGGGGGAGCAGATGAACAGGAAGGTAGGGTCACAGCCTCTGTATCAGATGTAATTGATACCAAGCTGCCCGGCTCACTGCTTTCCACATTTTCACATCAGTTTGTGTGTGTGTTTTAAAAAATAAGTCCTCATGAAATTCGTCAGCATTTTAGTGTGAATTTATCCTAATATGCACAAGTTTGTATGCAATTTTGCCCCATATACACATTTTTGCAAAGACATTTCCCTTAAAATAATGCATGTTTGTATGCTGTTTTCAATAAGAGGCATTTTTATGCATGCATCACCCTAGTATATGCATTTTTGTCCCTGTAGCTTAGCTGGAGAACTGCACTGAAAAATGTAGAGAAGTGCTAATTGTGAAGGATGGCTGTGTTTCCATTCACATCTTGTTTTGGGAAGTGTGAATTAGGTAGATTTGCCTTTCCGTGCAAACTGAATTGCATTTCTCTCCATTCCTGCTGTTGACTGGGGCTTTAGGGAAGGGGGTGCTTAAGGGAGCTGGTCCAGGAAGAGAGGAGGAAGCCCCTAGTTGGCAATGAGTCGACCACTCACGCAAGAAACGTACAGATAGCCCTTCAAGATCAGACAAATACCTGTTGTTCCCTTAGGGACTGGGGGCCAACAAGGGAAGCGGCAGAAATTACTTTGCCTTCACCAGGCAAAGGCAATTTATGAGCCTTCCGCCCCCCCCCCCCGAAATCATACCAATGTTTAGAGATGCTTTGGATACAACTCCACCGGCCAAAAATAGTAGTCAAAGACCAAAATGTCTGGATGAAACCAGGTTGCGGAAGACTGCTCTATACCCCAATAGCCACTTAAATATGCTTAGCTGGTCCGATAATATCCTCTTTCCTGTGATATTTCTGCAGTAAACACAGAAGAATTTTATGATATTAGTAGTGGATATGATAATCATAGAATCATAGAATAGTAGAGTTGGAAGGGGCCTATAAGGCCATCAAGTCCAACCCCCTGCTCAATGCAGGAATCCAAATCAAAGCATTCCCGACAGATGGCTGTCCAGCTGCCTCTTGAAGGCCTCCAGTGTTGGAAAGCCCACTACCTCCCTAGGTAATTGGTTCCAATGTCGTGTGGCTCTAACAGGAAGTTTTTCCTGATGTCCAGTCAAAATCTGGCTTCCTGCAACTTGAGCCCATTATTCTGCATCCTGCACTCTGGGACGATTGAGAAGAGATCCCGGCCCTCCTCTATGTGACAACCTTTCATGTACTTGAAGAGTGCTATCCTATCTCCCCTCAGTCTTCTCTTCTCCAGGCTAAACATGCCCAATTCTTTCAGTCTCTCCAGGCTAAGGGACCTATGGGGGAATCATCTCCCCCCCCATATAATGTCCCCAGGGAAAGATGGCATGGCTTTAAAAGAGTATTAGGGTAAATTCATGGAGGATAAAGCTAACAGTGGGTGCTAGCCACAGTGTGGGAGGCAGTAAGCCTCTGAATATGAGTTGTTGGGACCACTCATGGGGAGAGTGCTGTTGCTCTCAGGTCCTGCTTGCAGGCTTCCCGTGGTCATCTGGTTGGCTTCTGTGAGAACAGTGTTACTGGCAAGACTAGCCCCCTTGCCAGTGAACACATAGGGTCAAGGGTTCTTGCTTTCTCCCTTCCTCCGTGTCTACCAAGGGTCCTTGTACGTCAAACATTAGGTCACCTAAGCTCACAGGTTATCAACAGCAGTTGTCTTGTGTAGGTTGGAGAATAGAGGAGACCCCACTCAAGAATTCTTGACTCTTGGGAGGTACCAGAAATTTTCTGTTTGGCTTTCAGGCTTCAGACAGTAGAACAGTCTTTATAATATGTGCTATTTATTCACAGCTTGCACACTACAACTAGTAAAATGCATTCTATGTGGCCTTAGCCATGATTGCAGAAACAGAAAGATAGAAATGTATGAATCAGCATGAAAGGAATTGCTGGATGTCCAGTTAACATCAGAGTATAAAACTCTGAAGGCGCATCTTAGTTAAAACAAATTACAGTAGTTGAAGGACTGAGTTAAAGTCTAAATCATATCACAGAGCCAAAGTACAAAGTACACAGAAATACATGTCATGATATATCACCTGTCAGATGTGGATGGAATAGATGGATGCTTCTTCTGCTTCAACTCCCCCACTCTAGCAGAGCTGAGGGGCCCTGAGTGTTATAAAACCTGGTCTTTTCTACTCTTTCTCTTCAAAGGGAAAGCCCGCTCCCATAGCGTTATCTGCTTTTTGCTACTTCTCATCAGGCTCTCATCAGACTCTCCTGCGGAGTCTCTTTCTCAACTAGTCAGCTTAACCTCACCATATAAGGACTTCCTGTTACTTCGCATTGACTGTTTACATGACACACTGGCTGTCTGCCCCAGAGCTTGGAAAAGTTACTTTTTTGAACTACAACTCCCATCAGCCCCAGCCAGCATGGCCACTGGATTGGGCTGATGGGCGTTGTAGTTCAAAAAAGTAACTTTTCCAAGCTCTGCGACCTGTTATCATGGGCCGTACTCAACGTCATGAGAAAGTAATGCTTTGTCTATTCCAGTTGTTTCTCAGGAAAATTACAGCTGTATCAGGAGACGAAGGAAAAAAGCTTTTCAAACTGCTCCTATTTAACTGTTCGCCTCTTATACATACAGCAGATTTTATGAACTATTTCAATAAATCTTAAGCAAATCTAAGCATATGTAAATGATTTCAGCACGTCGTATGCGTATTTTAAGCCATAATCTGGGGCTTCCCATTACAAGAGGATGCCGGACCTTTGGTCTGTTCCAGCCGGCTGGTGGTCCATCTGGGGTTTCTAGCCATTTGGAGCAAGCGTTACTTCTGGGAGGACAATGTTAAAAAACTGAGTATCCCAAGAGGGTAGCAATTTATTTTTTGGGGAGGAAGGGAGAGACGTGCAAATTAATCCACATGCCAAGTTCCAATCCACGCAATGGCCTGGGAGGTGAGGATCCGGACAGTTGACTCCAACATGTGGAATGTACAAATTCCTCCAGGATCCTTACCAGAGACTAGTGGGGACGGGCAGTGATGCTGCCAAGAACTAAGGAAGCTTAGCAGTCCCAGAGCTCTGGACTCCTGCTGGGAGGAAGGGTGGGATATAAATCAAATAATAAATAAATAAATAAAGACAGAGGCAAGAGAGCCAGTGTGGTGTAGTGGTTAAGGTGTTGGACTACGACCTGGGAGACCAGGGTTCAAATCCCCACATAGCCATGAAGCTCACTGGGTGACCTTGGGCCAGTCACTGACTCTTAGCCTCATGAAAACCCTCTTCATAGGGTCGCCATAAGTTAGAATCAACTTGAAGGCAGTACTTTCAGGCAATATGCCTGAGCAGGAATTGTCTGCCTGTGCAGGAGGACCAGAGCTGTACATACCTGATGTCCTCATCAGGGCCGGCGCCAGAGGGCAGCCAGGTCAGGCCCTGGCTGAGGGCCCCTGGGTCCCAAGGGATCCTTGGAGTGGATTGTGGAGCAGGAGCACTACCCACCCACCCTAAGGAAGAGGTAAGTTGTGTGTGTGTGTGTGTGTGTGTGCTTGTGCTTGTGCTGGGGCCCAGGGCAGGCTGGTGCCCAAGGGCCTCGGCATGCCTGGTGCCGGTCCTGGTCCTTGCGCACCTCTGCCCACCACCTTGATTGGGGAAGGCGTTTAGCCACCTTGGCTTGAATGAGAGCAGAACTCTCTGCACTATCAGGAGCTCCAGTCAATCTCTTCAGATCTTTCCCCAAACAACAGAGAAAGGTCAGGGGCTGAGCAGGTGGGGACTTTAGGGGCAGGGCTGGGTATGTGGTCCTATGTCACTGGCACAGGTGAAGAGTCCCTGTTCAGGGCTGCAGATTCTGCTACAGGCTGCTCCCCTATATAGCGCTCTAGCTTATGGCGACATGTCTGAGACTGGAAAAGTAATTTACATTGGACACCTGAAGCCTTTGGGACGATTCCTTCTTGTTTTTAAAAGGCTTCCACCTTGGGTGGTCCATGCAAAACGGAACCTCCCCTGTAATTAACTACAACTGTAATCAGAGAAAAAGTGATACCTTCTGGCTCATATTTAGTGGGATTTTTGGTAGGGAATGTCTTCTGTCTGTTCTAATGTTTTCAGACAGGGTAACATCTGCAACCTTCCTGTGAAGCTGGTTTGCCACGATTTGCATCCAAGAGGAAGCAGAATGCAAATGGCAGTTCTGCTTGGGCTTGGAGGACCTGCTTTTAATGCCTCGCAGGGCATGTTCAGCAGGTCAGCAGTAATTCTGGGTTTCTGCGACACATCCGGCTTGCCATGTCTACACTGCAACAAGCCCCCCTCCTGCATTTGTACTGAGAACACATAGGAAAGGCTATCGCTCAGTGGCTGAGACTCTGCTTTGCATGGGGAAGTCTCCCGGTTCCGATCCCAGCATCTCCAGATAGGGCTGGGGAAGACTCCTGCCTGAAACTCTGGAGAATTGCTGCCAGTCAGTGCAGCTATTACTGAGCTAGGTGGACCAATGATTTGATTCAGTGAAAGGCAGCGTCATATATTCCTATGAATTGCAGAGTGCGGGTACAGGCGGGGACCCTGATCTCTCAAATTAACCTGAGAGTGTCTTCTTTAACTAATCTGAGGGATCACAATATTTCCCTGCATCTTTGAACAACTTTGCTAATATTGTCCAAATTCTTTTAACTTCCATCCAAATTTGAGTAGATGTCTCTCCTAGAGCTGAGCTCAGTCTACACCAGTTCTGTCCCCTTTACAGCAATTCTGCTGGTACCCCAGCAGAAACCTCTGCTCCTGGCTGTCACTGATGTCAATCTACTGTCACCTTATTTGCCGTGGCAATGTGACAGCAACCTGTTCACAAGGGGATCCCTGAATTGGTGGGATTGCCCATGTGACTAATGTAGGCAACCACGAACAACCTGTATCCAAGCCTTGCACAGGAAGGTCAATAGTTGAAGGGAGCCTGTCTTTTATCATGTGGGATCTTAAACATTTATTTATTTGTTGCATTTGTATGCCTCCCCATAGCCGAAGCTCTCTGGGCGGTTTACAGAAAAAAGGAACTTCTATAAACTTCCAAGGAACCCTAGGGTTCCATGCAAGGCAGTTTAAAAACCATAATAAGGTAAAACTGCCATTCTGTTTATATGTTGTCCTGCACTCTGGAAAGCTGACATTTTAGGCCCAATTCATTGCCTTTTCTATAATAAATTACTTAAAGCTGCATCCTTTTATATATATATATATTCTCTTTTCCACATGAACAGTAATGTTGAACTGAATGTCAGTCATCAGGCAGCCGTAATTGGATTGTGGAAAGTGTTATATTGTGAATTAAGCTGACTGATGGGGGAAATGTCAGTATTATTAACCGGCTTCCTTGGGATGATAATTTTATGTCTATAAGAATGAATTGCAAAAGAGTACTCCAAGGCATCCATTCAAAATGATGGAGTCATTTTAATAAAAGGCAGATTTCTCTTTCACATCGTTGTTTTTAAATAGTTTATCTCCTTGCGGGTAAATAGCACCAAGTTAAGAGCCAAATGTCAGTGTAAAAGGCATGTGTGTGTATTGAAATAATGGAGGAAAGTGCTTTTTTTTCTTCCGAAATGTATAGTGCCCTGAATTGAAATAGATGCTTAAAAACGTGTGCATCCCACGATTCTGCAGGGACACAGGAAAAAAGGCTGCGCGTGATATTGAGTTGATGTTGTATCTAGGGCACAGTCATATGGATATCTAGACTTATATATTTATGTTTATTTATTTAAAATATTTCTATCCCATTCTTCTACCCTATAACAGGGCACTCAGGGCGGCTTACAATAAAATTGAACGTTACACAATAAAAATTGTACACAATAAAGATCACAAAAACAGGGTCAGTTCTGTCCCTCATGCTGTTCAACATCTACATGAAACCGTTGGATTTGGTCATCCGGAGCTTTGGAGGGCGTTGCCATCAGTATGCTGATGACACGCAGCTCTATTTCTCCTTTTCATCTTCTTCAGATGAGGCTGTCAATGTGCTGAATTGGTGCCTGGCTGCGACAATGGACTGAATGAGGGCTAATAAACTGAGGCTCAATCCAGACAAGACTGAGATGCTGCTAGTGGATGGTTCTTCTGACCAGATGGTGGATGTCCAACCTGTCCTGGATTGGGTTGCACTCCCCCTGAAGGAGGAGGCTCGTAGCTTGGGAGTTCTCCGAGAACCATCTCTGTCTCTTGAGGCTCAGGTAGCCTCAGTGGCATGGAGTGCCTTCTGCCATCTTTGGTTGGTGGCCCAGCTGTGCCCCTATCTGGACAGGGATACCCTGGCTTCAGGTGTCCATGCTCTGGTAACCTCCAAGTTAGATTACTGCAATGCCCCCACTCTACGTGGGGCTGCCTTTGAAGACGGTTCGGAAACTGCAGCTTGTGCAAAATGCAGCGGCCAGATTGGTAACAGGGACCAGACGGTCCAAACCTATAGAACCAATTCTGGCCTGCTTGCATTGGCTGCCTGTATGTTTCTGAGCTCGATTCAAGGTGCTGGTTTTAACCTATAAAGCCTTACACGGTTTGGGACCACAATACCTGATGGAACGCCTCTCCCGACACAAACCCACCCGTACACTACAGTCAAGATCAAAGGCCCTCCTCCGGGTGCCTACTCTGAGGGAAGCTGGGAGGATGGCAACAAGGGAGAGGGCCTTCTCAGTGGTGGCCCCCATTTATGGAATGATCTTCCTGATGAGGTGTGCCTGGCACCATCACTGTTATCTTTTCAGCGCCAGGTCAAGACTTTCCTCTTCTCCCAGGCATTTTAGCATGCGTTTTTTAAAATTGTTTTAAATTTTTTAAAGTGTGTTTTAAATTGTTTTTAAAAGATGTGTTTTAAACTTGTATATTTGTTTTTAATGTTTTTAGTTACTGTAAACTGCCCAGAGAGCTTCGGCTATGGGGCGGTATACAAATACAATAAATAAATAAACAAATAAACAAACAAACAAACAAACAAATAAATAAATAAGAGCTGCAGCCACAAATGGCAGAGATGTATGGCCACATTTTCTTAACAGAGTGGTCAGAAGACTGAATGAGCTTTCCCAAGTTTACCCAGTCCTTGTGAGGGTAACTGAAGCCACCCATTACTCAGTAGCGTCTGCTGAGGCAGCGCAGGTATGGCTCTGTGGCTCCCCCAGTTTCCTAACACCGTGGATCTCTACTGCAGCAGACAGAGAGAGGGAGATGCGAGGTGTGGGAAAATGGGCATTGGTCAGCATGTGGCGGCAGCATAGAATCATAGAATAGTAGAGTTGGAAGGGGCCTATAAGGTCATCGAGTCCAACCCCCTGCTCAATGCAGGAATCCAAATCAAAGCATTCCCGACAGATGGCTGTCCAGCTGCCTCTTGAATGCCTCCAGTGTCGGAGAGTCCACTACCTCTCTAGGTAATTGGTTCCATTGTCGTATGGCTCTAACAGGAAGTTTTTCCTGATGTCCAGTCGAAATCTGGATTCCTGCAACTTGAGCCCGTTATTCCATCTCCTGCAAACTGGGATGATCGAGAAGAGATTCCGACCCTCCTCTGTGTGACAACCTTTCATGTACTTGAAGAGTGCTATCATATCTCCCCTCAGTCTTCTCTTCTCCAGGCTAAACATGCCCAGTTCTTTCAGTCTCTCCTCATAGGGCTTTGTTTCCAGTCCCCTGATCATCTTTGTTGCCTTCCTGTACTCTAAGCTCTCCACACTTCCCTCTTCCCCCTCTCAGTCTGCAACCCGTGGTGTTGGGAAGCTGGAAGAGCAAGGGAGTCCCACCTGTTCCACCCCACCAGATGCTACTGCCACAACCACAGCATGTCCTCTTTGGGATGGGTCCCTGATTTCATTCTTCATCCCTAGATCATCCTGGGCATTTGGTTAGGATGGTGATAATACTCCCCCAGCACTAAATTGCTTTGTGGGGCTGGTAATGCTACCACATCGATTCTGTACAGGAGTCTGCCCTTTCTGAGATTTTGACTCAAAGATAGCCTGGTAGATAGCGCTGGGGAGGAGTCAGTGGTTGTGGTGCACATTGGTGCCAATGACATGGGGAAATTCCATCGTGAGGTCCTGGAAGCAAAATGTAGGTTGCTTGGCAGGATGCTGAAAGCCAGGACCTCCAAGGTGGCTTTCTCTGAAATGCTACCAGTTCCATGTGCAGGACCAGCTAGACATGTGCAGCTTTGTAGTCTCAATGCGTGGATGAGACGACGGTGCCATGAAGAGAGATTTGGATTTGTTAGGTACTGAGGAACATTTTGGGACAAGCTGGGCCTGTACAAAAGGGTGGGACTCCGCTTGAACTGGGAAGGAAGCAGTCTATTGGTACCCAAAACCAAAAAGGTGGCAGAGCAGCTTTTAAACTGATGGTGGGGGGAAAGCCAACAGGAACTGAGGAGGGACCTGTTCAGAACAAATCACCTCCCCATGATAAAGATGAAAAATCAATGGGAATTTAAACGTGGGAGGTGTAATGCAGTGCATGAGCATCTATTCAGAGAGGCCAAAGCACCACAGGCTACACAGAAGTGCCGATGCCGCCTGAAGGGAGACACTGTATACAAGTGTTTATATGCTAATAGCAGAAGCCTCCAAGCCAAGACAGGAGAACGGGAGTGCTTTGTCTTAGCATTGATATAGTGATCATAATGGAAACCTGGTGGAACAGAGAAAACCAGTGGGACATGGTCACCCTTGGACATAAACCACATTGGAAGGAAAGGGACAGACGTTTGGGAGCTGTTTCTGTTCTGTACACCAAAGACGGCATTGAGTTTAGCAAGCTAGAAATCCCCAAAGGGGCAGACTCCTCCACAGAATCAGTGTGGGTGGTGATACTGGGCCCCAAGAGTAATTTAGTATTGTGGATGTGCTATCACCCCCTGTTCAAAACGCTCAGGGAGATCTTGAGATGAAAAGTAAAATCAAGGGAGTATCCAAGAGAGGAAATCTTGTAGTAATCTACTATCAACTATTTGTACTAGTACTAGTGAGAGCCAGTGTGATGTAGTGGTTCTTTGCAGTGAGCAGCTCCTGCTTTCATAGTGGTACCTGAATAAATCCAAGTATTATTGCAACATTTGAAAAATAAATAGTTATCAATATAAAGTATCCTTTTCTTCGCTGAATGCAACAAATGATGACAGAGCTGGAGACAAGAGCAGGTAGTCCTTCAGAAAACCAGACAGGGTAGCTATTTTCCAAACTGAGCAGAAAATGATAGGAAAGGCTGAGGTATATCCCCCACATGCATTTATTCATACATACTTCACAATGCTTTATTGTGGAGAAGATGACCAAAAGCCAGGCTAAAGGAAGGAAAGTGATGGTGTTTGCATTAACTAAGACTGTGCCAAGCAGTCTCAGGACTCAGGAAGCCAGATTTCGACTGGACATCAGGAAAAACTTCCTAACTGTTAGAGCCACACGACAATGGAACCAATGACCTAGAGAGGTGGTGGGCTCTCCGACACTGGAGGCATTCAAGAGGCAGCTGGACAGCCATCTGTCGGGATTGCTTTGATTTGGATTCCTGCATTGTAGGCCCCTTCTATGATATTGCCCCTATTCTATGATTCTATGATATTGCACATTCATTGGAGGGGGAGGCAAAAACATGGGGCAACCCCTCCCCCCATGATTTAGTTTAGGCTGAGAGGCTGTGTGTGTGCGCATGTATGTACTAGAGGCAGAGCCCCTGCTCGCTCCCACTCACCAACCTCTCACAGCTCCCCAATATTCACCCGCTAGAGCTTCTCCTTCCCACATTATGCAACCAATAAGCTTCCTTTTCACCTTTGCTCCTGTTTATAAAGCCACTTCTGTTTCTGTTCTGTTTGCACCCTTGTTTCCACCTTTAGCCCCAAGTCCATGTCTCCTCTTCCCCCTCCTTTTCTGTGACCCCCGTTGCACACAGACCACCTCCATAGCAACATCTTGCATCTTTCTCCTCCCACACATTTCAGCTACTAAGCCCCCTTCTCATCTTCTGCCCAGTTATGAAGTCACTACCCTCCTCCACTGCAGCCCCCTTTGTACCCGTTTTCAATTTAACCCCCTTCCCATGCCTCCTCCCCCTCCCTTTTTGCCACTCACCCTTTCCAAACACACACCAACATACACCTCAGGACTGTAGCTCTGTGGTAAAGCATCTGCCTTGCAGGCATCTCCAGGTAGGCCTGTCTTAAACCCTGGAGAACCACTGCCAGTACTGAGCTAGATGGACCACTGAGTCTATCTCCATTCAAGGTGACTCCCTATGTTCTTAAGGACACTGTTCTCACCTGCACCCCCTTTTCCTCCATTTTGCTCCTCCCTCCTTTTCTCAACTCCCTCTTGCACACAGACCACCCCTATTGCCACACCCCCACCTCCCATCAGCCCCTGCCATCAGGCCAATGGTCAAAGATGGCAGGAACTGTCCAAGATGTATGTACGGCATCAGGTTGGGGGATGTCTGGTGTATGTAATATTGCAGATGTGGCCACACCAGAGATTTTTCTAACAATTGTGCTATGTGTTGTGGTGGGTTTTGTTTTTGTACGCACTGGATTTGCTGAACCCACACATCCAAATCCCAGTCCAAACCTTCTTGCAGGCTCTCTTGCAATTTTCCAAACGAAAATCAATTTTGACTAGGGTCAAAGATCAATCCACTTAATGTATAAGATTTTATTTATTTTTTGCTTCTTACCAAGTTCTCTTCAATTATGCAAAAGCATGCCTCAACATGTGGCTGGCCATTTCAGTCACTATCAACAAGTTACTCTCTCAAGGGTCATGGCTGTAGTCCTGAGGCCAGTTCCTCAGACACTAAAGCCCCCTGGCTCTTAGCCAGCTACAGGGTGCTCATCACAAGCTTGGTCTTTTGGAATAGCCACTGGCTGACACACTGGCTGACAAACTCACACTTGCGTTGTGGAGGTCAAGGTGGCAGCAGACTAGATGCCACAGAACTGGAGACGAGATGAGCTGAAATTTCCCAGAAGACATTTTCCTGAGGACATTTCTGTGATACCCCCCTTTTCTCAACCCCTAAAAAAGGAGAAAGCAATTTTGCAGGATTTTCTCCAAATATTTTTGACCATTGTTTGTCAGCAGCTGACATTTGCCCAGGCTGAAGAAATAAACACAGGAGACATGAGTGGAGTGACTTATGGTGACCCTATGAATAGGGTTGTCATGGCGAGCAATATTCAGAGGTGGTTTACCATTGCCTCCCTCTGAGGCTGAGAGGCAATGACTGGCCCAAGGTCATCCAGTGAGCTTCACGGCTGTGTGGGGATTCAAACCCTGGTCTCCCAGGTCGTAGTCCTAGGATAGGACAGCAACAACCCTTACCCCCTGGATGGGTGGTCCACACATGGATCAGGTGGTCCACACATGGAGAGCACGTTGCAGGGAGAGCAAAGGAAGAGGAAATAGTTCTCTGTTCAGACCATGGACCATGAACCGCAGAGAACTTGTTCCAACAAGCTACATAGGACAGCTGAGGCCTTCCTTCTAGACCAGGGGTGGGAAACCTGGTGCCTTTCAGGTGTTTGTGGATGACCACTCTCATCCTCTTTGCGCTAGGGCTGATGAAAGTAGGGCTGATGGAAGCTGGAGTCCAACAACATCCCAAGGGCCACAAGTTCTCTGCTCCTGATTTATGTAGAAGGCTTAGGGAACTGTTCTCCTGTAGCAAAGCTTCAGAAGATCTCTCGGCTTGAAAGTTAGAGAGCTGCTGCCATCCAGAGTAGTGGGCAAGAGAGAACAAGAATGTGCCTTATTTTGTGAGGCAACTTCATACGTTCCAACGTTCAAATAGCCAGCAAGCTGTTGTATGGAATTGTCTGTCTGGGATCATGTGATTCTGAGGGTTGTGTGTGTATGTGTGTGTGTAATACAAGACAGGGCTAACGTTTAAAGAGCCAACAGTGCCTGGTGAAACTGGGAGCTGGGAATCAGCATCTGTTTTGAGTTCTGTGTCATCTAACATTCGGTCACGGGGGAGGAGGGATAACAGAGGAAAGACATTTTTAACAAATTCCTTTGTCATGCATAATTTGCTTTTGTAAGAGGAAAGGTAAATTGCTGATTAGCAAAAAATGGGTATGCTTCTCTTTTTTTCCTGGGGGAAAAAATTAGGCCTTCTGATTGCAGACCTGAGCCATTGTTCCATCTGGCATTTAAGTGACAGCGAATGGCGAGAAAGCAAGGCTCTCTTTGCATTAAAGTCAGATGTTACTAGAGAATTTGTCAAAGTGACAAGGCGACAAAAGGCGAGCATTACCGTCCTCCTGCTTCCTTGCCACTCACAGAAAATAAATGGAGGCACTGGATCTGGTTCAATTATTTCTTTAATTTTAAACATGTTAGGAAAGTGAAGGAGGGAGTGGAGCTCCGGTAATGTACTTTCTCAAACCCCTCTTCCATTAAAAAAAAAAAAGGGGGGGGAAATCTCTTTGCTATGAATACTCAATGTAGCAAGCGCTAAGTGAATTTGCATTAGGGAAAAAGAAAATGTTTGCACTGAAATGTCGTCTCAGCTTCTGACTTCCTTATTCAGTCCTCTATCAATGCCACTTAGGACTGTTCTGCACATTACGCAATACGACACACTAACCTCCCCAGTTTTAATTTTTGTTTTGACTCTCCTTTGGCAACGGTTTAGTTTAGTGCAATCTTATTCATGCTTACTCCCTTCTAAGTCTGTTTAGGATTTCAGCCTTCACTGCTTTCACTCACAGCTGCCCTCACTTACCCTCAACAGTGTCATCATGTGTAGCTATATTTGCTAAACCATGCAGCATTGTAACTTTGTCCCATTCGTGATGTGATCCGCAATTGTGTGGGCCTCATTCAGAAAAGGAGCTGCTGCAGACAGCTCTGAAGCAGCAGTGGCCAAGAGAAATAATGGTGGCCCCATGGGACACCTTCGTTTCTGTACAACAGCACAACGCCATTACAGAGCATCTTTGCATGGCCAGTGGGCGTTCAGCTGAACTGTCGCAGCATTTTTCAAGGTTTAAAGAAATGGGGAGGATTAAGAAGCTCTCAGATCTCTTTGTTATTTAAAGTGTAAGTACTACGGCTGTCCACAGACCCCTGATCCACTCTGTGCCTCCAAAGTGCCGCCCCCAGATTGGGCCAACCCACCCTGTGGCAACCCAGAAACCACCCACCTCATCCTGGGTCCAGCCCTGGATCAATTTGGGGCAAGGCCAATGTTTAATCAGGTTTTTAAAAAACGCTAATTAAACATACGGTGAGGAGGGGGAAGGAGAAGACACTGTGTCTCCTCCCCCCCTCTCCCTGACCAAGAGCAGGAGGGTTCAATCCTGCGGGGTGCTGCTTGTTTGCAAAGAGCTTCCATGCAAGGAAGCCCCTCATAAAGCAGGAGTAACCTGCACAGTGTCAGATGGAATCCTCACCAGCTGGTAAGCAGCAGAGTCCATCCTGCACATTGCTGAAGGGCAGGAGAGGTCAGGCAGGAAAGCCTGCAACCAAAGGCACCCATCCCACACTCCTACCTTCTCCTGGGAAGACACAACTGTCAACTGGCCAAGTAGGCGCCTCTCTTTCCCCTGCTTCCTGCCCAAGATCTGCCCCTCCTTCCTGCCTGACACCATGCCCCCTGAGAGCCCCATATTGCTCTGGGCCACCTGATCTGACCCATGGTGATCCAGAGCTGTCTCAACCCCACCCAGCTGATGCCTGACCCCCTCCCCCCATATCAGCCAAATTCAGTTCAGGACTCAACCGAATCTGGTGTACAACCCTAGCAAGTGCCACTGTCACCCCCACCAAAGGTCCCCTGACATTCCCTTCTCCAGAATGTCCCCAAATGTCCCACCCCTAACTGTTTTTTGGAAGAAAGGTACAGTAGAGGTTACAGCACGAGAGGGACATTTGCACAGCCCTGCTGGATAATATTTGGCACAACCCTAATATAAATTAAAGCAAATTAATACTCTGCAGAGCAAATATGTTTAGGAAAACAACAACTATAAGCTCCAAGATTTCATCAGCTTACTCTTTCCCTGTATTCTGTCTTTTAAAATCAAATGATAAATCCATCCCTTTGCACTACAAAGCAAAATAGTACTTTTTTTTACCTCTAAGCTTAGCCTTTTAAAAAGAGGCTTTCAAGTCACACATCCCTTTAGATCAGTTAGAAAATAATGAATTCTGAGGAAAATCTCCCTCCTTTCTCATCTAAACGATGTTTGTCCCAGGGGGCATAAAACTACTGGGAAACTATAAGTCGGGAACAGAAAAAAAGGCCTAAAACCAACCGTTATGGGCATGTTTAAGTGCATTAAATTGTGATTCATTTCCTTTTTTTTTTATATATAATTTTTATTCAAATTTTTCCAAAAACAAACAAAACAAAGTCAAAAAAACATAACAATACAACAACAAAAAATGAAAATAAAATAGTTGACTTCCGATTTGTCACAGATCAGCTATAAGTATATAATATACATCAAACCTGTCCCTTAATATATACATACAGAATCCCTTTTCTCCATAGGCTGTCTTAATTAATCATCAAATCCCAGTATCATCATTTTATTTTGATCTTTCAACAAAAAGTCCAAGAGAGGCTTCCATTCCTTAAGAAATGTATCCGTCGATTTTTCTCTAAGTAAACATGTCAATTTATCCATTTCTACTAAGTCCATTAATTTCAATAGCCATTCTTCCATTGTTGGTGTTGATTCCATTTTCCACTTTTGTGCATATAATAATCTTGCTGCCGTAATCATATATAATATTATTCTTCCATATTTCTTTTCTATTTGTTTGATAAGATTTAGACAGAAGTAGGCTTGCTGGTTAAGAACGTTTTTTTTTAAGAAGAAGAAAAAAAACGCTTCGCTTTTTTCCAGTACAGCTTGCGTGGAAATCCTGACTCCGTCTTCAGCCGATCGGCATGCCTTCTTATCTCAGGGATTTCCTGATCAATTCCAGCCGCCGACAGCTCAACGAAGTCTTGTGGAAAATCTGATCGGTTCTCCTATACCTTGGAGAACATTTAAGCCAGTCCAAGATTCCTCTTGGCTGGCTTTTAACCTGAAAAAAGCTTCCTCTGAGGCAGAGCTCCCTCAGAGACAACCACCAGCCAGCACTCCTTCCGGGAAGTTCCAAATTGTGATTCATTTCCCATGCAAATCCTCCACCCATCGCTCAATGCCGTGAAACTGCATGACTGCAAAACTATTTCAGCATTTGAATTACAAGGGAGCTGTTCAGATCTCAACCAGAGACAAATGTTAACATTGTTTGCTGTTCTTTGCTTGTTTGCTTTGAAATGCGACGTCTTTGAAATAAGGAACGGCCGTAACTCAGTGGTGGAACATTCGCCTTGCCTGCAGAAGGTCCCAGGTTCTGTCCAGGTCAGTGTGGGGAAGACCCCCATCTGAAAGCCTAGATAGCCAATGTCAGTCAGTGCAGAAAGGGAGCTAGATGGAGCAACAGTCTTTCTTGATATAAGACAGCTTCCTTGGAAAACTGTGGCATATCTGAAAAAGTCCTCAAGGGCTTCTTAAATCAGCTCTGTACCATAAAGTTGCCACCAGAAGGATGCTGTTCAGTGCAAGAGTTTTATGGAATTAACCATGAGAATTATTCTTAATGCTGCTGACATGCAGACCTTTTATCATTTCCAAGCCTCATGCAAAACATCAGCTAATCTCCACTGTTGGCAAATGCAGAAAGGAATGTGTTCAAGCGCACGGAACCTGCAAAATGCTTACAGAAGATGTCTGGTCTGCTGTTCGTCCCTAGTGAAGAAGTTTCTGAGGTCCTGGCCCTGATCCAGAGAGTGATGAAATCTGCGGAAGGTTGTTCTTACCAGTCCAATGAGTAGGCATAGGGGAGAGATTCGGTCTTGTTTGAACTGCCTAATTTGCACTTCCTCAAAAACAACAAGCAAACTGAAATGCAGCTACCCTTCCAAATGTGCAATTCCCTGAATGTTGTGGTGCAAATGTGTACAAAAATGTGTATATTGGATGAATGTGTGCATGAAAATTAATGTGTTAGTGAATATAGCATGCACAAGTATGAACATAAGAAGATCCTGCTGGATCGAGCCAGTGGTCCATCTAGTCTAGAATCCTGCTTTCACAGTGGCCTAGCAGATCCCTATGGGAAGCCCACAAGCAGGACCCAACTGCAACAGCACTGTCTCCTGTGGCTTCCAGCAATGGGTATTCAGAAGCATATTGCCTCTGACCATGGAAGCTGAGCATAGCCACCATGGCTAGTAGCCATTTATAGCCTTAGGGTTCATCCACACGGCAATTCAGAATGTGTCTGGTGCTTCTTGCATCCCCTCGTAATTCACATGGTTCACATGACATTGCAGGCACGCAGAAGCTATCACACAGTTTCCCCCTTTAAATCTGTATTAACCCAATCCGCTGATAATGTGAAAAGGAACGGAAAGACCGTCTCAGCTGTGCTGTGCTCCTCCCTGTAGGCGCTTTGCTTAGATTTTTTTTATTGGGAGGCTTTCTTATGTCCCATTGCATACTCCCTCTCTCTCTGCTGCCTGCAAAAGCTGCCACAGCTGCTGCCTGCTTTGCCTTTCACTCACCCCCCATCCTCCTTTCACTCAGGCTTGGACAATGGAGAAGAGGGGGTCCTAGTCAGTTTCATTTTTTCTTGTCAATTGCACAGCAAGGCATTCTCCCAGCTTCATTCTTGAACTGGAGGGAGTAAACATGTAAAATTAGAGGGCTCCACCCCATTCTTGACCCATTTTCCATCAAAATAACATTGCAAAGGGCTGTAAGGTGTTGGGGGGGGGAAGGACTTAGTAGTGATCAAAATACCCAGCTGAATTCAGGGCTCTCATATTCAATATGAATACAAATTCAATAGGAAGATTCAATATGTTCTCACCACAAAAACAGAAATGTAAAGTTATTGGCCTGGCTTAATCATTTTGTTTTTGGCTAATAATGTATGTGAAACATATCATATTGTTATCTCCCAAATGGGTTCGTTGCCTGGTGTGCAGTACAGCCAAATGACCACACCCAGGTTGAAGGGTCCAACAAGCTTTATTTCGTTCTGGCCAGAAAGAGGTGCAAGGCGATAATTCACAAAACAAGCACACCCCTTATGGGCTGCTACACTTCTATACATTGCAAGCAAAAATTCATGGCACATTCTAATTGGCCCCTGAGTGCCAACCTGTCACCTTTCCATTGGTTGATCTTCTAACTATGCCCTCCACTTCTTATGCACATGGCACATTAATTTCTCCACCCATATCTGCATTCCAGTTAGCCATTACAGCTGCAGCTTACAAGCACGTATTTTACTGATAAGCTTCAGCAAGCACGTGACTTCTCTAGGCCTTGTAAAATTTAGTTTCTCTTTTTTGTTTTTTCTTATAAACGCTTGCTCTGAGTCATCAATATGAAGCTGCCTTATACTAAGTCAGCCATTTGCTCCATCTACCCCAGTACTGCCAACACTGACTGGCAGTGATTCTCTAGGACTTCAGACAGAGGTCTTTCCCAGCCCTACCTGGAGATGCCGGGCCTTTACATGGGACCTCCTGCATGCAACGAATGTGCTCTACAATCCAGCTATGGCCCTTCCCCTGATGTTGCCTGTGGGAATTAAGCTAAATGGATTAGCAAATGTACAACACAAGTTCTTGATGTGCCTAGGGAAAAGAGCACATGCAGGAAACATTCAAATCCTCTGTCAAGGTCTTAAGCCTCTCATGACTGAGGGAGCCTACCCTGCAGGGATAAAAGGTGGTCATCATTCCACTTCTTTTTCCTCGTCACACTCCTTTGGGTGAGGAGGGAGGTCTTCCTGATTCATGCTCCCTTTTTGAGCCCCACAACTCCAAATAAATGACACCAGTGAGCCTCAAAAGGGATCCATTGGTACATGAATCTGGAAAGTGCCTTCGAGTGCTTACCTTTTGTGCCAACCTCTTCACTTTCCCATACACACCTGCCAAATGACCAAAAGCCAATTCATCTAATTAACTGCTCCCACCACAAACTGTACCAACCTGATATTGCAGTATGGTGTAGGCGGGACAAAAATCCCTCCCTGCCAACCAATCGCAGGAAAGGACAAAAATTCTTACTCGGTCCCAGCTATGGCAACTAGCTTATCTCAGACTGCATACTGGGAGGGCGGGCTGGGTGCTGCATCTTAGAAGAAGGATGGGGGAACAGGCAGCAGAAGACATTATTTATCCTCTGCTCTCTTCTCCCGAGCACTGGGGCCTTCCAGAAGTGAACCAGAAATGTATGGACAACCAGTAGAGTTGGGCCAGGACTGGTGTTATGTGGTCCGACCACCTAGTCTCCATCAGCAGTCTGGCCACAGTTTTCTAGACTAGATGCAGGTTCTGAACCATCTTCAAAGGCAGCCCCATGTAAAACACATTGCAGAAATCTAACCTAGATGTTGCCGGAACATAGAATGCTGAAACTAAGTTATCCCTGTCCAGATAGAGGCCTAGAAGGGCCACCAGTTGAAGCTGACCGAAAGCACTCTGAAGTCACGTGTGCCTCAAGTGGCAGTAATGGAATCAGGAGGACCCCCAAGCTATGAACCTGCTCCTTTAGGAGGAAGGTGACCCTGTTCAGAACAAGGACAACTAATACAATCAGAGGAACCACTCACTTGCAGCATCTCTGTTTTGACTGGATTGATACTTCTTTGAGATGAGAAGCGCCTTAGAACATTGGGGGAGTTGCAAAATCTAGCACATAAGTCAGTTCCAGTCTGGACATTGGTCGATTCTTCTTGGCATTCACAAATATATAATCCTGCTAGCATTCCTACTCACTTCTAGGAATGCGTGAGAAATTTGTCCACTTCATATTTTAATGCAAGCCACCTAATGCACATTTCCTGAACTAATATATGAACCGAAACATGTCTGTCCTTCAAAATCCACACTTCTCTGAATTTTATTATGCAGTTCTACAAGCCCCCAAAAGCGTAATATCTATCTATCCATCTATCCATCTATCCATCCATCCATCCATCCATCCATCCATCCATCCATCCATCCATCCATCCATCCATCCATCCATCCATCCATCCATCCATCCATCCATCCATCCATCCATCCATCCATCCATCCATCCATCCATCCATCCATCCATCCATCCATCCATCCATCCATCCATCCATCCATCCATCCATCCATCCATCCATCCATCCATCCATCCATCCATCCATCTATCATCTATCTAATCTATCTATCTAATCTATCTATCTATCTCCTTCCACATGGCTCAAATAGGCCAGGATCTCAAATAGGCCAGGAACTTATCCAATGCATTACAGTTCTTTTGCTCCATACCTAGATGGATAATGATATCTTCTAAAGAGGCTGTGAAAAAAGGCAATGTCCTTCTCCTTCTTCTCCCCCAGCTGTTTCTCCAAGAGAAGTTAACAGTAATTGCATGTGAAATCTCTTGAATCTCTTCATTGCCAAAATTACCTCAGATGGCCTGTGGGGAACCCTTTTGAAGATAATGATAATAAAAGAAAATCTGAGGCACAAAATAATGTTATTTAAAGTCTCAGGTAATTTCATCAGAGGACAGGATTCTCAGAGCACACTTGGTTTTCCTCTCAGAATTGCCCATCAGGTGGCCAAGTTCCCTGAAATCCTCTTGGAGTGGTCCTTCAGGTTGCCAATTAGACAGTTGCTCCTTGCCTGAAATAAAAACTTACACATACACACACAGGACATGTTGGGTCACGCCAAAGATCAATCTTGTTCCAGCATGGGACGCCTGGAACGCCACCGAAGTTGCTGTTCATCTATTTTATTTTAAATTATGTATATCCCACTCTCCCTCCCCAAGGAGATTTGAAGAGCCTACAACAAGAGCAGTAAAAAAATACCTCAATAAGATATAACAGTCATGATCTTCCCCCTCTCCTCCTTATGATTCTAACTTGCAACAGCACGCTAGCTTTTAAAACTAGTTGATAACTGATGGCAACCAATCAATGGGAATCTCAACTTCTATGTGGAAAACTTGATATCCACTCTGTTCAAATGATGTGTGAGAGAGGTTAATTATGTGCCATTAAATTAGCAAATGGGCTGCAGATCTCTTGTGCTTTCCAGGTTTTTGTTGTGATCCTTGACACTGAGCGTTGTTAATCACTGCTTCAAAGGAAATACACAAAAACAAGGCAACAGTGCTTATTGAAGATTTGCTACACTAGCAACCACGACAATTAATTTTTCGTTATCTAAACCTTTTGGGGATAAGATCTGTTTTTAAAAAATGATTTCTTTTCTGCCAGTTGTTTGAGAGTTGTACAACTCTTTTCATCCCTGGCCATTGGCTAGCTGCTGGGAGTTGGAGTCCAGCAACATCTGGAGATCCTCCACAGGTTTCCCATTCTTGATCTATCCCAACATCCTGTAGCTGACAGTGGCAACAGCTCTGCGTTGAAGGCTATAGCTCCCTCAGGCTATGGCTGCCTCACCAAATGGCATTCAGAGGTAGAAGTGGCACCTGCAACAAAATGTTGCCGTGTGGAATGCTCCTTGTGCAAACTTCCAGCCAGGCAGCTAGCCATGTCCCTTTTCAGGATACTCCATTCAGTTTCCCTCCCCTGTTTTCTGTTGCCAGCCCCCAATAAGTAAACTTTCCATGCTCACTGAGCAATACTCTATTCTCATTGTGCTTGATCCTGAAACTAAAGTTAGTACAGAATGTTGCAGCATGGTTGTAGACAGGAATGATACCCTGTCGGCATATAACACCACTGCTCAGAGATCTGCACTTGTTGCCAATTTGTTACTGGTCCAAGTTGACAGTGTTAGTACATAAAGCCCTTAACAGCTTGAGACCAGTTTACTTGCGGTTTACTTTACCTGCACTCAATCATTGCAGGACTGGCACTGTTGTGAGTGCCACATAATGCTCATTCCACCTACACTTTGGAATTCCATACCAATTGGCATTAGGCGGGCACCTTCACTGTCCTCTTTTCAGGGCCTGCTTAAAACATGTTTGTTTAGGCAATCCTATCCAGACATCTGGAAGTTGAGATTAAAACACATCTGTTTAGTCTACTGTTGATTTTAACTACCTTGACAGTATTTTTAATATGTTTTCAACAGTTTCTTACCGATAATCTTAATGTTTTATTTTATTTATTTATTGTAAACTGCATAGAGGTTTTATTACAATCAAGCAGTACAGAATTTTTGTTAAATAAATAAAATTGGGCTGCTGTTGTTTCTTTGCTCCCCTGTTAGTTTTGGGTTCATTCCCCCCATACTTCTGCAAACTTTGGGGTTCCCCTGAGTCTGCTGTTATCTCTCACCTATGCACGGTTGATGCCATTTTGGGGTACATAAGGGCTGTCACTCCAAGAACTGAGATAGTTATTAGGAGATACCAGGAGGACGAATGCACAGACACACAGAGTGCTGCAGTATTGAGTGATCCTGGCCAGGATACTCCCAGCATCTCCAGGTAGGGATGGCAATTAGATTACTGCAATGCACTCTACGGGGGGCTGCCTTTGAAGACGGTTCGGAAACTGCAGCTTGTGCAAAATGCCGCGGCCAGATTGGTAACAGGGACCAGACGGTCTGAACATATAAAACTGATTCTGGCCCGCTTGCACTGGCTGCCTGTATGTTTCCGAGCTCGATTCAAGGTGCTGGTTTTGACCTATAAAGACTTACATGGTTTGGGACCACAATACCTGATGGAATGCCTCTCCCGTTATGAACCCACCCTTACACTACGTTCAAGATCAAAGGCCCTCCTCCGGGTGCCTACTCCAAGGGAAACTCGGAGGGTGGCAACAAGGGAGAGGGCTGTGAGGCGTCCTTCCCTGGCTCTCCCTGTCAGGTTCCTACCTGCTCGTGGTTACTGCCTGTCTCTAGGCACCACCAGGGACTCCACCAGTCCGGACAGCTCTCTCTTATGGTTTCTCTCCCCGCTCTAGCACAGATCTCAACAGATCCCCCTGCTAGGCAACCACCAGTAACGTCCCAATACTAGTATTCCCAGAGACTCTGAATACTGGTATTGTTATTCTCTTCACCGCTGCCACCATTTGTTACAGTTCCCCTTCAGCCTTGGTCATTACCTTACCCTCCCTTCTGGTCTGTGAAATCCCAGCCAAGGATCAGTCCTTTGGTAAACCAAATTAAGTATTTATTAAAGATAACAAAGCTAACAAGATTAACAAGATTTCTTCTTAAGGCGCATAAGCATATGGTTTTACTCAATACTAATCCGAACTCCACCTCCCTCCTGGTAAACAACTCTCTAAACCCCACCAAGCAATCCACTCTTTCTCTTCTCCCCCCCAGATTCCACTCTCACTCTTCCTTTTATACATTCAGCCATTTTAAACACTCAGCCAATCATCTCGCATTCTACTGCCCATTCACTCCCCCTCCTCTTTCACTCCACTTACCATGTATCTTCTAAAACAACAACACTTACCATATATACATTAATATAGGAACATCACAAGGGCCTTCTCAGTGGTGGCCCCCAAATTATGGAATGATTTCCCTGATGAGGTGCACCTGGTGCCAACACTGTTATCTTTTCGGCGCCAGGTCAAGACTTTCCTCTTCTCCCAGGCATTTTAGCATATGTTTTATACTGTGTAAAATTTTAAATTGTGTTTTAAATTGTTTTTTATAAGATCTGTTTTAAATTGTATTTGTTTAAATGTTTTTAGTTACTGTAAACTGCCCAGAGAGCTTTGGCTATGGGGCGGTATACAAGTATAATAAAATAAATAAATAAATAAATGTACCCTGCCTGAAACCCTGAAAAACCACTGTTGACAGTCATGGATTAGATGGACCAAGGGTCTTTCTCTGTATAAGGCATCTTCAGGATTTCCATCCATGGTCCTGAAAACTCTTGCATACAACCATAGAAGCAGCTGCTGGGTTCTGTCCAGGGTACTGATCTTCCTTCAGCACAAAGCCAGCTTGGAGAGTTCTGAGTGGGGATGGAAAATCTGTCAATTTCAGTTCTCTCAGTTCCTCATTTTTCCAATCTTAAATTCAGTTCTCCACATTTCTGCAGCAATTTCCTTTAAAAAGAAATCCTCATGAGAATTCCCCAGCATTTTAGTGCAAATTTCTCCTAATAAACACATTGTTTTGTAGGCAGCTTTGACGAATGTACACCTTTTTGCAAGTGATGTCTTGTCATGTCATGTATTTTTGGATGCTGTTTTCATTCATATATTCATTTTTATGCATGCTTTCCTCTAACATGTACATTTTTGTAAACACTGACTGGTGATCTGCATTGCAGAATTTGACAAAGTGTGAATTTCAAAAGATGGCTGTGTTTCAGGCTTCCTGTTGTTTCAGAAAGTGCGAAGTTGGGAGATTCAGCTTGAAAAGTGAACTGAGTCGAATTTCTCACCCATCAAATCCCAGCTACATTAAAATACAGGGTTTCTCCATTGCTTTCTATATGCAGACCTCACTTCTGTTCCCGGGGTCATTTTAAATAGCTTCTCAGTGTAAACCAAGAAGTGACCTATTGAGACAATGAGATGGTGTTCTCTGTAACCTCTTCATGTCTCCCTCTCCTGGTTTCCGGGAACACCATTCCATTCCTGTCTTCCACCCAGTTGTTAGTCCTCCACCAGTCTCTCAATGTTCCATGTCACTGAGTTCTTACGAGGCTCATTTGAAGTCCACCACATGGTTTTACCCCCTAAAGATTGTTTAACACCTGCCAATTCTGGGGTCCCACCAAAACCTGCTGGTCCCTTCCTTTCTTTTGCACATGGTTATTGCTATTTAAAGTTTGGAAACAGAATATAAGGGAAAGGTACCTCAGAAAATGAAGTTCCAATTGAGATTCCTGGGTAGGATATGCTGTTAGACCTGTCTGCCACAACTGATGATGGGAGCTGTAGTCACCAAAACATCTGAGGACCAATGGCTGAAGAGCACTGCTCTTGAACAGGGGTGGTGTGATGGGGAGTGTCAGTGAGTGGGCAATCACAGCTTATCACCATGTCCCAATGGTCCAGACTCAATGGCATGGAACATTGATAGACTGGTGGGGGATAGATGACTGACAACTGGAGGAATGGAATGGAGTTGCTGGAAAGGAAGACAGAGAAACATGAAGATGTTACAGAGAACACCACCTCACTGTGTGGATAGGTCACTTCTTGGTTTACACTGAGGAGCAGGGAGAAAGATAGAAGAAGCAGAGAGCCAGTTGCCACAGTATCCCTCTTGTGGACTCCCCAGAGCAGAACACGGGCAGGCCAGAAGAGAATGTTACCACAATGGCTGGTTCAGAGACACCTGGTGATGCCTCCTGCATAAAGAATGGGTGTTGGGAGCTGAGGCGACACTCAGCTTGGAGTGCTGCAAGTTGTGGTTGAACCAGAGGAGCTTGACACAGAGGAAAGAGGTACTGGGTGAATGGGGTCAGGAGATGCGGGGGATGAAAAGGTGAGTGAAACGGTGAAGGAGATGTATTCAGGAGACTCATTAGAGGAGGTTTGAACAGGATGCTCAGTGGGGAGCCAAGACCTATTTTGTGTATTAAAGAGCTGAATGAGGAGCCCTGTAATGAGAGGGACCCCCATTTTCTTATTTTTATAAGGAGCAAGAGTGCTACCAGATGAACCCAATGGATCAGGAATGCTCTGGGCTCTGAACGCTTCCCTAACTAAAATCCTAACATGTGGCAAACCTTCTTTGGCCCAAAGACCACATTTACCATTGGCCAACTCTCCTAGGGCCTCATGCCACCACTGGGCATGGGGAAAAGTGGGAGGAGCTACCCTACACTCTGCCATGCCCATGTATACACACAAGCCACCCACAGAGACACATACAAACCTATCCTTTGGGGAAGGGCTGTACCTCAGTGGTGGAAGGTCCCAGGTTCAACCCCCAGCATACCCAGGTAAGGCTGGGAGAAGAGTCCTGCCTGAAACCCTGGGCAGCCACTGCCAGCCAGTGTGGATACTGTGCTGGATGGACCAAGGGCCTGACTCAGGAGAAGGCACTTCCCCTGTTCTGCTTTCATCTTCCTCCTTTCTGCTGCTATCAACACTGGTGGGGTCCTCCTCAGGAGCCAGGGAAATTTGCTTGAAGGGCCTGATCAGCCTTTCCACCCCAGTTCCAGGAGATGGCCACCCCTACTCCAAACATAACCTTTTCAGATGCAATAGTGAAGTATATCTCCAGTTTTATTTTAGACATAAGAACTTGGGGAATGCTGTCCTGCCTCTGGGCTGGGCTGGCTGTCATAAATAGTTCATGGGAAATGACGGAAAGTTCTAGGTTATTATATTAATTCCATGCTGTTTGTTCTGCCTGGACCCTTCAGTGTATTGGAATTCATGGATCCTCTCTGTGGAACTGAGGGTTGCCCCCCATGAGCCTTCCACTAAAATTAAAAAACAGATCTATGATTTAGAGCGCTATTTGCTTGGGAGCTCTCTCTGAGCACAGCTGCTACTTTGAATAGAGGACTTGAATATTCATTTGCAAAATGTATAATTTATAGTTATGGCAGATGATTCATAATTTAAATGTTATTGCCCTAAATTAACTATAGCATTTCAAACTTGTGAGAGACACTTAAACATAAAATCA
Source organism: Rhineura floridana (assembly GCF_030035675.1). Taxonomy (NCBI): domain Eukaryota; kingdom Metazoa; phylum Chordata; class Lepidosauria; order Squamata; family Rhineuridae; genus Rhineura; species Rhineura floridana. The sequence continues at coordinate 15,702,960 of NC_084497.1, read as the reverse complement.
TAAAATGACACTGAAAGAGGAAATAAAAAAAAACCCATGCAGTTCAGTTGTTGAGCCATAAAGATCCCACCCACCCCCCGCGGCGTATTCTACCTCTTTTGCTTAGGCAGAGCCAGGTATTGCTGGCGATAGGGGAGGAATTTGTTTGGGCAACTTTTCGCAGTGGCCCAGCCTGATCCAAAGCTCCTGGATTTAGTTGCAGATCAGAGTGCAACTCCCAGTCAAAGTACACACTGCCCCAGATTTCACAATTTATTCATTTATTTTGATTAAATTTACATCCCGCCTTTCCTCCCAATAGGAGTCCAGGGCAGCAATGCCATTTCTGTGTGCAGGAAGTCAGCACAAAAATATGTATTACATGCAAAAGGTGCATGCAGATTGTCTATTTTACACAATGCCTGGTTGGCATTGACCCATGAAAGGGCCTTTTCCGCAGTGGCTCCCCATTTGTGGAATGTCCTGCAGAGTAAGGTGTATGTGTCTCCATCCATATTTAATTATAGGAGGCATCTGAAAACATTCCTGCTTAGCCAGGCATTTGATGGCTGAAGAAGACTGTTCCTGGTAACACGGAGATCATTGGATGAAATACTATTTTTAACTGTAATTATTTTTAGAATGTTTTGACTGTTTTTAGAATGCTTTAAAACAAACCAAAAAAGCCCCCATTGTTTTGTTGATTTTTTTTGCCCTGGGCTCTTTTGGGAGGAAGAGCCGGATATTATTATTATTATTATTATTATTATTATTATTATTATTATTATTATTATTATTATTATTATTTCTGTCCCACCCTTCTATCCTGCCCAGGGTGCCAAAAATGAGACAAAACACTAAAAACATCTTAAAACATCTCAAGAACAAAACCTCTTAAAAACCTCTTAAAAATAAAACATCTTAAAAACATTAAAAAAAAAAAAAAAGCTTTGAAAACATCTTAAACAGCGATTCCAAAACAGAACTCAGGAGCCAGCCAATGAAGCGAAAGGGTGGGAGATTTGGAGCAGACAAAAGACACAGTCATAGTTAAAAGTATGGAATTTGCTCCCACGAGAGGCGTTGCTGGCCGCCAACTTGGATGGCTTGAAAAGAGGATTAGGCAAATTCATGGAGGACAAAGGCTATCAACGGCTACTAGCCACGATGGCCATGTTCTGCCTCCACTGTTGGAGGCAGTATGCCTGGGAATACCAGTCGCTGGGGACATGATTTTGGAGAGGGCTGGTGAACTTGTGTCCTGCTTGCGGGCTTCTAGTTAGGGCATTTGGCTGGCCATGGTGGAAAACAGACTTCTGGACTAGATAAGCCTTTGGTCTGATCCAGCAAGCTCTTCTTATGTTCTCATGTCCCATTTTGACCGGCAGAAGATAATAACTAGTTAGAGGGTACTCTCACGCACATGCTCCTCATGTCAAAGCTTGGCCGGGATTTTGACTTCAGCTGGTGGAGTGGGAGCTGGGGGCAGAGATGCAGCAGGACTGGCTTGAAGCCTGCAGCTCTGTGGTGCTGCTTCCCAAGCTGCCGAAGGACTTCCTTTTGCCATGTTTCCTTTTATTAGGAGCACAGAGACAGTAGAGAAGAGAGAAGAAAATTAAACATGAAAATTTAATTAAACCATCCGCTGATCGCTCTCTGCGGAATGGACTTTGGCTCAAAAGATTATTTGTAAGAGAGCAATAATAGCACCTAATTAGGGTACGAATCAACCTGAAATGGGAGGGGGAAAGATTACAAATCAGTTCGTCCCATAAACATTCAAGGGAGCCGGATCTTATTAAACTTATGTTTTATAGCTCAATTATATGCCACTTCCCTTTTGTTTATTCGCGGGCTCCATTTGATTTACACCCAACGTACATGCCTAATTGAGAGAATACGTCGCTGCATTTTGCCTTTGTCTGGGAGCAAATGTGGTGAGTATTTTGATCCTACAGCAAGTAGGTACGGAAAATGCCTTTATCCTTGAGAGGTTTAGTCCATTGAAGCAATGGGTGAGCTCCCCTACACTCATATGGATCAGCTTCTGAGGGAAAGAAAAGATCTTAATCCAAGCCAATCTGAATCAGGTCAGACCTCAGACAGATTGCCTGAATACACAAACTCTGGAGCTCTGGATGGGGGGTCAGGGGAGTGACCCCAGGTAAACCTACAACATTCCCATGCACGTTGTCCTGCACGGCTTGTCCCTCCCCATCCCCATGTTTAGCTGGGAAGGTCTGTAGGAGGCTTCAATTCACATTCCCTTGAATGTGAAAAGAACCATTAAAGTAATCTGGGCCTCTGATGAAGCAGGATCCCTGATTGTATAGGACACTTGCATTGAACTGAACACAAGTAGAACCCTCTGGCAGATGTTTCCTGCTCAACACAGGGAAGGTTGGGGACTGAGATAAGGCATGATATACATGAGGATGTTGGGGGTCAAATTTGCATGCATACCCCTATTCCCATCCACACTTGGACAGTTTGCATTTTAAGGTCAGCTCCCGAACACTCCTCTCATCCCTTGACTATCTCATGGTGGCGTCCATTTTCTCCATAAAATAGGTGACAAAGGGCCTAGAGATCAAGCCTGATGAGGAAGGGTTGAAGGAATCTGCAAATATTTGAAAGGCTGTCACATAGATGAAGAAGTCTATTTATTTATTTATTTAATTTATATCCTGGTCTTCCTCCCACAGTGGCTCTGAAAGCACTCTAAAACATCTTAAAAACAAAAGACTTTGAAACACATTAAAACAAAACCGTTTTAAAAACATATTAAAACAAAACAGCTTTAAAAACAGCTTTTTTAAAAAAAAACAGCTTTAAAAACATTTTAAAAAGCAATTCCAACAGAAATGCAGACTGAAAGTTAAGGTCTCTACTTAAAAGGCTTGTTGAAAGAGGAAGGTCTTCAGTAGGTACTGAAAAGATAACAGAGATGGTGCCTGTCTAATGTTTAAGGGGAGGGAATTCCAAAGGGTGGATGCCACAATGCTAAAGGTCCACTTCCTATGTTGTGTGGAATGGACCTCCTGATAAGATTGTATCTACAGGAGGCCCTCACCTGCAGAGCGCAGGGATCGGCTGGGTGTATAAGGGGTAAGGCGACCTTTCAGGTGTTTGTCTTCTGCTGCTCCAAAGGGGAGGACTTGCACCAATAGGCTCAAATTACAAGAAAGGGAATTAGACTAAACATTAGGAAGAACTCTCTGATGATGGTGGGAGCTGTTCAACAATGGAACAGATGGTCTTAGAAGGCAATGGAGTCTCCTTTATTAGAGGTCTTTAGGCAGAGGCAGGACAGACACCTTTCAGGCATTTTCAATGAATATTTTACATTCATTAATGCACTCAATGTGGAGCTGACCTTGAAGATGACTTAGAAACCTCAGTTGGTCCAAAATGCAGTGGCCAGATTAGACGTCATATAACCCACATTTTTAAAACATCCGCATTGGTTGCCATTTCATTTCTGGGCCCTATTTAAGGTAGTCACATTGGTGTTTAAAGGCCTAAATATGTGAAAGGCTGCCTCCTTCCTTACAGACCCTCTTGGGGTTAAGATCCACAGAGGGGGCCCTCTGGGTAGTTCCACCACCCTCAGACGCTCAGGTGTCTGTGTGGAGGCCTAGGAGAGGACATTCCCCGTGGCAGCTCCTAGGATGTGATATTTCCTCCCCACAGAGGTGCACCTGGCACCTTCATTGCGTATTTCTGTCATACGCTGGAGACACACTGGCTTTTTGACACTTGAGATGTGTATTTTTAGGACCCACCCTACTTTTGTTATTGTATTTTGTTTAAACTATTTTTAATGTTGTATTTTAAACTATTGTAACTCTGCCTTGAGACCTTAGAGTGAATACTGCTACTGCTGCTAAACTACTTTAGAGACTTTTGATAATTAAGTGGCATATAAATCCTGTTAAATAAATAAAAATAAATAAACAAGCTGGGCCCAGTGATGGAGGAAGTCAGTAGTGGCTCATGAGTGGATCTGTGGAGGCTATGGCCACCTCCCAGTGGTGGTGGAACTCCACTACATTATGGCAAGGTAGGGGGATCTCTGGGACCACCCCAACCACTCCAGATCTCCTCACCCTCTCATATCGCTCTGTCACAGTGACAGCAGAGTCTTTGCCACTGGGGGGCTGCCACTGCCAGAAGACTGGGCCCACCACAGGTGACATTGCCAGCTCACCTTCAAGCCTGGAGCTGGCTCTGATTATCTGCCCTCAGAGGAGGCAAGCCCAGAACAGTGATCCATTCAGAAACACAGGTGGCAAACACAAGTGAGGACTGGTAAGTCTCCCTTTCCCACCTTCTTAAATATAACATTTTTGGAGTAGGACAGTGAGGTGTGCCTCCAGTTTTAATTCAGAAAAGTTTACCTCAGCGGACAGAAGTTTGGGGAATATAGGACCAGATCATTTATATTAAATGTAATCCATATGGCTCTGCTCTGATATTGGTGGCACAACATCTCCTTCCCCTGACCCCCTTCTGGCTGTACGTTTAGTTAGGATTTTTTAAAAATTAGCCCAGCCTCTGAACTAATTTGGAACTGATCTGGGGTAGGGGAGGTCCTCTGGGTCAGCAGATTGGGGGCCTGGAGCTGATTGGGGTATGTGTGCACAGCCCTAGTTTTTAAACCCTCCTGATGGAATCCACCAGACTGTGGATCTTGAAGTGAACCATTTATCCAATCCAGATCATGGCTTGCTTGGATCAGATCAGCTAAGTCTGCTTCGGAATTCAAGTAGGGCGGACTCCTCCTCCATCCCTGCCCACAATCCCATAGGGACAGCTCCTGGGAACTTGTACAGTAGAGAGCCTCATGCGTGCGTCATGGCAATCTTGCATGCATGTTCCATGACAACATTGAGGGACGAGAGCAGCCTACGGGAAAGCTATTTCCCTCTTCTGGAAGCTTTTCTAAACGGTGGGAAAACTCTTGCTGCCCTCTCCCTGATCTGTGGTTGCTCCTTCTGGGATTGGCTGCTTGCTCTTCAGCTCCATCTACTGCTTAATTATATGGTTTGTCTATTTCCAGAGAGTTGGGATTTTTAATACAACGTCGCGTCAGGGAAGCTCGATATGCAAGCTGATGCTGCAAAGCGGTTGTGAGCCTAGAAATTCTAGGACCAAGTTTAGTCTCTGCTGCGAATTAACTCTGGGGCCTTGGGCAAGCTACTGTCACATCCGCTCCACTTAAAGCACTCTTACGCCACTTTCACAGTCATGGCCTCTCCGAAAGAATTCTGGGAACTGCAGTTTGGTAAGAGTGCTGGGAAATGTAGCACTGTGATGGGTCTTCTAACAGCTCTCTGCACCCTTAACAGTTCCCAGGATTCTTTGGGGGAAGCCCTGACTGTTAAAGTGGTATAAGGCCGCTGTCAATGTCTGGTGTGGATGTGACCTTAGTCTCCCTCCATTGCCCCACTGCAATATGGGGATAATGCATAAGATTGCTCTGTAGTCAGGTTGACAGGGATGGGCAAGTGTCATAGCTCAGTGGCATCTGCTTTGCGCGCAGAAGGTCCCAGACTGAATCACAGACATCTACAGGCAGGGCTGGGAGAGATCTCTGTCAGATCCTGGAGAGCCTCAGCTAGTCAGTGAAGCTAGATGGACCAGGGGTCTGGCCCAGAATGAAGCAGCTTCCTATGTTCCTGTCATGTACTTGAAAGGCTATGAAAATGTGCTGAGCATCACTGCAACATTGCAGAATATGTTTCATGGAAGAAAACATGGCATGCTGCATGATAGACCCGTGGTGTGCTCCTGGCAGAACAACACACCAGCCTTGGCAATACCCCTGTAGGGGAGAGACGGACGACCCAGTATCCGGGAGGGCCATTTCACCCTTCCTGATAATTTCCCCCCACGGCTCCTTATTTTGCCATATGAGTAGATGCCCACCTTTTGCCTTTGTCCTGCATTCACAACTGGTGTGTGGGCTGCAGAAACATGCCCATGCAGCCCTCAGGCTGAAAGAGGTCTCGGCCCTGGCTTAATGTATCTGCAGAAGTGGGCCCTAATCCATGAGATCTGATGCCTCCACAAGAGGTTTGTTGGTCTTTAAGCTGCCACAAAAATCTTTTTTTCCCCCTTCCTGCAACAGACTCTCTGGAGTTGGTGCGAGGCTGCTGACCAGGGAAACAATTGTGGCTTTAACAAATCTTGATACAGTTTTAGGTGTGGTTGTATCAAGCATCTTTGTGTGTGGTGCTTTACCAATGCACACAAACACATATTTTCTTCAGCAAAACACACACACACAGACACATGTTGCACAAATAATGTTTGATGCAGATTGCACGAAGGCTACTTTTCATGCTGCAGAGTTGCATATTGCTAATTGTAGAGAGGAAAGAATAGTGTAATGAACAGGAGCGATTAAGAAATGAGGCATGCTACACGTGGCCCAGTTGTGGAATTAATGTTAGGAATGTTTAACTTGGGGAGGTCCATAGGTCAGTGGTAGAGCCCATGCTTTGCATGTAGATAGTCTGAGGTTCAGTTTCTGGCAACCCCAGGTAGGTTAAAAAAAAGATTCCCTGCAGTCTGTAATTCTGAATTGTTTCAATAGGATATGTGATACAGTTAGCTTAATAATTAATTACTTATTATTTAAGGGGGAAATGGACAATCAGATAAATTTGTGCAAAGCTGGTCAATATTTACATTGACATGGAATCAATATTATCAGGAGAATAAGCACCCTTATAAATTATTTTTTAATCTAATAAAACAGTTTTTCTTTCCTTTTCCTTTCTCATCTTGTAAGTTGATGTGATCTCTGATGGATTTTGTTATTTATATGTTTTTGAATTATTATTTGTGTGTGTGTAAACATACATTTTCTTTATATATAAAAATATATTTTTTAAAAGGTTTCCCTGCCTGAAACCCTGTGCCAGTCACTGTTGGCAATACTGTGCTAGATCAGGGTTGAGGAAACATTCAATCTCTGGGCCAGATCCTTATGATATCCTAGCCTTGCAGACCAAATTTGACAGATGGGTGGGGCAATGACATCACGTGATTGGGTGCTTTGAAGTCCCAGACCCAGAAAATATCCCAGCAGGCTTTGGAGCTACCGCCCATCATGCCCTGAAGTGGCACTCCCAGTTTGGGAACCTTAAAGTGCACTCCTGATTGAGTATTTTCAAGGGAAAACTGGCTTTCCCCAGTAGGGAACTGGTTTTGGCTCTACTGCCTAGCCAGGTCCGTAGCCTGGGGGGGGCTAGGGGTTTCCCCCCCCTTAATTTTTTAGGCCCTCCTAGTTTTGTTTTTTTATTACAAATAATTAAGTGTATTACAGAAATTTTGGAATTTTTTTAGAAAACCAACAGGAAAGCCTTTGCACAGATGCTATTATTTTGGGGTGGTGGAATGCTGCATTTTCTTTTCTTTGTGCATGGAAAATTACCTATTGCAAACTCTGACTCAGCATATGTAAGTATAGGATGCATGAAAAATCATGTGAGAAGAGCCAGAAGGGACAGTTTAAAATGGAGGGAATGGAGATTGATGGGCCTGGACAATTTGTTCTTATCTATTCACCAATCAGGGACTCGGAAGGTAGGCAGAATTTCCCCACCTGACCAATGAGAGAGGAAACACACATCCTATGGCTATGATATCCATTCAAGAGCAATCACTGCAGCAGGCAGGCGGGATACAGGAGTCTCTGCTTGCAAGGTCAAAGAAAGAGTTAATTAACTGACAACAGCAGCAAAAGCATTGCCTGTTAAGCAAATGGTGCCCCTGGTATTTTTTTTGAAAAACCCTTGGCTAGTTTTTTTTTTTTAACTCTTGGTTAGAGGTGTGGAGATTGAGTTATATTTTGCCCTGATTGGGAAATGCAGATTTCAATTTCACCACTACCCTTATTATCATCATGACTCCAAAGCAAGCATCCATCCTGTGTCTTTGTAGAACAGCAACTGCTGTCAGAAGCAAAGCGGCGACACTTTTACCAGATGAAGAAAACACTGGATCTAACCCATCATCTCACAGGCTCACTGCTGAATTTACCACTGAGAAAGTAACAAGAAATTCAGCATACTTTCCTATAACCATACCAACAGCCTTAGGTGACTCTAAACCGGCACAGTCTCATATTTCATCATAGCCAAGGTCTACAATGGCTGGCCATACACGGAGGTTCCAGTATTCACGGTTTAAATCATGGGAGTGGCTGGAATACTCAATTAGTAGAGATGCTGCATTTCCTATTCTTTGTTTGTGGAAAATTTCCTGTTGCAAACTCTGACTCAGCAATTGTAAGTACAGGATGCACTGCTAGGGAGCATGTAGCAGAAACAGTCCAAGGGTTTCCCAAGCATGCAAAGTCAGCAGTCCATAACAGTGCAATGGGTAATTTTCTGGCGCAATAAAAGTGAGAATTAACAGGAGAAACTATTCGGGGGAAAAGTGTAGTGAACTGATAGGAAATAACATACTATTGTGAAGTGTATTGCAGAAGTAATTCAATGTTTAGTTGTCAGTCTTTCAGTGGTGATTCAGGGTGTGACCAATTAGTAGGTGGGCTATTTTTTAGAGTGATTTGCCTTTTCTAAGAGAAAATATCAAAAATGGAAGAAATTGTGAAAATGATTCCTGCAAATACTAAATACACGAGTGTGCACACAGTTGTAGAAATTATTACGCAGCTGATTAATGAAAGTACTTATGTGGCATTGTTGGCTAATGAGACTAGGGACAGACAAGGCAAAGTATAACATATGAAATGTTGTCAGTACTGACTGGGTTAAAGTTCAGTTTTGACAAACTAATTGCTCAGTCGTGTGATGGAGCATCTGACATGAAAGGCACATCTGCTGGTATTCAAGATTTGATCTCAAAAGAACTTGACCAAAACACTCTGTTCTTTCTTGCTTTAATCACCAACTCCATTTGGTAATCGTAAATGCAGCTGAGACTATACCTGAGGTGAAGAAATATTTTGGCTTATGTGACGACTTAAATGTATTTTTTAAAGAAGGGCAGTTCTTTAAAATGCCTGTTGGTTCAACAATGGGCTGGACATGGATTCAGCTACAATTTGATATTCAGATAAAGAATCAATTCTTTCCACACTCAAATTAATCAGTTGTGAAAAATTTGGTCATCTAAAAACTCAACCTATTGGATTGTTCAATCAGATCAGTAGTTGTTCCTTTTACTTCCTGACTGAAATTATGTTCAAAGTACTGGGATACTTGAAACCGGTAACATCACAGCTGCGGCAGAAGAATCTGGATATCGAGGCAGTATTGAAACTTACTGACTTTCGGGAGGTAGTTGCAAGAAATGCAAAATGACACTGTTTTCAACAACACTGTTGAATCAGCCAAGAAACTATGTGAATCTGCCGACCATGAAGCACCATCAAAACATCTTCATAAGCTCCCACAAATGTTTTCTGATAGCATTGTTGATGCTGATGGTGTTAATTTTGAAGGACGGAGTGAAAATGAACTTTTCAGAAGGCTTTATAACAGTGTTACAAACAGTGCCCCCCTATTCCTGCCCCCTGAACATTTAGGTTGGCTATGGGCCTGCACCTACCAGCTGATGGACGGTAGAGCCCAAGCTTTCTTTCTCTTGCCAATGCACAATCAGGAGTCCACTTCAAGGCTTCTGTACCCCTGGCAGGCCAAATGTGGCCCCTGAGCTGGAGCTTCCTCATGGCCCAAGATTCTACCTCTGGCCCAGAGTGATTTAACAGTCAGTCCTTCTTTCCAGGGAACTTTGGGAACTGTGGCTCTGTGAGGTGAATATGGGGTCTCCTAACAGCTCTCGGCATCCTTAACAAACTACAGTTCCCAATATTCTTTGGGGGAAGCCACGGCTGTTTAAAGTGGTCCAATACTGCTTCAAATGTGTAGTGCAGATGGGGCCTAGGTCTAAGGCAGCTTCCCATGTTCTTTCAAAAGGAATGAGACCCAGAAAGAAGAAATCCATTTGTTGTTATGTGCCTTCAAGTCGATTGTGACTTATGGCGACCCTATGAATCAGCGACCTCCAAGAGCATCTGTCGTGAACCACCCTGTTCAGATCTTGTACATTCAAGTCTGTAGCTTCCTTTATGGAATCAATCCATCTCTTGTTTGGCCTTCCTCTTTTTCTACTCCCTTCTGTTTTCCCTAACATTATAGTCTTTGCTAGTGAACCATGCGTTCTCATTATGTGTCCAAAGTATGATAGCCTCAGTTTCATCATTTTAGCTTCTAGTGATAGTTCTGGTTTAATTTGTTCTAACACCCAATTATTTGTCTTTTTTGCAGTCCATGATATCCACAAAGCTCTCCTCCAACACCACATTTCAAATGAGTTTATTTTTCTCTTATCTGCCTTTTTCACTGTCCAACTTTCACATCCATACATAGAGATCGGGAATACCATGGCCTGAATGATCCCGACTTTGGTGTTCAGTGATACATCTTTGCATTTGAGGACCTTTTCTAGTTCTCTCACAGCTGCCGTCCCCAGTCCTAGCCTTCTTCTGATTTCTTGACTATTGTCTCCAGTTTGGTTAATGATATTGATTATAATCCTTCACAAGTTCAATGTCCTCGTTGTCGACTTTAAAGTTACATAAATCTTCTGTTGTCATTACTTTAGTCTTCTTGACGTTCAGCTGTAGTCCTGCTTTTGTGCTTTCTTCTTTAACTTTCATCAGCATTTGTTTCAAATCATTACTAGTTTCTGCTAGTAGTATGGTATCATCTGCATATCTTATATTATTGTTTTTTCTCTCTCTCCTATTTTCACACCTCCTTCAACTTGGTCCAATCCCGCTTTCCGTATATGTTCTGCATATAATTAAATAAATAGGGTGATAAAATACACCCCTGTCTCACACCCTTTCCGATGGGGAACCAATCGGTTTCTCCATATTCTGTCCTTACAGTAGCCTCTTGTTCAGAGTATAGGTTGTGCATCAGGACAATCAGATGCTGTAGCACCCCCATTTCTTGTAACACATTCCATAGTGAATAAATCCATAATCTGGGGAAATCTACTCATCTTTACAGGAGGATAAATGATTTACTGATATTTTTTATTTCTTTCTCACTAAGGGAGTTCTCAAGTTAATCAGCTGTTGCAATCCACTTTGATGTACAAGAGAAGCTTGGCCTTGATTATTCTGGCTAATATCTACAAAGGCCTCATTTGAGGATGCTGGTTCCACCAAGGTTGGCCTCAATGCCCCCTCTGCAATGGTTTGGCTTTTGTCCCATCGGTTATGCCACAAGGGTTTTGATCTATATAAGTGAATCCAATTTAGCTGATTCATCTCCTGTGTTTAATTTCCATTTTAACATAACAAGATTATATAATTGCACAGAGAGGGTCCAGACGCTGGGATTGGAATTTCTAACAGGCAGTGGTAGTAAAAATCCATACTTAAGGAATATTACCAACATGGTACAGGAATTGGCTCTGCTTTCAGTCCCAGACACTTGGGGATCTTTCAAGTAAATCTAAAATTAAAACCAAAGCTTCTGGCTCAGAAACCTGTGGCTGACACATTGCTTGACTTAGAGGTATATGAATGGCTGTCTTGGTTCCACCTCAGCCCTACAGGACACTGCACTGGGATGGCAGCCTGGCAATGATACCTGATGGGCTGAATAAGTTGCAGCTACAGGCTGTGTGAGGTAGAGAGGCCAAATGCTGGGATGGACATCGGGTGTGGGGGCTTTGTTTAGGTTCAGAAAATAGGTTCAGTGAACCTACCCGATTTTATTTATTTTATTTATTTCATTCCATTTCTATACCGCCCTTAGCCTATGGCTCTCTGGGCGGTTCACAGCAAGGAATAAAATATAATACAGTAAAATAAAAATCAGGTAAAATCACTAAAAACATACAGCTTGAGCATGTAACACTTGGTATAAAATTAACTTAATAATAAACACACTTCTTCACACTTCTTGAAGCAACTTGCAGACTGAAGGCCATCCTTCAAAATTCATACTTCTCTGAATTATGTGATGCAGTTCTCCAGCCACATCCTGATGCTTCCCATAAGCTCATTTCAAAATAAAACCTTATAAAATGTGTAGTCCTGAACTCAGAAATGCTTACTTAACAACCCTCTAAATTTTCATGGTGATACACAAAACAGTCAGAGAGAATTGAGAGTTCAAAGTGTAAAAAGAGGGGAAAAAATCCAGAGCCCTTTTGAACTTTTTTCTGTCAGAGTTCTCATAATCTGTTGAAATTAATTGAAAATTAGCCGTGTTCACTGAGTATGTGGAATCCTGTTACTGACCTTGCCCCATACTCTGACGTTCATCTTCTGCAGTTTAAAAGTTAAAAAAAATGACTGGCTGATTTTTAATTAATTTAAGAAATTTAGCACTGAAGTCAATGATAATGTTGGGCATGCTCAGTAACAACCAACTGTCAGTGTTCTAAAAGCCAGACTCACAGCTGCTGGGCTTGGCTAATCACAGGGCCACACCCACACCAGACCTTTAGTTCACTTTAGACAGTTATGGCTTCCCCCAAAGAATCCTGGGAAGTGTAGTTTGTGAAGGGTGCTGAGAAGAGACTCCTATTCCCCTGACAGAGCTCCAGTGGCCAGAGTGGTTTAACAGTCAGCCACTCTGACTGAAGCTCTGTGAGGGGAACAGGGCGTCTCCTAGCAATTCTCAGCACCCTTCACTAACTACACTTCCCAGGATTCTTTGGGAGAAGCCATGACTATCTAAAGGGAAATAACAGTCAGGTGTGGATGTGGGCAGGGACAGCTTTGGTTTAAATGTGGTTGGGAGGCGACATGTGCCTGCTGTAGAATAAAAAGGTGGGGGAAACCCTGAAAAACAATGACACTGTTCACAATGTTTTCCTTTGGAAAGGAAAGGGGCTTCCCCTCTGCCCAGTGCCCACCCACCAAGTCTCCTCCCCTCCCCCTCCTCCTACCCTCCCTGCCCCTCCTCCAGATGAGTTTCACCTATCCTAAACATGATGGCACAGAAATAAATCCCACTGAACTCAAAAAGTATGCAAATGATCAAACCCACCCTCCCTTCTCCTCCCTCCTATTCTCTCCCTCTTGGCCCTTCCCTCATCCTTCCTTTGCCCCTCCCTCCCCATCCCCATCCCCTTCCAATCCAAGGCTTTGAAATTAATAAAAATAAATTTGACACATATTTCTAGGATGAATAATGAGAGAAATATAATTTTCTAGGTTAGATTCTCTATAGAAACAGTAGTAACATAGAAAAGAAGCAAAGTAAGAACTCCAACAAACTTACAAAAATGTAATTCTCCATCTTTGGAGATGGCAGGTGTTGCCACCGCTCACCATATGCTCAGAGGCACATGTTACCAAATTCTTCCAAGCTACACAGGAAGTGGATTGGACTGTGAAAACCAACCCAAATTGTGTTTGCATTTTTGACAAATTTGTAGGGCAGTCCAATGTCTCAGCGAGGTCAGGTCTCCTGCTCCCCTGGTGCATTCACTATAGCTGCCCAATTTCCCTGCTTTTTAAAGTTTGATAGAAATATCTTTTGGCTGTAGGCATGATCTCAAACCGCAAGGTTTTTTGCCTATTAGTGAATTTATTTACTGTAGATATTTTTGTTAGTGTCCTTCAGTCATATTCCCAGTGCAGTTTGCGAAACAGAAGGAACAACATTCGAGATCCAAAAGAAAGAAAGAAACCAAAAGGCCAAAAGATCAGTCATAAAAGCATAAAACAGTCAGCAAAGGGCCTTAACTACTTGTTTCTTTGCTGTGGCTTTTGGGGATTAATTTAGGATGCTGAATTTCAGGGTTTAGTTCTAAATGAGCTATTTTGGCTCATGCTGGTTTTATTTATATATATATATTGTGGGGGGTGTACTAAGTCTTTTAAATATGTTATTGTTACATTGTTCATTTGATTGTAAGCCACGCTGAGAGTCAGTCTTCCCTGAATAGCAGAAGATAACCTTTAAAATTAATAAATAAGATTACAACTGCATCTAAAGAGCTTGGGTTGATTTATTTTTAAACCAGGCCTTTGCTTCGCACTGAAAAGACAAAACAGGCAGAGGAGAGATGAATCTCACTGGAGTGAGGATTGTATAACTGGGGTGTCACCAGCAGAAGGAGGTGAGTGGGAGGGGGCAGTGTGCTGAGATAGGAACAGTGAGGAGAGGTGCAGGGTTGAACATAAAGTCCCCTACCCGCTTGCAGAAACTAGTCTCTCCAAGAGGCTGTTAGGAACACAGGAAGCTACTGTATATTGAATGAGACCATTGGTCCATCCAGCTCAGTATTGTCTACACTGACTGGCAGCAGCTCACCAGGGTTTCAGGCAGGGGGTCTCTCACAGCCCTACGTGGAGATGCCAGTGGGGATTGAACGTGCGGCCTTCTGCATGCAAGGAAGATGCTCTGCTACTGCGCCACATCATTTCCCCTAAGGGCCCTGTTGTTGCTGGGGGACATTTAACATCAGGTCTAGGCCCTGTTGGGGCTGTATGCTATCAGCTGGAGTGGGTGCAGTCAGGCATAGCGCCAGTGGGCAGCCAGGTTGGGCACTGGCCGAGGACCCTGTGCCAACCAAGGGCACCTGAAGCCAGCTGAGGTCCCTAGGGCTGGGAGGGTGGAGCTTCCGTTCCACAATCCCCGACAGCATCAGGTCACGGCCTGCAACCAGACAGTGGTGGGGATTGCAGAGCGGGAGGTCCATCTCCCACTTGACATCATCCCCACATGTGCATGTAGCTGGCAGATGCTTAAATACGACCAGTTGTGCTACCCCGCGCATCAGCGTGCTGTGCATGCATGCTTCCTACTGCCCAAGATGATGGCAGGGGCATCAACACATCTATGCCGCCATCTTGGGTGATGGCAGGCGTGTGCGATGATGTGTGAGATGGCACACCTGGGTGTATTTAAATGCGTGTGTACATATGTGTGCGCTCACACACACACGGGAAAGGTGAGGGCCCATGATGGGCTGGTGCTGGCCCTGGGTGCAGCTGCCCAGGACACTCTCCAAACCAACACAACTTGCACTGGTGCCTGGGGAGTGTCATGGCTGCCTCTGAGTGCTTTGATTCAGACAAGGAGCGGGAGGCCCTTGAGGACCAGGACTCAGCATGGGAGGGGGAGATGGCACTCTCCAGGAGAGCCAGCTGGATGAAGCTCACCCTTTCTACCCCTGAGTGTGCCCAGATCTGATGCGGCGGGAGATCCAGAGGTTGCCCCTGAAGGACAAGGGATACTCGGGGGCACAGCCTTGCTATGACAAAATGGGTTCAGAGGAGGAGGCGCACCCGGCAACCTCTCCCAGGGAGAGGCTGGGCCTGAAGAGAAGAATTGTCCCCCTTGGCCTTCAGGCCAGGAATTCCCTCAGAGACAGGGATTCATGCAAGTAGCTGAGTCTTCTCTGTCTCTGCTCAAAAGCTTGATGGGTAGGGGAACAATTTTGCAGCTCCTGGGTGGTTTTGGAACTCTTGCTACTAATCTCGGACTCCTGAACCTTGGCCTGGGCTCTCCGACCGGATTTATTGTTGCTACTCCTTTGCCCTGTCAGAGCACCCAGACTAGGTCCTGCTCTTTCCTAAACATTGAATTTGTCCATTGAGGCATCCAGAGCACTGTCTTGTCAAGTTTTTGTTGGAGGGAGAGCAATATTGCCTGTCCTGGATGCCAGTTGCTGTCCCCTGGAAGGAACCTGTGGGTACTCCTGGACCTAACATTGCCAGTTGAGGCTTGGGTGGCCTCAGTGGCTCAGGGTAGGGATGGGGTCCGCATTTCAGTTCCGATTCGATTTTAGCTCCTTTGAATTTCCTTCTGGTACCACTTTGTAAGGGATCAATGTTCGCTATTTGTGGTAAATACCGATTTGGTTTCCCCCCCTCAAAAATCTTTAGAAGTGTTTTTATAGACTTTTAAAAAATATCAATATTGTTCTCAAAACATCAATATTAGTATTGTTGTTTTGAGGTAAATATTAATATTTTGAGGAAAATATTGATATTAATATCAATATTTTGAGGTGATTTTCTTTTCTAAAAAAAATCATTTCAGCAGCAGAAAACCGCTAGAAAAAATCCCAATCTGTGAGGACAAAAAAAAAAGGGAATAAATAGGGCATCCGATATCAATTTTGAATTTTGCGAAATTTGAGCACGTCCCTAGCTCAGAGTGCCTTTTTCCAGCTCCAGCTGGTTTGCCAGCTTCAGCCCCGTTTGGACAAAGATGACTTGCCCGCAGTACTCCATCGCTCTGATAACTTCCAGACTGGATTGTTGCAATGTACTCTATGTGAGGATACCCTTGAAGATGATTTGGAAACTTCATCTGATCTAAAATGCAGTGGCCAAATTACTGGTTGGGGTTCCATTTAGATCTCATCTTAAAACATCTTAACTGGTTGCCAGTTCATTTCTGGGCCCAATTCAAGGTACTCACATTGGTGTTTAAAGGTCTAAATGGTTTAGGTCCCTAATATCCTACAGACCTTCTTGAGTGTTGAGATCAGCAGAAGGGCCCTCAGAAGCTCAGTCTGTGTGTGTAGCCAGGGAGAGGGCCTTCTCTGTGGTAGCCTCTAAGTTGTGGCATTCCATACCTACAGAGTATGTCTGGCAACTTCATTGTGCAGTTTCATGTGTCTGTGTGTGTGTGTGTATTTTAGGACCCACTCTGGTTGTGACTGTAATTTGATTTAAATATGTTTAAAAGTCGTATTTTGCATTGTTGGACCTGCCCTAGTCATTGTTGGACAAGAAGTGAAGGGCAGGTAATAAATCTAACAATAGCCACCCCGATTTACCAGAGAAAGTCCTTACAACAGCATAGTGTAGTGTTTAGAGTATTGGACTGGAACTCAGCAATGAAGCTGATTTGGGGCCAGTCTTTGGTGTTACTCTGACAGCCCTGCAGAGGACATGGTCAGTCTATATGAATTATGACAGGTAGATGGAACCTCCATGTTTAATGGCCGTCTACCTCTGGGCCAAACAACAGAGGAAGGTTGTTCCCTCTATGCCCTGCTGATGAGCTTCATAAACACAATTATGGGTGGGCACCGTTGGGACCATAATGCTGAACTTGATGGACCTTTGGTGTGATCCAGCAAGGCAACTCTCTCCATATGGAAGGTGGGTCTATCAACTGCTATTATAGAGAAATGTATATATTACACATTCCCATCCCCCCCATCACAAATATATGAGGTTGTATCCAATGCTAGTCCTGTTTAGAGTAGACCCATTGGTATTAATGGAGATGACCAACATCTCCATTAGTTTCAGTAGGTGTACTCTTAATAAAACCCAGCTGGATGCAACCCGTGCTTTTTTGTATGCATACTTTTGGCTGGAGAACTGCATCACAAATCTCAGAGGAGGGCAACTTTCAAAGGATGGCTGTGTTTCATTTTGCATATTGGTCTGAGAAGTGCACATTACGCATGTTCACTTTAAAATGCAGCTGGAATGGATCTCCCCTCCTCCCGGGCCCCAGTTCCCAGCTGTTGCCTTCATGCGCTCCCTGTGGGCTTTCCAGAGACATCAGTCTGGCCACTGTTCAGTACAGGGTGCTGGACCGGACAGATCTCTGACCGCTTATTGCGCCCAATGCCATTTTCCTTGATACACGCACCCTTCCACAGCAAAAATGTTTTAGCTCTGTTGGCTGAGGAATTCATCTCTGTTTTGCTTTGCTCGCTTGTAATTCCCCTCAGAGCTGATGGAGCATCCAGTTAAGGTGTGAGTTAGAAAGGGGGTGTATGTGTGTGTGTGTGTGTGGGAGAAAGCAAACCTAGAAAGCAGCCCTGTACCGAGTCAGCCCGTTCATTCATCTAGCTCAGTATTGCCTACCCTGAGTGGCACTGGCTGTCCAGCATTCCAGACAGGGTTCTCTCCCAGCCTCACCTGGAGATGCTGGGGGTTGAACCCGGAAACGTCTGCATTTGAAGGACATGTTCTGCCACTGAGCGAGGGCCCTTCCCCAGCACTGTGTCATCCTGTAAGAGGGCAGAGGTGCCGTCGTTGTGAAGAAACGACACCAGGGACTGAAGCCAGAGCTCAAGCGTTCTGTCTAGGAGACACGCTTCTCTTCATGTTTGCAAGGGGAATGGCGTAGGATGTGTGCTCCTCCAGGGAGGACACACTGGCAGAGAAAAGGTGGCAGCTCAACTTTGTGGAGTAGGGGAGAAAAGGGGTTGTTATGGCAACTCATTGCTTGTGTTCTCCAAAGGAGGCTGGGGCTCTCTCTTTTAATAAAGGGAGAAGCATCAGGAAGGTAACGGCATAATAAAGTTTCATGTCTTTAAAAAAAGGGGGGGAGGGAATGAGATGTGAACTTCCTTCTCGTTTTGCTGGAGGGTATCGTGGTTGGAGGAGGGACGTGGCATTTAGAGCCAGACCTCACCGTACAAAGCGTAGGTGCGCTATCTCCTGATGGGGCTGCACGCAGCAGACTCCGGGAAAGAAAACGTGGGTGGCTTAAACCCTTCCTTTGCCTATTGCAAGATGCTGTCTGTTGCTATGCAGCCTCCATCTAGGATCAACTGTGCTTTGGCCCTGCAATTTGATGTTAAGTGTCAAGCCCCAGCTCCCTCAGGGGAATCAAGGAGGGGGCTGGATGAGATGCAGATCCCTCAGCTAGAGCAAGGGGAAGAATCAGGGGGGTGTAGACACTTTCGAGGACCATGGGGGAGGGGGTGTGGTTGACTCTGTGCCAGTTCCCACAGACAGTTCTCCCGCCGAGGAAGACTTCGCGCCACCTCCAGACACCTCAACAGAGCTGTTGGAGGATGTCCTGGCTCTCGCCAACTCAACCCCCCGACCTCCCCTCCTGAAACTTCAAATGCATCCCTGCCTTCTGAAGTCGAGCCGGCACCTATCGAGCCTGTATTGTCAGATGAGCCAGCGGAAACGTAGCAAGAAGCGCCTCGGCCAGTCTTCGAAGGAGTCAGAGATTACGGGCGAAGACCTTTCCTACTTAAGGCAGCCCTCCCTTGACCTGGGTGCTGAGTCAACTTTCTTCACATGCTGCAGAGTATGCTTAGGTAGCTTAGTTAGGGATAGTAGTGAGCGTAGCAAGGTCTATGAAGCGCTCTGCCTTTGATGTCTCAATTATTCTAATAAAACAAGAATTAATTTCATCCTCGTCTCCGTCTTGTGACTCGCACTCTGGGCAGGACATTAAGCCTACCAAGAGTGTTTTCCTGCTCTGGTCAGTATCACTTTGCTGGTCCGCAGAGGAAAAATGTCCATTTGGAGGTGTGGTTGGAATCCCAGCTGAAGCTGCGAACAAAGAGGGGCTTGATGTCAGCACTAGTCAGCTGATTGGCACTGACAGTGAGCCCCTCTGAAGTTGTCGCCTAACGTCATAATGATGCCCGGTGTTTGACAGGCAGACAGCCGTGCCTACCTGTCAAAGTGGCCCATGGGAGCGGGGAGTCGGGCAGGTCAGGATCCAGCCCACCAACCAGATCCAGTTCATCTCTTCTTGTATGCATGGGGACATGCTAGGTAACTAGTATTGGATTCTTGAAAGCTACTGCTGGGCACCTCTGAAACATTAGCCTACCAAGCTGTATGTATGCAAATATTCTCCGTTCGTGGAGACACATTAGAAGTGGGCAGGTCATGGAAGAAGAAGCTGGAAAAGCAGAGGGGGAGTCCATCTGGAACCAGCCAAGTTATAATGGAGCCTTGCAGAATCTGGCGTTTCTGCTATTGCTTATTTGATGAGCAAACAATAGGGTCGACAACCTTACTCCAGCGCAAAGGTGTTTACCCTGATGGTGAAAGATAAACCTTGGCCAAATCACAACCGTGAGTTCTTTTGGTGTTATGTAGAAGTTAGCACAGTCTTTCCAACGTGGTGCCCTCCAGATGTTGGTGGACTCCAACACCCTTCAACCCCAGCCAGCATGTTCAAGGAGAGTGGGAGTTGTAGTCCAAATGTGAGAATGCTCCGACTGTGTTGCAGTCTTCAGTCTTGAAGCAGCCTCGTGGAAACATGCCACAGGAAGAATCTCAGGCCTTGGTAGCCTTTCTTCCAGTCCCTAGATTTTAATTCTCTCTCTCCCTCCTTTTGCAGTACTGAGAACAGTTTATCAGGCAGGCACATTTTCTAAGATGAAAGGTAAGAGGAGCCGTGCTCCTGGATCTAGTCCAGCATCCTGTTCTCATTGAGGCCAATGAGATGTCCATGGGGAGCCCACACACAGAAAATGAGTGCAACCGCAGCCTTCCCAGCCCTCTGTAGTGCCGCTCAGCACGAGAAACCAAGTGCTCAAGGAAACTGGCGCCATCTTGGGCATTCAAGTGGTTGGAAGAGAGCCTCCAGTATGGTGTCATATCAGCCTGGTCTCAAGAATGCCTTTGCCTTGTTCAACACAGGGTATCCTGAGAGACAACGGCTCCCCTGGGATGCTGAAGTCATCCTGTAGGCTAGGGAGGATAAGCCTGCAGCCCTCCAGATGGACTACAGCTGTCATCCTTGATCATTGGCCATGCTGCATGGGAACATTGAGAGATGGAGCCCAACACCATCTTGGAGGCCACAGATTTTCTATACCTTTTGTAGGCTTTCCCTCAGCCACTAGAGGTGGAGAGAGGTGGCTGCGTAAGATGCACCAAAAGGAAAGAGATGGAGGACGGCGGAAGGGTTGGAAGTCCCTCAGTCAGGGGCTTCCTTCTGAGCCAGTTCAATTTCTTTCTAAGTCCATTTATCTCATTTGGCCAGTTGCGCAGCCAATGCTGCAGCAGCAGCTCAAGGCTATGAGCCTGGCTTGGCTGGGCTCCCCCTGGGCAGCACAAGCTGCACATTCATTTAGCAGCTTTCAATATGAACCGTTCCCTTCCCCTTGCCTGCAAGGGGGCATTTGCTTGTCAGAGGAAGCCTGCCCGTTGATAAGGAATGCGGCAATTAGGACCGTGCCAGAAATTGAGTCTTCATTTCTATTAGAGGATCTATGGAGAATTTACAATGCTGCATGTTCGCTTGGTGAATGCCTTGTCTGTTTAAGAGCAGTAATTACCTTGAAGGTTCTGATGGAGAGATACAGCATGTATTTAAAAACTGAGTACCAGATCAAGGTGCCTGTCTGCAATTCCTATCATGAGAGTTTAATAAAAGCTTCAATGTTTCCATGGGTGGGGGGCAGGGGGAGAGGAAGCAAGCAATGAAAGAGAACGCTGTTGTTAGCAGAGATGAGTGAATCTGTCAATTTTCATTTCTCAGTTTTAGTCTTGAGTTGAGTCTTCCACATTGCTACATCAGTCCCTGATTTTTTTTAAAAAACATCCTCATGAAAATTCGTCAGCACTTTAGTGCAATTTCCCCCCTTAATATATACATTTTGTATTCAATTTTGTTGAATACAATGCATTTTGAATACCGTTTTCACTGAAAGCTGCATTGCTGTGCATGCTTTACCCAGCTATGTGGATGTTTCCTTGGCTGAAGAACTGCACTGCAAAATTCAGAGAAGTGCAAATTTTGAAGGATGGCTGTACTTCAGTTCCGGTATTTTTTAGAAAGTGCGAATTAGGTAGATTTGCCTTTAAATGGAAACAGAATTGTATTTTTCTGCTTGCCTCAATGTTGGTGCACAGCCAGGATAGCAGTCTGACAAAAGCTGGATTCTGGTATAGTGCTATGAAAAAACCGGTCCTCCGATTTCTCAAAAGTTTTCTTCCCCAGCAATTTCCCTGCTTCATTTATTTAGAATGTTGGTGGGGGTGGGGTTGAGCTTACCTTATTGTTGGAATCTGGCAGCTGTGTGTATTTTTCTGTCCATTATTTATTAAACATTTCTCTAGGACTCTGCAGTCTCCCCAGCTGCCTGCCTTTTCTGATCTGGTGATGCCTGATGGGAGAAGTCACCTGAGCTTTAATTGGGGAATGGGAAGCTGGGAAGAGTGGCTATCCAGCACCTGAGATGGGGGTGCTTGCTGAGTTTGTTTTTACGTGAAGTCCTTCCTTTAACTGTTTTTCAAAAATTCGTCACTGATTTCTTTAAATGTAAACAGACAACAGATTGAAGAAAGGAAAGAACATTTGCCAGGTGCATAATAGGCAGTCTCCTCTTCCTGTTTTGTGTGTAGAATGTCCCAAGCTCAACATCTCCAAATAGGGTTAGAAAAGACGACTCAGCCTAGCGAGTCACTACGTAGACTATGGTCTGAAGGCACACGTGGCCAGCTCCTTGCTGAAGCTAAGCAGGGTCAGGTCTGGTCAATGCCTGGATGGGAGACTGCCTGGGAACCATATGTGAGCCACCTTGGGTTTCAATCATGAAAAATAAAGGTGGGGTATAAAGGTAATAAATAAATAAATAAATAAATAAATAAATAGACAGTCCTGAGCTAGGTGGACCAATGGTTGGCTCAGGATAAGGCCACATCCTATGTTATGGGGAAGGGCTGTAGCTCAGTGGCAGAGCATGCAGAAGGCCTTGGTTCCAATCTTCAGCATCTCCAGGTGGGACTGGGAAAGACTCCTGCCTGAAATCCTGGAGAGTCACTGCCAGTCAGTGTAGGCAATACTGATCGAGATGGACCAATGGTCTGATTCAGTATAAGGCAGCCTTCTATGTTCCTAAAATATAAAATCAGCATCAGTTAAAAGTAGATAGAAGCATCTAGTTCAGGGCTGTGGAACTTGCGGCCCTCCAGATGACGTTGGACTCCAACTCCCATCAGCTCCAGCCAGTCTGGACAATGATCAGGGATGATGGGAGTTGTAGGCCAGCAGCATCTGGAAGGCCATAGGTTTCCCATGACTGATCTGGGTCTTTAAGGTCTGTTTAAATATAGTAAAGGAGCTGGGCATGCCTATGGACAGGGGCCACCCCAGAGAAGGTCCTATAGAGATGTTTCTGACATTCCCCTCCTTTGATTTTCACCCATGATTTTGGAGCTCCTAGTCATGTCTTCAGAGTGGAACTGATGCACTAGGAATGCCCCCTTGTCTTTAAAAAAAAAAATCAAAATTTTGTATAGAGCATTGTGCTTGCACATTTTGTTCCTGCATTAGTTCCATGCTTTCATTTGGATCTCTCTCTCTCTCACCCCTCGTGTTACCAGTGCATTGGTGCTTTGACAAAGCAGGCATACTTTTAGAGAACTCTGTCAGGAATACATCTAGATGTCTTCGTGATGGTGCTTTACCAGTGGAATACATCAATAAAACACAACACAAAAAGGAGTTGTGATGCAGTTGTACTACGATACCCTCAAGATCGCTTTTGTTGTTGTTGTTGTTGTTGCGGGGCGCATTAACATCAGCAATGTGGGAGAAGGAAAGTGGAAATGAGCAGGAATTTCTGAAAATGAAAACTGCTATAAACTCTGCATCTTACAGCTCTGGAAATAATTGTCAAAGTTCTCCTGTTTAAGCAGGGATTCAAGAGGATTGAAACACAAGGGAAAGCGAATGGGGGATATAATAAGCTTTTCATATTTTTGCCATAAAAGGAATCTGCAAATTTGTACCAGTGTTTCACTTGCAACAAGGTTCCTGAGCAGAAGAGCCCTTCAGGATCAAGTCAATGGTCCCACCTAGTCCAGCGTCCTGTAACTCACTGTGCCCAGCCAGAGGCACCAAAGGGAAGCCTGCAAGCAGGATGTGAGTGCCACAGCAGCACTCCCCACCTGCCGCTCCCAGCAAGGGATATTCAGGCACATACAGACTCCAACAGAGAAGGGAGAACCTTGCCTTCCTGGCTAGTAGCCATTGGTAGCTTTTTTCTCTGTCTCCACAGCTTGGGATCACCATTCCACCCCTACAAGGAAAGCCATGCAAAGGACATGGAAAATTGGAGAGCGTTTGAAAGGACACAGCACAATGTCTGTCAGGAGTGAATAAACAACAGAGTTATACATCAGCATGATTGATGGAGCTGAGAGAGAGGGAGGCTCCCCCCTTCAGATAAAGTTTTTCCCTGTCAGCCAGAAAGACTTTCAAGTGCTACGTGAAGGGGAAAAAAGTGATGGTAGCTGAAGCAGGAAATGCTCACATCTCATCGTGACCGTCAGAAAAACAAAACCGCTTTTCTGTCTCGCCTTCCTGCAAAAGCAACACTTCCTCTGTCACTATTATTCCAGCCTCAGTCAGGTCACCTGGAAAGGAAGGATTTGGCCGAGGGTGAGATTCTCAGAAGGATAGGGTGGCCAGGTGATCTGCTTTACTAAGAACACTCCTCTGTTTGTAGGAGTCCTCTATCTGAAGGTCTGCCCAGTCCAATTCCGATTTAAAGGTAAAGAACCTGACTACAGGGCCTTGAAGCTGCCCATCCACCGTCCTTAGCAGCACCTGGACAACAGACTGAGAAGGCACATAGCTCACTCCATCTCTTTAAATGATAGTAATTATTTCTAAATTTGCCTCTACATATATAAGTCAGCATATGCAAATATTATGCCAGTCTGTCTCCTCTGTTTTTGGCCTCTGCTTGGGTGATGCACGAGTGGCCAGCCTACAGAAGGAAGTAAGATTATTTTGGGGGGGAGTGGGGGAATATTCTGCAGGTTCAATGTTGTGAATAGAAACTGCTCCATAGGATTATTGTGAAGACAGGGGTAGTGGGCAAGGCTGGTGTCACAATGACATCGGACGGCCCAAAAGGAAATTTGTCTTTGTGGGCATGGCTCAAGCTGCGCCTGCAGAGACAGACCCTTTTCATGAGCACCTTGAATTCAAGCCAGCGATCCAAAGGGACATTTTTAATTTGCATCAAAAAGTCAGTCCTTTTTGAACGTGGCCCCTTTTTCTGTTGCCATGCAGGGTCACAGAAAAAGATGCCAAAGTCAAAAGTAACCAAGTTTTCATTTGGAAGACAGAATCAGGAGTGTGTTCAGAGTGTGCTACCAATTCTTAGCTGACATTTCCCATACTTGACATAATATATGTGACACCAGGTGCAGGAAAGGTCAGTGTGGTTTGCCCCAGATGGCGTGGTGGGCCAACCTCTGAGGCCTGGCAGGCCTAATCAGGCCCAAGGGTCACAGATCCTCCCCCCCGATGTAGGTCCTCCTGAGCTCCTTGAAGAAAGGCTGGAGCACCTTCTTGATCTATTGAGCTCAGTATTGTTGATACTGATGGGCAGCCAATGTAGACTTTCCCTGACGCCTGAGACTGAACCTGGGACCTTCTGCATGAAAAGGGTGGGCCCTGCCACTGAGGTGTGAATGCACCCAAAGAGCAGGAAAACATACAACCATTTCCCTGTAGGAATTAAGACTGTGCAGTTAAGAAATATCCTCCCCAAACATTCACGTTGTGTCCTTCTTGTTGTTATCATTTCCCACTTCAGCACCAGTTTTTTTTTCTTTGCTTGCTCCTTTCTTCTTGAGTGACTTCTGCCTTTCAGAGAACAGGATACCATCAAGAGTCTGTGATGTCACAACGAGCAACTGGGAGTGTCTGAGAGTGAGATAAATGAATGTGTTGCTGCATCACAAGGTGGACACATTAATTTATCATGATTTATAGACAAGGCCACCTTGTGAGATATAGGCCATGCCATAATTGATTTATTATTTATTTTATTTATTGCACTTGTATACCACCCCATAGCTGAAGCTCTCTGGGCGGTTTACAGCAATCAAAAACATTAAAACAAATATACAATTTCAAACACATATTTCAAAAACAATTTAAAACACAATTTTAAAATTTAAAGCAATACAAAAACAATTTCAAACACATGATAAAATGCCTGGGAGAAGAGGAAAGTCTTGACCTGGTGCCGAAAAGATAACAGTGTTGGCACCAGGCGCACCTCGTCAAAGAGGTCATTCCATAATTTGGGGGCCACCACTGAGAAGGCCCTCTCCCTTGTTGCCATTCTCTGAGCTTCCCTCGGAGGAGGCACCTGGAGGAGGGCCTTTGATCTTGAATGTAGTGTACGGGTGGGTTCGTATCGGGAGAGGCGTTCCATCAGGTATTGTGGTCCCAAGCCGTGTAAGGCTTTATAGGTCAAAACCAGCACCTTGAATTGAGCTCGGAAACATACAGGCAGCCAATGCAAGTGGGCCAGAATCGGTTTTATATGTTTGGACTGTCTGGTCCCTGTGACCAATTAGAAAAACCTCCGCTGATATAGATTTGGTGAGATAACAGTATTACTGAAGGCAAATGAAGGCAATTGAGATAGATAGCAAGTAACTGGTGAGAATTTTGCAGCTAGACTGTTGGTGGGGGCAGTTTACTGTGAGCATATAACTCTGGTGCTTAAAAGCTTGCACTGTCTGCTCTTATGCTACCAGGTCAAGTTCAAGGTTCTTGTATTCATTTGCAAAAGAAAGGATTCTATTTCAGTGGCAAAGCACAGGCTGCGTACGCAAGAGGATTCCCAGTTTCAGTCCCAGATAAAAGGACCATGTGGTAACAGGATGATTTCTCTGTCTGAGGTCTTGGAGAGCTACTGCCAGGTATTTGTATTTTTGGATGTTGTTTGGTTCTTTTATTGTTTGTTTGTTTTGTTTTCTTGATTTATTGTATTTATTGTATTTATATATTGCTTGTTTTTTATCTTTTTGTACACCGCCCAGAGAGCCTTCGGGCTTAGGGCGGTATATAAATTAAATAAAATAAATAAATAAATAAATAGAGTTGATGATAGTACTAGCCAAGGTGGACTGATGGTCTGATTCGGTATACAACAGGATATGATTAGATAGAGGAATTAGGTAGGTTAAGCTCTAACCTTCAATATTTTAAGGGAAAAAAAGGTATTGTGTGAGTATTTATTTATTTATTTATTTATTGCACTCGTATACCGCCCCATAGCCAAAGCTCTCTGGGCGGTTTACAGCAATCAAAAAGACCAAAGCAAATACACAATTTCAAACACATATTTCAAAAACAATTTAAAACACAATTTTAAAATTTAAAACAATATAAAAACAATTTAAAACACATGCTAAAATGCCTGGGAGAAGAGGAAAGTCTTGACCTGGCGCCGAAAAGATAACAGTGTTGGCGCCAGGCGCACCTCATCAGGGAGATCATTCCATAATTTGGAGGCCACCTCTGAGAAGGCCCTCTCCCTTGTATCCAGATTCTGGATACAAATCTGTGGAATTCCTTCCGAGACAGGGCTTTTCCTTGTTGAACTCTTAAGCACTTGGTGAAGACTTCTTTAAAAAAAAAAAAAAATTCAACAGGCATTTTAAGAGTGTTTTCTGATTTTATTGTTAGTTTTAACTAAGGAGGATCTGTCAGTTTGGCTTGTCTCAGCTTCTTATTTTTCCAGTCTTAAATTCAACTCCAAATTTCAGCAGCAATTTGCAATTTTTTAAAAAGGAAATCCTCATGAAAATTGTTCAGCATTTTAGTGTGAATTTCTCCTAATAAATATATTTTTGTATGCAGTTTTGACTAATGACCAGATTTTTGCACGCAATTTCTCCTACTTTAATGCATTTTGTATATTGTTTTAACTAATCTATTAATTTTTATGCACACTTCCCCAATATATGGATTTTTGTAAGCATTGCTTGGTTGGAGAACCACATCACAAAATTCGGATAAGAACATAAGAAGAGCCTGCTGGATCAGGCCAGTGGCCCATCTAGTCCAGCATCCTGTTCTCACAGTGGCCAACCAGGTGCCTGGGGGAAGCCCGCAAGCAGGACCTGTGTGCAAGCACACTCTCCCCTCCTGAGGCTTTTTAGAAGCATGCTGCCTCTGACTAGGATGGCAGAGCACAGCCATCATGGCTAGTAGCCATTGATAGCCCTGTCCTCCATGAATTTGTCTAATCTTCTTTTAAAGCCATCCAAGCTGGTGGCCATTACTGCATCTTGTGGGAGCAAATTCCATGGTTTGACTATGCGCTGCGTAAAGAAGTACTTCCTTTTGTCTGTCCTGATAAGTGCAAATTTCAAAGGATGGCTGTGTGTCAGTTTTCATATTGTCTTGGAAAGTGTGAAATTGATAGATTTAGCTATAAATTTGAACTGAACTGAATTTGTGTATGGTTTTAATATTGGAAATAATTTAATCTTATTTTAATGTAGACTTTGTATGTTTTTAATTATATGTATTTTTTACCCGGAAGCCGCCATGAGTTCCAGTTTTGGAAAAATGGCGGGGTATAAATAAAGATAATAAAGATAATAATAATAATAATAATAATAATAATAATAATAATTTCTCTCTCATTTTAACGTATTTTATTATTATTGTATCTTAACCTTCTTGTCTACCAGTTAGAGAACCATGGCGTTAAGCAGCATATAAATTACTGACACAAGAGCTGCAATTTGAATGATTGTCAAACATTTCTGAAAAATTGCCCCCAAAGTCGTGTGTTTGTGTGTATGTTTGACAAATATTCATAAAAACAATAGGTAAATCTGGATCAGCCCTCGTAATAATATCTGCACTGGTAGATTCCCTAGGTGTAAACTCTGGTTCTAGTTTCTTGGGGATGATGGAAAGACTCAGGTGTCAGAACTCAGTCCTCATAAAGTAGGGTCAAATTTTGCACTTTGCATCCTGCCTCCCTGTTAAGTGCTTGTGTGAATGTCAGCAGACACAATTCTCCCGAGGCCATTGACCGGATTATGCTATAGCAGGGATGAGGAACCTTGACCCTCCAACTGTTGTTGGTCTACAACTCCCATCATTGCTGACCATTGGCCATGTTGGCTGGGGCTGATGGAAGTTGGAGTCCAGGAATGTCTGGAGGGCTACAGTAGAACCTTGTGAGTACAACCTTTAAAGAGGATGCATCAACAGTGTCTTGCCAATGGAGGAGAGCTTATTACGCACCGCAGATCACCTCACCTCAAGTCCCATGTTGGTCACATATTGCTTTATCCAATAGCTACGGCCAAGTCAACAATACAAGGTGGTCTTCGGTGCTAGCCCTACTCAGAGTAGACTCACTGAAGTTAGTGGCCATGGCTGACTTATAGCCATTAATTTCAGTGGTTCAACTTTGAATAAAACTTAGCTGGATAGAGCCTGTTGACTTTGGGGAAAGGGAGGTGGTTCTCATGTCACCTAAAATGAGCAACGGGACACTCTGTGTCAGTTTCAAGTTTCTAGTCCTCATTGACATGCCCTCCCACCTCTGCATCTTTTCCCTTGTTTCCATTTACATGCCTTCTTGCTCCTCTGAGGTTCATTGCCATGTGACATGGATCTGGTTAATATATGACTGAAAGAGAGAGAGCGAGAGCGGGCTTACACTTCCCTCCCTTATTCCTGTGCTATGCAGTTCCTTTTGTTTGCCTCTGTTAATTGACACCTTCTATTCATAGCTGATTACCAGTACCTAAGTTTTACTCATCTACATGAAATTTGCATAAAGCGTGCAACTCTTATCAACTGCAGAAAGGCTCTTTTATCATACCAGAGGAAATTTCAGGAAAGAAGACATGTCGGTTGTCTGGAATGCCAATTTATACTCTGTCTGCTCTTTCCATCCCGTTCGAGGAATGAGTGATCCCTCCCCCACCCGCAACACCCATCGTTTGACTTGCAGTTGGGCTTGGCAAACGGAACTATTTCCCAAAAGAATCAAAGAATAGCTTGGTTTATTCTGAGCCCAGCTATGAACCAAACTTGGATCCCATTATGC
Organism: Rhineura floridana; assembly: GCF_030035675.1. Taxonomy (NCBI): domain Eukaryota; kingdom Metazoa; phylum Chordata; class Lepidosauria; order Squamata; family Rhineuridae; genus Rhineura; species Rhineura floridana. The sequence goes on along the minus strand of NC_084497.1, from coordinate 15,673,392 downwards.
TTGCACTGACATCACTGGAACGACGGCGGGTGTGATATCTCCCCAAATCCCTACTTTCAAGCCTCCTTATCTGCTGCTACTCTGGAACTGGGGGAGCTTCTCTCTTTTTCTCTCACCTCCTCCCCCTCACCCCCGGAATATGGATTAGAGAAGCCTGCCCCTCACACTATCCTGAAGAAGATATGGATAAGGAGGAAAATGCAGGCTAATCCACTGGGGTGGGTGGGCTCAGCACCCTTCCCCAGTCCCTCTGCAGAACCAGACGATGGTCTTTTAAAGTCTGCACAGCAAACTCCTCAAGGAGGTGGGGCCAATTTCAGTAAGGCCTCAGATGATTCCTGTTCTTAGCTGAGATGTCCTCTGAATAGCTCAGTCCCGAGTTGGCTGCTCCTCAGTTTTGCATGAAAAAAACCTGGGGAAACACTGCATTCTATACAATGATACAAAATAGAAATGTAAAAATGTGAAGTGAATGCAGTCCAATGTAGCTTATTATTATCTATTTGATTTCTAAGGTCCCAGGGCAGATTCCAACAATTTAAAATTCAATATTGAAAACAGTTTAAAACAAATTACAACCGCAACTAAAGTAGGTCTTTCTACTTTAGATCTCTCTAAAGCATCGAAGGCCAGAGTAAAGAGGTGCTGTGATGTCCCTGTATTTTAATATCTGTAAATATGGTAAGTGCGGGTTTATTAAGTGATATATGGTAAGTGACTGAGTGAGAGGGGGGAGTACATGGGCTAGAATGCTAGAGAATGCTGTATGATGATTGGCTGAGTGTTTGAGTGGCTGAAGGTATAAATGAGAGGATGACAGTTAGTTCAGGGTTCTGTTTTGTTGGGGGAGTTGTTGGCGATTGGTTGTGGAGTGTGGATTGGAGTTGGTTGTGGGTTGGATTATATTTGGCTGGTATTTAGGCAGCATATATAAGACTGGAAACATAAAGAGTGACACTATATGAAACCATACGCTTGCTGAACATTCCTAAAGTAATCTTGTTATTTCCTGGTGTTATCAAATAAATACTTTTATTGGTTTACCAAAAGCCTGATCCTCGGCTGGGGATACACAGACCAGAAGGGAGGGCAGGGTAATTACCAAGGCTGGAGGGAAACTGTATCAAATAAATGGTGGCAGCAGTGAAGGGAGATATTGTAACATCGTCAAGTATCCAGAGCAACCCAGGATTGTATGCTTTATAGACAAAGATACAAGGGGGTTGTCGATGGCAAAGGCACCCAGACACAAAGTAACAATAAGCCATAGGGAGACTAAGGCGAAGTCTCTAGCAGTATTGTTTACAGGGAGTGACTGGTGGTGCTGCCTAGTAGTGGGATCTTGTGAGATCTGTGCTAGGGTGAGCTAAAGAAAAATAAAAAGTGTGATTCTGACTGCTGGTAGCCACAGGTGGGAGTATCACAGGTGGTGCCAGTGGGAGGAACATTACAGGTGCCTCTTCAGCCTATTATGAAAGCTGTGTAATGAAGTTTCCAGATGCGCCCTAGTGGGGAGGGAGTTCCGCAGCTTAGGGGCTGCCACAGAGAAGGCCCTCTCTTGGGAGACCCTTCTCCCAAACCTCTGAGGGCAGTGGAACTGCTAAGAGGGCTCTTTCTGCTGAAGGGTCTATAGGGAAGGAGGCAGTCTGTCAGATATATGTCTCCTAGGTGTGAACTTTAATACTTCCCTGAGCTTCCCCAAAAACTGAAGAAATGCTACCAGAAGATGTGTTGAAGGTTGTAAAATACAAAGAAACCTGTAGCAGCCTTCTGTAATCTGGTGCCCTCCAGATGCGTTGGACTACAACTCCCATTAGCCCTGAGCTTTGGTCATGCTGCCTGGGGCTGATGGGAGTTGGAGGGCACCAGGTGGGGAAAGCGACCTTGCTTAGCTTTGGGGTGGTGCTACCCATTGTTCTTTTTTAGCCCTGGTTAAAGCATAGCACTGATGGTATGCTTGCCCAAACAGAAGAAGGGAACAGCTATTTAAAAGCAAAGTAGTTAAAGGGAAAAGGTCCTCGAGGAGTGTAAATATTTAAGGACTTTAATCAATAAAGGTATTTGTCATGCAGCCTGAGAAGTACATGGTAATTCACTCGACAGAGGAAAACATGTGTTGCCAAAAATGAATTAATCACTAGCGACTACAGCCTGGAGCATCTATCGCCTGCCAAGGGCAAATGGAGTCACCGAAAGTTATGTTGAGGCTGGCACAATTCAAGTCATTTACATAGACAGGAAAACTGGGCTGAGTTTACCTTGCTCTTTAAAATCTACAAAAGACACACACACATACTGCACCAAAGCAACCCAATTTTGCTCCGAACACAGCTGAGTTCAACTGATGTGCATTTTGCAAAGCTGATGATCCTAAGGATTCATTCTGTTTTCAGACATTTCCTTTTGTTTCTAATGGCAATGAGGAGGAGCATGGAGACATGTGGCACAGTGCCCCTGAGCCTGGAGCAGATATTGCCCCTGAACCAGATCAACCGTTCGGTTCTACTCACCAGGGATGGGGAACCTGTGGTCTGCAGATGCTGTTGGACTACCGCTCCCATCATCCTTGACCATTGGCCAAGATGGCTGCTGGAAGTTGGAGTCCAGCATCAGCTGGAGGGTCATAGATTCCTCCTGTTTTATACTGTTTCTGGAATGGACCCCAAGGTATCCTGGTGCATTCTAAGGATGGAAGGTTCAGGCGGTTCTAGTCCATGAAAAATTCATATGTGTTAATTCATAAGTCTGTTCCTCCCAATCCCCACATTAATATGCATTAAAAAAACTGGATGAAAATATGTGCACAAATACATGCCCTTCATTTTTTTTATCAAGAACCAGAATTATTTATATTTATCAAACAGAAAAGTGTCTTTAAATATTTATTTTCTCACATAATAGGCATTTACTAAAGAGATTTTATCTAAAAGAACTTATTTCTAAATGTATTTCTTCCTAGAATACACTTTTTAAAATGCATTTTGGTGCATTCCCCCCCCAGCTGACCTGCATTGCAACATTTGAAGAAGTGTGGAATCTGAAGATTAATTATTTTCAAATTCACATAGTGATCTAAGTGGTGAGGATCAGGTCAGTTCACGCTGGAATTCACAAAGACCGTAATGTCAACATTTCCTAATTCTAACTTCCTTTCACAGGGTGATGTCACTGTCCATCTATAGACTGGAGGAGGTGGGGGGGAAGAGATTCATTCTGCAGAGGTCTTGCATGATCTGATGGGAACAGATGAGAGCAGTGAATGTACCCAACCTGGTCTTCCATCGTGAGGCCCTGGCCTCCGCCCCTCCGTTTTGGAATTATTGAATGGCATATAAATGTTGCAAATAAATAATACATAAATAAAGTGGAGATGCAATGAGCAGCCTAGTTCTGTCCAATGTTAGTCTCACTGTTACTCACTCACATATCTGTTCCTTCTCATTTTGTGCATATTTTTAAAAGGAACCCAGAAAAACCCACAGATTTTATATGCAATTGTTAACATGAAACATTCACTTTTCAACATATTCATCTATAAACCACACATATTTCAAATGCGACCTTCCAAATTGCATGAATTATTAGTTCTCCTCTATTTGGCACAGGTTAGGCCTCATCTTGAGTACTGCATCCAGTTCTGGACACCGCACTTTAAGAAGGATGCAGACAAACTGGAACAGGTTCAGAGGAGGGCAACAAGGATGATCAGGGGACTGGAAACAAAGCCCTGCGAGGAGAGACTGAAAGAACTGAGCATGTTTAACCTTGAGAAGAGAAGAATGAGGGGAGATATGATACCATTCTTCAAGTACTTGAAAGGCTGCCACACAGAGGATGGTCGGGATCTCTTCTTGATTGTCCCAGAGTGCAGGACACAGAATAATGGGCTCAAGTTGCAGGAAGCCAGATTTCGACTGAACATCAGGAAAAACTGTTAGAGTGGTATGACAGTGGAACCCATGACCTCGGCAGGTGGTGGGCTCTCCAACACTGGAGGCATTCAATAGGCAGCTGGACAGCCAGGTGGGTATGCTCCGACAGGTTGGATTCCTGTATCCAGCAGGGTGTTGAACTCGACGGCCTTACAGACCCCTTCCAACTCTGCTATTCTATCATTCTATGAAACCCCTAGGAGCACCTGGCAGTCAGTGTAGACAGTTCCGAGCTAAATCAAGCAATGATTTGACTCGGTGTGAGACATCTCCCTATGTTGTTGTTGTTTTGAGAAAAGCCTCTCTGCAGCTCAGTGACAGGTAAGGTATGTGCTTTGCATGTACCTCTACTATTCTATGATTGCATTGTTTTAAATATGAAATTGTATGCACGCTTTTTGCACTGCAGAATCTGGAGATGTGTCATCCAACTTGCAATTATGTTTTGCTCCACAGGCCAGTCTGGGAGATTTGGGTCAGCTCAGTCCACTGCAAAAAGCTGACCAAAGGAATCTCTTCTTCACGACTGATGTCAAGTGGGACATGCAACGTAACATGTTCAGTGTTCAGCAGTCCACCGTACCCTCCTCCATGACACTCCATTCCATTTCCCTTCTCATGTGTGTTTTTTCTCCTCATTTCTCTGCCAAGTCAGTCAGTAAGCTGTCCACTGAGCCCCTCAGTCCTTACTGGGTTGTTTTGGTGGACTCTCCAAAAATGTTTTTGTACTTCTGCAAATCTTGTGGTTTTCCCCAAGCCCCCTGATTGTGCATGGCTGGTACGGTTTTGGTTACACAATAATTCACATTCACCTTTGAACTTCAAGAAAGAAAGAAAAGAACAGAACAGAAAAGAGGGGATGATTGTGTTCAACTGAGAAGGCTGTGAAAGGACAGCAAAGTCTAGAAATAATAGTTGCTCATTACACCTTGAAGAGCACCGCTGTACAACTCCACATGGCTTGCCCCACCACTCTGGAGTCTGTTTCAAGAATCAAAGGCTCATATCTGTTCTTGCCTCTGTGATTTATTTTCTTTTCTTTTCTTGATAGAGAAATATTCTGTTTCTAGCCAAGCCAAGCCACACAGAAGATTAAAAGAATAGCCGAAGCCCTAGGGATGCAACATTGCAATCTTGCTAAGCAGCCTCGTTCAGAAGAAATGGAATCATAGAATCATAGAATCATAGAGTTGGAAGGGGCCTTGTAGGCCATCGAGTCCAACCCCCTGCTCACAGCTTCGAGGGCCCTTTCAGACAGAACTCCAGAGCTTTCCCACAACATGCAGGTGTAAAATAATTTTAAGGACACTCCCATAAGCCCTGTCTGGATCAGACCAAACATCCATTTGGTCTAGCTTTCCGTGTCCCAAAGGGGGCAGCAAGGAACATCTGGGGAGTTTAGAAGAAGCGCATGAAGACAGCAGCCCCGTGACCTTCTTTTTCCCCAGCAGTCGGTATTCAGAGGCACGTTTCTTATTTTAAAAAATTGTACCCCACGCTTTTGAGCAACTTCCTCTACACAGCAGCTTACAGTCTTCAATAAAAACAATCAGTTATAAAACACAACGCACTCAACAGATAAACCAGTATGAATGAAATTTAAAAATCCAGCTGTGACCCCTGCCCCCACATATTATGAGCCAAAGTGAAAATATTTGTTGTAAGAGCTTCCATCAAACCCTCCAGCTATGGAACCACCTCCCTGTTAAAAGGGGGAGCAGAAAAAAATGTTTGAAGAGGCTTTTTCTTTTTCTACGTTCCAAGACATGGAGCCAGCCTGTTCTCTGTCAGAAACAAATTCCATAATGTCAGGGCCGATGCCCCAAACACCTGGGTTCATGTGCCCGGCAGATAGACGGCCTTCACTAGCAGGCAGTGCGACAGGCCCTCTGACGCTGATCTTTTGGTACAGCAAGACAATATGAGTGCAGATGGTCCTTTAGATAACCTCGTCCGAAACCATAAGTACCCTTCATGTGAATATGGAAATTCCACTTAGAAATCCTGCCGCTAATCATTTACAGCACTATCGTCCAAGCATTTGACTGGATGCTGGACAAGGGGAGCGACATTCTGGTTTGAATAATTGGAAGCATATTAATATTGGAAGTGCACTGCGTTGTTTCCCCGCGTCCTCAGTTCCATTTAGGATGGGTCCTGCTCATATTTGTTGGTTTTTTATATTATTATTATTATTATTATTATTACTAATTACTGCTGCTGCTGCTACTGCTACTACTAATGATTGATTGACCAATTAATTAAATTTCTATGCCAGAAGGAGCCCAGGGTGCCAAACAAGGGACAAAACGCTAACAGAGCAATCCAAACAGTGGGAAGCTGGTGGAAGAGAAGCCGGCAGAAAGCTCCACATCATCCACTTCCCACTCAGGAGCCACCAGCGCAGCTGAGCACCATCTCCATTGGGAGCTGTGTACATGAACGGGAAGGAAGAAGCCGGCTTCCATGAATCAGCCTCCTGGTGAGTAAGCGCTTCCCGTAGACGGCCATTACACATTTTTTACTGCGCCCGGGTGGATCAGGACCCAGGAGAGGGCTCCGAATGTGAGGAGGATCTCACATGTCTCCCCCCATTTCTGTCCCTGCCATGCCCCTGGAACCCCCTGTTTTGGGGGCTTCCACCGGCTTTTGCCAGCCCTCCTTCCAGCTGGCTGGCCGCTCCCAGCGGACCCCTGGCGGCACTGATAGGCTCCTGGTGGTGCCATGGCTCAGCCGCAGTGGAGGGCTGCTGCCAACAGAGCCCAGTGGCATCGGGAGCCTGCCAGGGCAGCCAGGGGTCTGCCACATCCAACTCCCCCCAGTTCGGTGGAAAGGTCAGTTGGATTGCACCCTAAAACATCTTAAAAACAAACATGTTTTTTTTTTTTAAAAGAAAACCTTTTAAATCATCTTAAAAAGCAATTCCAACATAGACTTTGCACTACTTTATGCAGACTTTGTACACACTTTATACAACTTAATGTAATAAAAGTAATAATAAAAATCAAACAGTAATAAAGTAATAAAAATAGCTAAGCAGTTCACATAAAACCGTCAAAACTACAACAGCATTCAATAACATTTCCTAAAAATCTAGAGGGGAAAAACAGGAAAGAAAACACAACTACATTATATATCACCAAAAAAAATCTTGTCCTCTAGTTAGAGGTGACCTTGCTTCACTAAATCTACTCCTCCACCATATGGAGTGGTGTGACGCTCAATCACTTTGCAGTCACCCTGTTAGAGTGGAAACAATTTACTGCTTAAACAATTTATCCAGATTCAGTACAGAAAGTCTTTTGAAGAGATTCATCAGCTAATAAAGAAAATCGATCCCGGGAGCCAAAGTCAATAAGAGGTGAGAGAAATGTTTCGGCGTTTACATGTAGCTTTAGCTATGGGGAATTCTCACCTTCCACACGATCTGTTCCGCTCTGTGGCTCCGAGCACAGGATGCTCAGAAAGATCAGCCTTCTAGATCAGCCTTCTGCCACCTATGACTTATTAAGACATACTTAACTTCAGGGCCATGGCTCAGTGATCAGAGCATTTACTGTGCATGAAGAAGGTCTCATGTTCAATCCCCAGCATCTCCAGGTAGGCTGGGAGAGAACCCTGCCTGAAATGCCTGACAGCCACTGCCGGTCAGAGCTGGACCAGCTGGATGACTCAGTATAAGGCAGCTTCCTATGTTCTTATGTATCCGTGGGTGGGGCACAGGACTGTATGCACCACCCATGTCTTGTTGGGTGGGAAGATCTGAAGGGTGATCATACATATGAACGTAGTTGCAATCTTCCCTTGACCAAGCCAGAGCTTGGAAAAGTTACTTTTTTGAACTACAACTCCCATCAGCCCCAGCCAGCATAGCCACTGTATTGGGCTGATGGGAGTTGTAGTTCAAAAAAGTAACTTTTCCAAGCTCTGCAAGAACCCTGATTACCCACAGCTCTTGATCTCTAGGAGGACCTTAATAACATTCATAAAATCATCCGAAGAGCCTGGCTGCTGGATCAGGCCAAAGGAGGCCCATCTAGTCCAGCATCCTGTTCTCACAGTGGCCAACCAGATGCCCCAAAGGGGAGCCCGTATGAGTTTACAGCCATCCCTTCTGACTTTCCACTCAGTCACTGAGGGTTGAGGGGATATGGGGGCAACACATGTGGCCTCACACACCCTCCATAGATTGAATATGGAACACCAGAATAGGGGTCTAGAATTGGTGGGGGCTCTCATGTTGTTAACCCCTCCTCATGAGATCATGTCTACTTGAAAACCAGCAAGGCAGTATTGGAGTGGTACCAGGATGTTCTTGTGATGGAAATGACATCCCTGAAACTGCAAAAGAGAAAAAAAAAGAGGTTTCCATTTCACAGGGCTTTAGCTTGACATGAAACCTAGGGATGCTTTCAATTGCTTTAAGTTGCCTTCCTGCCCTGAGCACTCAATGGCCTTATAGGCCCCTTCCAACTCTAAGGTTCTATGATTCTACGATGAGCGAATCAGACTTTTCTTGGCCTGGGTCACTTTCACATGGATTTACTCATAAATCTATTCTGCCCCATTAGCTGAATATGCAAGCTTTTTTTTAAAAAAAAATTGAATACACATTTTAAAAGATTTCTCATTTCTAAACATATGTTCTTTGAAGATACACATCTCTAAATGGATTTCCCCTGAAAAATAATCAAAGTGTATCTAAAAGTGCATATGGCTGGGCCAAAATCTCCCTGGGTTTCATGAAAATAGTCTCCCAGTGGAAGAACAGGGGCTCATTTATTGCTGCTTCCTTAAATGGGCCTCTATCCCCACTCTGACTCAGAGGGAGAGGAGGGCTTGCCCAGGTCAGAGGATCCAACTCTCAGTTTCGGACGGCTCCCCCTGTCATGGCAGTAGCCTCCCCCCGATGATGTAGGAGTCAGTGGCTATAGAATGAGCAACAGACAGAACCTCAGACGAGGTGGGATTGACACCAGGTTCAGACCATCCAGTCTTTAAAAGGCCTCAGTGTGCTGCTAAGACAACGATTCTCCTTGGTGAGGACCAGGCAGAACCTGCTACTGTGATCTGTCCGTGGTTCTGACAGCCTGTGCCTTTCGTGTTGTGCTTCTCCATAGCCTATTTTGACTCTGGTCTACTGGACATGGCCTTGGCCTTCCAAAAAGTGCTACTGCTTTTAATCCACCTTCTCTTGGGAGCCTTGAGCCAAGCTGTGACAGGACAGGACAGGACAGGGACTGTCAATTGGCTCACGGTGTCTTGCCAGGCAGTGCAGCCAATGGGAAGTTGTGGAGAGAGCTTTGTCCTGCCTCCTGCCAGCCCCACTCTTTGGAAAGCCTCGGGAGCGATGAGATGCGACATGAAATGCTGTTGTTCCCAAGGCAGTACTGAAGGAAGTATGCCTGGTGGAAAACTGCAGAGACCCACAGTTAAAAGATTTAAAACATTCTTGCCCATTTTCTAAGGGTAAGCAAGATAAGTGGCAACCCCTCCTGAAGATTTCAGAGGAATTCTGCCCCCCAAAAACATATGAAAGAGTTTTGTTTTGCCCCCACCCCAGGGAAAGTAGAGGCAATAAACAGGCCTAGCAGGCCAAGTCCATTTAGCTAGTGGTAAAGTCAGGTCCAAGCAAAGGTCAAGGTAGATCGCTCTAAGCATATCAGGACTTCAGTCAGCTCTCCCATGATCCCTGCTGGCTGAGATTTGAAAGGTGTCTCAGCAAGGAACTGGCTCCATCTGAGTCCTGCCTACCACATTATGTAGGCTGGCAAGACCTGCACTGCGGTTGGCCACACCTCCTTGAGGAGCTCACTGTGCTAACTTAAAGGGCCCTGTCTAGATTCTTCAGATACTGACTTCTCCATCACAGAAAAAAAATGGCATGTTTAACCTTGAGAAGAGGAGATATGATAGCACTTCAAGGACCTGAAAAGTTGTCACACAGAGGAGAGCCAGGATCTCGTCTCGATCATCCAGGAGTGCAGGACACAGAATAATGGGCTCAAGTTCAGGAAGCCAGATTTCGACTGAACATCAGAAAAAACTTCCTGTTTTTAGAGCCATACGACAATGGAGCCAATGACCTTGGGAGGTGGTGGGCTCTCCAACACTGGAGGCCTTCAAGAGGCAGCTAGACAGCCACCCGTTGGGGATGCTTTAAGCTGGATTTCTTCACTGAGCATGGGTTGGACTCCAGGGCCTCATAGGCCCCTTTCAACTCTACTATTCTAGGATCCTATGTTGTTGGCTGCTCCTTCTCCAAGCCTGAGGAATATGGGAGGGCTATGTCCTCAGATTGGGAGGATCTAGTAGGAGGTTCTGATGGTTTCCCCTAAGTGGAGAAACCTGGTGGGTTTTTTTTAATAATCTGTGTCTTTTGGGGAGTAGTGTAGGGGACTGGGTTCAGAGGTCAAGGTACAACCCTCCCAAATGAAGTTTTGAAATCTCTCTCTCTCCCTCTCTCTCTCCATCTCTAATGCACAAACTCTCTCTCACACACATATATACTGTACTGACAACTATATTGGGAGATTCAGGAGCTAGCAAAAGCTGGTAGATAATGTCTGATCTGTTCCTGAAGATGCAAATCAGGTCAGCACATATTAGAATGTAAAAACATTGAATTCCTCAAGCATCCCTAGCTCAAAATGGGTGGGAAGAGAGATTCGATATGTAAGCAAATCCTACCAGATGGCAGTGCAAGGTTGATTTGTCGGAAGACGGATCCCTCTCGGTAAGAAGTCAATAGAATATTTGTATTCAGGAAGGGCCTGAGCATCATTACTCTGAGCTTCCCCCTTGATTAGATATATCAAAGGCATGTCTTGAAGAGCCCAGCTCTTTATATCGGCGTGGCTTACGATAAGTGAAAAATGGCCCAACAGACCCTTTTCAATTTCCTTGTTAACACCGATTTCTACTTAATGATCCGCCAGCAAATCAGTTAAGTTCATTTGTAAAACATACTGTTTGCTTTCTGAGAATGGTCTGGCTACTGTCACTCATGTATGCCTCAGCGTGTCAATTTGGCAAACAACAGGTGACTTCTGGAGCTACGATGGGAACATTTTTATTTTTGCACACTACTTAGCCACTTCTTCACTCAGCTTATCTCCTGCATGCTCCTGAGGCAGGCACTATCTGGACACCAATTTTCCCTTCCTGTCAGCAGGCAGCCGCTTACCCATTTTTGGCTGTCATGCAAAATGAGAAGCGGGTGAAAAATCCTCTTACAAATATGTAAAGGAGTATCTCCCATTTGCAAGGCAGAGGATGGGGGCTAATTTGTCATGCTGTGCGCTTTAGCAATGAGTCTAGAAATGGGATTCGAAAGCAGGAGAGGTGCTTGGGAAAGAGTGGAACAGTCCAGTTCCTACCCGTTTTGCTCTTGGACACAAAGTGATCTTCCCTGTCCCATTTCTTCAGTTAATGTATTGCCCCCACAAGTCTGCACATGTGCAAACAGAGTTGCCCAAGAGTGTTAAACTTAATTTTTTTCTTTATCACAGGTACTATGGTCTTCTTCTTCTTCTGTGCAGTGTCCTTTGGAAAGACAGGACATTATCACCCTTGGATCATCTCATGGAGGATTCAGTGAGATGCAGATTTTGGAACTGCACCATGAATCAGCCTGAATCTTGTTCTGAGAGGTGCAGATCAGGTGAGTCTACCTTGGAATGTGACCCTCCCAGACGTACTCCCCTGTCCCTAGAAGTTCTTAAAAATATAAGACATACTTTTGCAGTGACCAAAAAGCAGGATGGCTTTGAGGTTAGGGTCAGATCCTCAAAGTGCTATTTGGTCCTTGCTGGCTCTATCAAATTATAATCCCTGGGTGGTAAAAATGACAACCATTTTTTTCCACTCATAAGAATTAAAGATATCCCATAATTAACCACTCTTCAAAGCTTAAACTGTAATTACAATTAGCTGATGAGGCCCTCCTGGTCATGCCACAGACTATGGAAATACATTTAGCTGCCCCTATACTAGAGGGAGGGCCATTTCTGCAGTGATCCCCATACTGTGAACTGTCTTCCCTCTGGACTTAGGTGAACAACCCATGTCAATGACACGTAGGGGTCTTTAAAAAGCAAATTGTGCTATGAGGACTTCACTGTGTTCCATCTCAGTATATGATAACGTTAAGCTCTGCCTGTTTCTTAGTTGCATTTCTTCCCTTTATTTTAATTTTGTGGTTAACGTGTTGGACTATGACCTGGGAGACCAGGGTTCAAATCCCCACATAGCCATGAAGCTCACTGAGTGACCTTGAGCCAGTCACTGCCTCTTAGCCTCATGAAAACCCTCTTCATAGGGCCGCCATAAGTCAGAATTCATTTGAAGTCGGTACATTTGAGAGCCAGTATGGTGAAGTGGTTAAGGTGCTGGACTATGACCTGGGAGAGCGGGGTTCGAATCCCCACACAGCCGTGAAGCTCACTGGGTGACCTTGGGCCAGTCACTGCCTCTCAGCCTCAGAGGAAGGCAATGGTAACCCCCCTCTGAATACAGCTTACCATGAAAACCCTGTTCATAGGATCAACTTGAAGGCAGTCCATTTCCATTTTTCATTCACATCAAATATTGTTTTGGTTTTTTGCAGTGTGTTAATATACCCATGGATATTAGTAATATGGAGTGATATAATCCTATGTGCAGTCACATCAAACACTGCCCGTTTTGCAGTGTTTTACCAATGCACATGGTAAACCACCTCTGAATACCTCTTACCATGAAAACCCTATGAATATATCCAAAAGATTCACAGGGTCACCATAAGTCGTAAACGACTTGAAGGCATATAACAACCACCACCAATGCACTCATGCACATCGGTCCACCAGTATTTTAAAGTGATGCAAACCTCTGTGCAGTCACGTCAAGTGCTACCTTTTTTGCAGTGTTTTACTAATGCACCCATGTGAATCAGTAATGTAGAGTGAGGGACAGTGGATGTTCAGATAAATGGAAGAAACGGAAACCTGCACATTCCCCAATTAATTTCAGGATTTCTCCTCATTAAATTGGAATTCAGGAGAAGTGGAGCAGAGGCGCTCGAAAGGAACAGAACTGGAGGCTGGAGGATCTGTACTTTCCTACAACTCACCAGAGGCACTTTATTGAAGAAGTGGCTATTCTGCAACAATGATTTTATCATGAGGAATATCCAGGGAAGGCGAAGTTCAAACCAGCTTTTGAAGTTATTGAACTGGGGGAGGTGTGCTGTAAGATTAAGTCTTACTAGATCCAGAGGAAATTAATTCCATCTATGCTGAGGGAAGAGAAGGAGGTGGGCAGGCTATAAAATTAATGAGATATTATTGAAAGAAGGATAAACAATTAGGCATATTAAAAAAGGGAGAAAGAAGATAAACGTAAACCTGTTGCCATCAAAAACCGCAGAAACTAATTAAACTGAAAATTACAGCACAACTGTGTGAAAAAAAATGAAAATAAAAACAAGGGTGAAAATTAACAAGCTTAATATTGCTTTGACATTATGATTATTAACAATGGGAGGTAGGAGAGGCTTGATTAAATTCATACATTCTCACATGCGTTTGGTGTACAAAAATGAATGTCAAGCTAGAAAAGGACTATGGTTCGAGATGATCTACACGCCCTCTTGGCTTGTGTTGCACACGGAGAAAAGGTTTTGTAGTCATAGAAGACTATGACAAGAATGAGCAATGGTTTATTTATTTATTTATTTATGAGATTTGTTAGATGCCCATCTGGCAGAGGCTAATCTGCCACTCTGGGCGACTTACAACCAAACACAAGTACATTCCATATAAACATAATCAGAATCCTAAAAATTAGAAATTAAAAATTAAAAGCTTAAACATTTAAATCCTCCAAGATCTGCAATCTGCCAGCCTAAATTTGAATTTAACCCCCCAAAAACTGCAATCTGCCAGCCTAATCCCCTTCCCACGCCTGGGTAAAAAGCCAGGTCTTCAAGGTCCGCCAAAAGCATAACAGGGAGGGGGCCTGACGGAGATCAGCTGGCAACAAATTCCAAAGCGTAGGAGCCACGATAGAAAAGGCTCTAAACCTTGTCCTCACCAACCTCGCCTCTTTTACTGGAGGTATAAGAAGTGAGCCATTCAAGGGCGATCTTGTAAACCAGCGCCCCTGGAGCGAGTGAAGGCAACTCTTTAAACAGAGTGGGCCGGCCTCATAAAGAGCCTTATAAGTTAAACCCAGGATCTTAAATGTGGCCCGCGCAACCACAGGTAGCCAGTGCAATTCCATAAGGACGGGTGATATGGTCACGGCGGTGACTGCCCTTAATCAGGCAAGCCGCCGCATTCTGCACTAGCTGCATTTTACGAACTGTAATCCAGGGAAGACCAACATATAAGGCATTACAATAATCCAGCCGGGATAAGACCAGAGCATGTACTGCCTTGGGAAGCAAGTGGCTCGGGAGGTAAGGGCGTATCCTTCAGACGAGATGTAGTTGATAAAGCGCCGCCCGACTGATGGCCGCTACCTGCGCCTCCATAGATAGCTGGGAGTCAAGAATGACCCCCAAACTCCGGACTTGATCTTTTAGGGGCTTGAGTTGATCAACCTGCAATCAGCCCAAATAATAGAAACAAGATATGTGCTGTGCTGATCTTGTTTTAGCAGTGAGGAAGCAACAATATTAAAACAGTTGATATAGTTCACTTGGTCACTTTAAATATGTTTGACTTACTTTGCAATTTTAGTGAAGTTTCCTATAGTAAATCATTTTCTTTTGCTTCTGTGAATATGTGAAGTACAGCAACACTTTGCAACACTAAAAAAACCTTCCAAAAACAATTGTGGAATAATGGCACTAACTATTCTGCAGAATAGTTTCCAGTGGACATGAGGAGTGTCTCAATTTGCACAAGATAAAACAGTGGGAGGCGAAATATATTCTAGCAAAATTCTAGGTGTGCTCTATGTTTTTAATGGACCATGCCCACCTTTTCTTAAGTGGAATGGTTTAAGAAATAGAACATAACCTCCAATTTGAAACACAAAAGGCTATCTTCACCATCCTATGACATTAACCAATAAAAAAGGTTTTGAAATTAATAATAAAAAAATTCTTCCAAGCTACACATGAAGTGGGTTGGACAGTGAAAGACCAACCCAAACTGTGTTTGCATTTTGACCAATTTGTAGGGCAGTACAATATCTTAGAGAGGAGGTCTCCTGCTCCCCTGGTGCATTCACTATAGCTGCCCAATTTCCCTGCTTTTTAAAGTTTGATAGAAATGCCTGTGGGCTAAAGGTACGTTCTTAAACTGTAAGGTTTTTTTTGCCTATTAGTGAATTTCTCTGCTTTTTAATCCAGGAGGTAAGAAACGTGATCCTGTGCAAGTTTGCTGAGAATGGATTGATCATTTGCATGAGTTCAGTGGGATGTACTCCCCTGCAATCAGGCTTCGGATTGGTGAAACTGACCACAGGGGATGGGAAGAGGAGGAGGAGGAGAGGGGGAGGAAGGGCAGAGGGGAGGAGGGGGATGGGAGCAGGCGGGAGGGGGAGGAGGAGGAGGAGGAGGGGAGGAGGGCAGGTTTGCATGTTTATTGCGTTCATAGAATCATAGAGTTGGAGGCCATCGAGTCCTACACACTCCTCAGTGCAGGTATCCAAATTAAAGCATACCCAAGAGATGTCTGTCCAGCTGCCTCTTGAATGCCTCCAGTGTCGGACAGCCCACTACCTCCCTAGGTCATTGATTCCATTGTCGTATGGCTCTAACAGTTAGGAAGTTTTTCCTGATGTCCAGTCGAAATCTGGCTTCCTGCAACTTGAGCCCATTATTCCGTGTCTTGCACTCTGGGACGATCGAGAAGAGATCCTGGCCCTCCTCTGTGTGGCAACCTTTCAAGTATTTGAAGAGTGCTATCATATCTCCCCTCATTCTTCTCTTCTCAAGGTTAAACTTGCCCAGTTCTTTCAGTCTCTCCTCTTAGGGCTTTATTTCTGGTCCCCTGATAATTCTTGTTGCCCTCCTCTGAACCCATTCCAGTTTATCTGCATCGTTCTTAAAGTGCAGTGCCCAGAACCAGATGCAATACTCAAGATGGGGATAAATAAAGGGGAACCAATACTTCACATGATTTGGAAACTATAGTTCCTAAAATATTCAATCAAATGCTACTCAGAGTAAACCCACTGAAACCAACAAGCCTGCCCATTAATTGCAATGGATCTACTCTGAGTAGGACTGATATTGGATACATCTCATGGTCTCCCATACTTCCTAGTAGCAGAATGTTTTGGTCCACTGATTGTAAAGAAAATCCAAAGGCACAGCCTTTGCCCTGCAAGCCCTTCTAATCTCAGCTGTGTTGAGGCTATACAGTGCTTCATATCTGTTTGAACCTCAGGATTCTTGAGCAGACTGATGTTTGATTTGATCTGATCAAGAGGATTCTGGGTAAAAAGTAGGACTATATTTATTTATTGCTTTGCAAAATTGCTTTGATGAGTAAATGAAGAAGTGAAGATGCTGGATACCAAAAATAGTCCCCTCATCCACACAATTGGGATAGCTTCATCAAGGAACTTTGGCCCAATGGCTGGTACCGCAGGTCTAGGCCTAAGAAAAATGGAAGCATTTATTTTCAAAATGCTCCATAATTGCAAATCACTGCATAAATATATAGAAAGACAGGGGAATTTTCAGATATGGTTTAAGTGAGGATGGGGGTTTGAATGGAGATAGTGTGGTGAAAGCAACCACAGAACATGGAAGTGGAGAATAGACTTCATTGTTAAATTGAGATCACATCTTCAGAGAGATGAGATCTAAAAATAATCCCTTTATATCCTTGCTGGGATTGTCATTTTCTTTTTTTGTAGGTAAGCAGAGACCTTATCCCCGTTTGCATCTGTGTTGGAATTGCTTTTTAAGAGGTTTTTAAAGCTTTTTTAAAAATATGTTTTTAAATATGTTTTGTTTTAATATATATTAAAGTCTGTTTTTAATATGTTTTAGGCTGTTTTTTGTATTTTTGTTTGCTGCCCTGACCTCCTACTAGGAGAAAGGGCAGGATATTAAATCAATCAATCAATCAATTAATGGTAGTAGTAGTGGTGGTAGTAGTGGTGGTCAACCTGGTCATAATGACTCCCCGCAATTGAAGCAGCTCATAGGAGTGGTAGATTTTCCATGTCATTTGCAAGGCTTGAGCTGAAAGGGAATATTGGTGGCATCTGTTCTTGGAACGCCAGAGGTTAACTAAAATAGATGGGGGGGAAATAATTCTTTAATGTGTCTAAAAAGGAATGGGTGGTGAGGGAGATAAAGTGTATTCTCTTCATTCAAATGTTCAGCATTCCCAATTATTGACAGTGCTCTAACAACAATTGCCCCTTTCCCCCTAGAAACTAGCCATTCATTCCAATTTATGATGACCTTCTAAAAAACCTTAACACTTTAAGCCCTATTGAGCCTGGTCTCAAAAGGGTTAAATATGTGTAGGGGGCAGTGGCAGCTGGTGGCTACTGGTCAGTGGGGAAGTGGAATCCACTCCAGGTTTTAGTCCAAACTTTCAAGGAGTTGTCTAAGGTGCTGATGTGGAGCCACATTGAGAGAAGATGCCCATCCATCACCCCAAAGTCTCCTGTACATTGGGCATGCCTCCAAGCCAACCTCAGACACGCATATATCTGAAGGGGGCCTCTAACCTTCTGGATGCAGTTAGAAGCCTCCATGAGACTGGGAATCCTGATAATGCATGCAATGGTCATTGGGTAGAGAGCCCCCACACATGCACATTGAGCCCTCCCTTGATCTCTCTGAACATCTGAATAGGGCTTGAGATCATGTGTATATGCCATATGGGTGATCCCACCCAGTCAGGGGTCACTCAGTGAATGGGCTGCTGTCAAAAGCAGTTAATAAGATATGGGTACGTTAGCGGCCTCACTGAGAGCAAATGACTGTTTGATCGTTTTATTTAAATAAGGACAATTGAGAGGGAAGGCAGTGCAAGCGAACACAATCCTGTTATTCACTTGTACTGCTTTCACTGTCAATTCTCTGCATATGTTTACTCAAAAGTAAGTCCCACCGAGATCAGTTGGGGTTTACTCCCAGGCAAGCGACTTTCGGATTAGAGCCCAAGAAAACATTTTGAAAGTGTCCTGGAAAATTATATTGATTCCAATTTGAGTTAGCTGGTCTTTGACACCAAATTGGGATGGAGGAGGTGCTGAGTTTGGAAGTTCCAGTTAGAGGCAGACACCCAAGTAATTCAGTTAGTTGCACAGCAGCTAGTCCTCATTGCTGGTGATGAAATGGGTGATTTCAAATGCCAACCCATTAATTACCAGTGATTTGGAAGCTTGTACTTATTGTTTCAGCTATTATATACCAGCCTACACCTTCAGGATTGCAGGCCAGGTAATTATGCATGCCAAGTGTGTAATTCTGAAATTTAGCTTAAAGGCTCATTGCCCCATTGTAAATCTGGAGCAAAATGATCAATTAAAAACCTAATTCCATGTCAGATTATTTCTGATTATTCCAATTCCAGCACAATAAAGTGTGGCATTCAATGCTAGTCCTACTCAGGGTAGACCCATTGAAGGTAGTAGACATGACTAACTTTGGTTCATTAATTTCAGTGGACCTCAATTGCCTTATAGGTCCTGTCCAATTCTATGATTCTATGAATATGACCAATAAAATTGAACTGACCTTGGATGAGACAGGGCTGTTCAGAAATATTCCAAGGAAGAATAGTTAACAAATGTCTCTTTCAGATTTAATTTATAGTAACATAATAATTCTCCTATCAATTAAATAAAATATGGCTCACCTAGAAAAAAAGTGGTGAAAATAATGAACTGCACATCTGGGTCATTTAGAAAGCAACAATGTAGGTGTAGCTCATTCATTTAGGATAGTATTTATCTTTGGAGACCTTATAGCAACATCTTGTTCAAATAATATAGAAATAATTTTATATACTTCTATATTTATATATAAAAAGTATAGAAATTTCAGTGGGTCTGCTCTGAGTAGAACTTAGCTGTATACAACCCATAACCTGTAGCAGATAAAATGTGCCAGATATGATGTCAAGACATTGCAAATGTTCTCCCCCACCACCCAATGTCAATCAATAAATTACAGCCAGCGACCCTGGCGTCAGCAGCAGCAGCAGTAGTAGAAGCAGGTGAATGGGAAGGAGCCAGCAAGCTGAGATAGGGAGATGAGGAGAGGTACAGAGCTCAATATCAGCCCCACCCCCTTACAGAAACAGCTGCCTCCAAGAGACTTTTGGGGAGATAGTTAACATCAGGACTAGGCCCTGCTGAGGCTGTGTTCAATATAAGTGGCTGCAGCTGCCCAGGTCACTCCCCAAACCAGCACACCCTGGAGTTGTGCTGGGAGAGGGAAAGATATTAAGCCAAGCCTGCTGGAGCAAAACCAAAAGAAAATACTTTTTGGGTAAGTGTCTCTAGTGTGTGTGATGTCCCTATAGTTTGCTAACTGTAAATATGGTAAGCGCAGGTTTATTAAGCGATATATGGTAAGTGTGAGAAGGGGGAGTCCATGGGCTAGAATGCTGGATAATGTTGGATGATGATTGGCTGAGCGTTTGAATGGCTGAAGGTATAAATGAGAGGATGACAGTTGAGTTAGGGGGGAGTTGTTGAAGAGAGGGAGTGGAGCGTTCTGGGGAGAGGAGAGTTGTTGAGAGAAGTGATTGGCAGAGTTCTGAGGGAGGTTTGGATTATATTTGGCTGGTATTTAGACAGAATATATATGACTGGAAACATAAAAAGTGACACTATATGAAACCATACGCTTGTTAAACATTCCTAAAGTAATCTTGTTATTTCCTGGTGTTATCAGATAAATACTGTTATTGGTTTACCAAAAGCCTGATCCTTGGCTGGGGATATACAGACCAGAAGGGAGGGCAGGGTAAATACCAAGGGCAGAGAAACAGTATCAAATGGTGGCAGCGGTGAAGGAAGAAATTGTAACATCGTCAAGTATCCAGAGCAACCCAGGATTGTATGCTTTATAGACAAAGATACAAGGGGGTTGTGGACGGCAAGGGTGCCCAGACACAAAGTAACAAGCCATAGGGAGACTAAGGTGAAGTCTCTAGCAGTATTGTTTACAGGGAGTGGCTGGTGGTGCTGCCTAGCAGTGGGATCTTGTGAGATCTGTGCTAGAGAGTGTGAGAGAACAAATAAAAACTGAGATCCTGACAGGTGGTGGCCCTGGTGGGAGTATCACAGATAGAGCCAGCTGTGGGATCGTCACAGGGTGACATGAGGGTTGACCCTTTTTAAGTAAGTTTTATAAGGCAGGACTTTATATGCGGTATTGATTTTTGTTTTTGTTATTTCCTCTGGGGGGATTGTCATGTTTTCCTCTTCTAGGACATATCCAAGGTGAGAGGGTGGAGGTGGTCTGGGGTGGTGTGTGTTGGTAGAAAGTGGTTTCATACCCCTGGAGTGAAAAGTCTAATCTGGCAT
Organism: Rhineura floridana; assembly: GCF_030035675.1. NCBI lineage: Eukaryota > Metazoa > Chordata > Lepidosauria > Squamata > Rhineuridae > Rhineura > Rhineura floridana. The sequence goes on along the minus strand of NC_084497.1, from coordinate 15,652,960 downwards.
GAAACTGTGCCCTTCTTGGGTGGAGATGGGGGGAGCGGTAAGTGATTAATCCCAGAAGTGGGGTATAAGTCACATTGATTCAAAGTGCTGTTTTTAAAGCCTCACATGGCTTGGGACCACAATACCTGATGGAAAGCCTCTCCTGACATGAACCCACCTGTACACTACACTCAACATCACACGTCCTCCTCTGGGTGCCTACTCCGAGGGAAGCTGGGAGGATGGCAAGAAGGAAGAGGGCCTTCTCAGTGGTGGCCCCCAAATTATGGAAGAATCTCGCTGATGAGGTGCGCCTGGCACCCACACTGTTATCTTTTCGGCGCCAGGTCAAGACTTTCCTCTTCTCCCAGGCATTTTAGCATGTGTTTTTTAAATTGTTTTTAAAAAATGTTTTTTTTAAAATTTGTATATTTGTTTTTAGTGTTTTGAATTGTTGTAAACCGCCCAGAGAGCTTCGGCTATGGGCAGTATACAAATGTGGTGGTGGTGGTGGTCGTGATGATGATAGTTTTCTTTGTTTAACACACTTTTTCTCCTAGTCTGCTGTTTTACTGCCACTAATCTCTGCTATATTCCTTTGTTTACTAGAGGCGGGTTAGGGAAGTATATGTCTTGGCTAGGGATGGGGGATGGGTGGGAGTGGGAATGCTATCCTTGTGATGGTAGGTAGGGGGAGATATGGTGGTGGGTAAAAGTATACGGAGGGAGGAGGGAGGCTAGTTACATCACAGAATGCTAGAATCATAGGGTTGGAAGGGCTCTATAAAGCCATCAAGTCCAACCCCCTGCTCAAAGCATACCCAATAGGTGGCTGTCCAGCTGCCTCTTGAATGTATCCAGTGTTGGAGAGCCCATCACCTCCCTAGATCATTGGTGACATTGTGGTACCGCTCTAACAATTAGGAAGTTTTTCCTGATGTTTAGCCGAAATCTGGCTTCCTGTAACTTGAGCCCATTATTCCATGTCCTGCATTCTGGGATGATTGAGAAGGGATCCTGGCCCTCCTCTGTGTGGCAACCCTTCAAGTACTTGAAGAGGGCTATCATATCTCCCCTCAGTCTTCTCTTCTCAAGGCTAAACATGCCCAGTTCTTTCAGTCTGTCCTCATAGGGCACTGTTTCCAGTTCCGTGATCATTCTTGTTGCCCTCCTCTGAACCTGTTCCAGTTTGTCTGCATCCTTCTTGAAGTGGAGAGACCAGAACTGGATGCAGTACTCAAGATGAGGCCTAACCAGTGCTGAATAGAGGGAAACCAATACTTTTCTTTTCTGAGACTGAGGTCTGGTCTGCGAAGAAGGTGCTCTTTTCTGCCTTTGGGGATGTGCAGAATTGAAGGGCTGGAGTGTGGAGCAGCCAACCCCCTGAGAAGAAAATCCTTCTCACATGTCGTATTGCTGAGCCAAGTATCCCTCATCTTATAACTGTGCATTTGTTTTCTTTTTCCTAGGTGTAGAACTTTGCAATTATCCCTGTTGAATTTCATTCTGTTGCCTTCAGCCCAATGCTCCACCCTATCAAGATCCCCTTGAATTTTGTTTCTGTCTTCCAGGGTATTAGCTATCCCTCCCAATTTTGTATCATCTGCAAATTTGATTAGCATTCCCTGCACCTCCTCATCCAAGTCATTAATAGAATTGTTGAAGAGCACTGGGCCCAGGACCGAACCCTGCGGTACCCCACTGGTTATCTCCCAGTTTGAGAAGGAACCATTGACTAGCACTCTTTGGGCACATTCACACCTGACATTTATTCCACTTCAGAGTCATGCCTTCCCTCAAAAAATCATGGGAAGTGTAGTTTGTGAAGGGTGCAGAGTTGTTAGGGGAGCCCTATTCTCCTCACAGTTTGCCTGAGTGGTTTAACAGTCATTTCCACTTCCACAAAAACTCTGAGAATTATAGCTCTGTGAGGGGACTGTGAGTCTTCTAACAGCTTTCAGCACCCTTCACGAACTACACTTCCCAGGATTCTTTGGCGTAATCCATGACTGTATAAAGTGGAATAATAGTGGAATAAATGTCTGGTGTGAATGTGGCCTTTGAGTACAATTCTGTAGCCAACTGTGGATGCACCTGATAATTGTTCCATCCAGCCCACATTTAGCTAGCTTGCTAATCGTAATATCAAGGGGCACTTTATCAAAAGGTTTGCTGAAGTTGAGATATATTATGTGCAGAGCATTCCCACAGTCTACAAGGGAGGTTACCTGATCAAAAAATTAGTCTGCAAGATTTGTTCTTGCTAATTCTATGTTGGTTTCTTGTAATCACTGTATTGTTTTCAAGGTGCTTACAGACTGACTGTTTTATCATCTGCTGCAGAATTTTCCCAGGGATGGATCTCAGGCTGACTGACTGTAATTCCCAGGTTCCTCTTTGTTGCCCTTTTTGAAGATAGGGGCCACATTAGCCCTCCTCCAGTCATCCAGCACTCCACGATTTTGCACAGATAATAGACAGTGGTTCTGAGAGTTCTTCAGCCAGTTCCTTCAGTACTCTAGGATGCAGTTCATCAGGCCCTGGAGATTTGAACTCCTTCAAAGTTATTAGGTGTTCCTTGACCATTTGTCTATCAATCTCAAGCTCCAGTCCTGCCCCTTCCGCTTCATGTTTCCCAGGAGAGTCATAAACCCTCTTTTGGGAGAAGACTGAGTCAAAGTGGAATTGAGCACTTCTGCCTTTTCTTTGTCATCAGTTTGCTATCCTTGCTGAATAGCTTTTTCACCATTTCTTTTCTCTATCTTTTGCTATGGATGTATCTGATGAAAGCTTTTTTGTTGCTTTCGGCATCCCTCGCTGACCTCAGCTCATTCTCAGCCTTAGCTTTCCTGACACCATCCCTGCAATTCCGTGCTACTTGTCTGCACTCTTCCTTCGTGGCCTGGCCTTCCTTCCACGTCCTGGATGTGTCCTTTTTTTGTTTTCAGGTCATCTTTAAGCTTTTTGTGAAGCCACCTTGGCTTCTTCTGCTGTTTTCCACCTTTTTTCCTTGTTGGAATGGTTTATGATTGTGACCTCTCTGCTTCACTTCCTGTATTTCAGAAGTTGGAGATCCCAGTTAGCTGATCCCTTGGCCTTGTGGTGGTGTAGTTAAATACCAGGTCTGCCCCAAATAAAACATCTCTCATTCACGATTTGATTGTGGATGAGGGGCATGTATAACTGAGACCTGGGCAGGTTCAGTGCTAACCCAGCTGTGTACTCAGTGCAGTATCATTCCAGATCAGAGGGAGGGCGAGGGAGATTGCAATCATCCTTGCGAATTCCATCTCGCTCACCAGGAGACCAATCTGCACTGTGTCTGGGTTTGAGGAATTGCTTGTGGGGTTGAGCCAGAGAGACAGAATGGGGATGTTGTTAATGTACCATCCACTCTGCTGTGCTACAGTGTCCCTAACCAAGCTGGTGGAGGTAATACCAGATGTGATATTGGACTTCACCATCCATGCTGAGACTGCTTCAGATGGGCTAGCTTGGGTCTTCTTATCCTCCATGACAACCGTGGGGCTGTCTGAATCCATAAATGGCCTAGCACATGTGGCCAGGCATACCCTCAGCCTGGTCTTTGCCACAGAGAGGGTTGGTAATACTCCATTGCTTGAGGACTGCTGTGAATCCATCGTCACGGATAGGCCATTCCCTGGTAAGGTTTAGGCTGAATATAGCCACTCCACTCTGCAAGGGTGGGGGACCTTCTAGAGTGTCTCAAGGAGGTAGAGGCTGGGGGCACTGTGTTTCAGTGCTTCCTTTCATATATCTATATTGTTTTAAATTTTTAAATTGTGTTTTAAATTGTTTTTAAAAGATGTATTTTAAATTGTATTTGTTTTTAGTTACTGTAAACCACCCAGAGAGCTTCGGCTATGGGGCGGTATACAAGGTTAATAAATAAATAAATATCCATAGCCAAAGTAGTTATGGGAGGCTACTGTTCAGCACCATGGGAATTATCCTGTGGTGTTCCGCAGGATACCATCTTGTCCCCCATGCTATTTATTATTTATTTATTAAATTTACATCCTGCCCTTCCTCTCAATAGGAGCCCAGGGTGGCAACATCTATTTAACAACTAGATGAAGCCACTGGGATCTTTCCTCAGGGAATTTGCAGCAATAGGCAGATGACACCGAACTCTCTCTTCCATCAGAAGTGGGACAGGTGGTTGAGCTGCTAGAACTGTGCTTGGGGGCAGTAATGGGCTGGCTGTGGGCCAATAGATTGAGGCTGAATCCTGAAAAGTCAGAGGTATTATGAGTCCTGATTTCTTGAGTCTGGTAGGTGGTGAGATAGCCAGTCCTGGACAGGGTTGCCCTCCCCTGGAAGGAGCAGGTTCGCAGCTTTGGAGGACTTCTGGATGCAACATTGTCACTTGAGGCTCAGGTGCCTTTTTCCAGATCCAGCTGTTTCTCCAGCTTTTGACCGTTTTGGACAAAGATGACTTGGCCGCAGTACTTTATGCTCTGGTAACTTCCAGACTGGATTGTTGCAATGCACTCTACGTGGGGCTGCCCTTAAAGAAGACTCGGAAACTTCAACTGGTCCAAAATGCAGCAGCCAGGTTACTGTCTGGGGTTCTCCTTAGAACTCATATAACCACTGTTCTAAAACAGTGACATGGTTGACAGTTCATTTCTGGGCTTAATTGAAGGTGCCCATGCTAGTGTTTAAAGCCCTAAATGACTTGGGTCCCAAATATCTGAGAGACCACCTCCTTCCCTATAGACCCTCTTGGGTTTTGAGATCAGCAGAGGGGCTCTTTTGGTAGTTCTGCTGCCCTCAGAAGCTTGGGGAGGGGTGGCCCAGGAGAGGGCCTTCTCTGTAGCAGCCCCTAAGTTGCAGAACTCCGTCCCCACAGAGGTGCATCTGGCAACTTCACTGTACAGTTTTTGGTGAAGGCTGAAGATGTACATCTTTACCCTGGCCTTTGATCCCTGAGATGGATATTTTTAGGACCCACCCTATTTTGGGGGTGTGTGCTTTTAGGTTGTTTTCAGCTGTTTTTAGTGATGTGTTTTAAACCTGTTGTGACCTGCCCTGGGACCCTTGGGTGATAAATCTGAATAATAATATTAAAGATGATAACATTTCACAGGGATGGGAGAGTGGTGCTTGGCACGTTGGCCTTGCCCCCAACATCCCCCTCAGCACCATCTACATTGAGCAGGAAGGTGTAAAGGAGGAATCTTTGTGCATTCAGATGAATGCACTTAAAATTGTCCACATTGTGCAGAGCTTCTAATTACATCAGGGGTTCTAAGCACGTTCAGCCAAATTTGAAAATATTTTCTCCTGCACACCTTCTCACCCAACATTCAGAGGTTTGAGGCTGTGGCTGGCAGTGTCAGGAAAGCTGTGGGTGGGAAACAGCGTCGTTGCCACAAGGGTTGAAACCCAAACTCTTCCTTGCAGGTTCTCCCCCAACTCTTCCCCACTCTGTGCATGGCGTCCCTATGAGGTGTGTCACCAGTGCCTGCAAGACAGAGAAAAATGTTCAGGTACTGAAGTAGATTTGCCCACCTGGAGTGTTCATAACCTTTTGTCAATGGGAGAGCCCTAAAGATTTCCTGTTCAGGTTGAGACTTTCATGTTTCATTACTCTCCTTGTTTTGACTCTGTTTTGTTCTCTGGTTTTGTCTTCCAGCTCAGCCTTCCATCTCTCTCTCATTTCTGACTTGTGGCTCCCCTCTCTCACTTAATGGCTGCCTACCGGGGTTGGCTTCAGATATTTTCCTCCCTGAGGCAAAGGACAAGATGTTGCCTGTCATTATCTCATGTACAAAAGCTGACCAGTCTGTCATTTGAATCTTTCTTCAACCCTGGTGACAGGACAGCAATCTCCACTATACCTGTAGGCAGCAGATCAGCTCAGGAGAGGCAGGTTAGGCCATGTGGCACACATAGCCCTGTTGTCTATCAGAGGGGAATCGTAGGATAGTAGAGTTGGAAGGGGTCTAGAAGGCCATCTAGTCCACCCCTTATTCAATGCAGGGGGAACAATTGCCTTCAGGAGGAATGTCAAGGGAAGGGTTTCCACTATTGCTTTCCCTCCAGTACCTGCCAACTTAGGAGGCCACCTCACTTTGCCTAATGGTAGAAGTAGCTTGTGGCTTGGCTCTGATAGACTGCTTTCAGCAGCAGCTCCCAGAACTCCAGGAACATCTAGTTCCTTCCAGTCTAAGAGAAGCGTTTCTGTTGTCTGATGACATTTCTTGAGATGCAACATCCTCATCAGCAGACAAAAAGAACAGCTAATATATGTTCCCCTTCAAGGGGAAACTTTCAGAGACATGCCAGAATCCATCATCCAATTGTCTACATTTTAACGGAAACAAATTGTTTCCTTTAACGCTGAGGATGCTGAATTGATGTAACTACCTGAAAGGTGCTCTGGGCCTCATTATCCTTGGGTAATTGGGGTTACTAGCAGCTCTCCTGCATTTTCTCTCAGCTTTTGTCTCTGCAGCATTGTGAAAGTGCAAAACCTTCAAGGACAAATTGACACACATTTGGCAAATGAGAGAAACCCCAAATTTGCCAACACAAGCGGATGCAACTAAATAATGTTTCCTTTGGGGGAAGAGGGATTTGTTTCTGCTCCAGGCCTGGGGGATCACTGAACTTGGAGAGCAGGAAGGAATCTTCCCTCCTAGGGCTGTGCTGCTGAGAACCTGTGGATTTATAGTTTTTATTATTTATGCCAACTTTTTTTAATCCCACCCATTTCTCCAAGGAGACTCAAGGTGACTAGCAGTCAGTAATTAAAAACAATTCTAACAACTCATTGTTCCTTTTTTAAAATCCAATATACATTCATATGGCCATTTAATTAATTAATTTATTATTTTATTTTTATATAGCTATATAAAAATAAAATAATAAATAAATAAATAAATAAAATTGATAAATTAATGTCAGGAGTGCTTTGATTTGGATTCCTGCATTGAGCAGGGGGTTGGACTTGATGGCCTTATAGGCCCCTTCCAGCTCTACTATTCTTTTTTTTTACAATAATTTTTATTCAAATTTTCATAAAACAAACAAAACAAAATCATAAAACATTCAAAGACAAAAAACAAAACAAAACAAAAATGATTAAACAAAAAAATAAAATGTTGACTTCCCATTTGTCGCAGATCAGTTATAGGTCTACAATATATAACAATCCTGTCTCTTAGATTATATTATAAAATCACTTTCCTCCAGTAGTTATCTTAATTAATCATCAAATCTCATAAACATTACTTTATTCTTTCCACAAAAAGTCAAAGAGAGGTTTCAATTCTTTAAGAAATATATCTATCAATTTTTCTCCAAATAAACATGTCGATTAACCCATCTCGTTAATAATAATAATAATAATCTTATTGTCATAACCATAGTCCAAATAAACATATCGATTAATCCATCTCATCAAAATCTGTTAGGTCCAATAATTTCAATAGCCATTATTCCATTATCCATATTAATTCCATCTTCAATAGTCCTGTTAAGTCCAGTAATTTCAGTGTCCAATCTTCCATTATCAGTATTCCATAATAATCTTGCTGTCATAGCCATAAGAGTCTGATGGGAATTTCCTCTATCCCAAATATTTTCTTGCCATCGATTCTGAATAAGTTGCTGAAATATTGTTGTAAAGTCATATCTCTGTTCTTCTTTTTTACAAAATGCACTGGCTCATCTCTTGAGAGTTTTTCCATTGTCACATGGCTGCAGTTAATTCCATAGATTTTCTCTATATCAAGCTCCATCACGTCATTCCAGTCCAGAAGATTATCCAAGCCATTGATAACTTTATCTCTAATATCTTCATTAATTTCTTCAGAGATAACGTTAAATTCCAAACAGTAGATTTTATTTCTAATATCCATAAACTCCAGATCTTTTTCCAATTCCACATTTGTTCCAATCTCCAGGGCTTGTATCTTCCCTTTATTTTTTCTTTTCTCATCTCTAATCTCATTCTCCTCTCTCACAGGATCCCCTATTTCTTTAAGCTCCTGCGTCATTTTGCTCAGTTCAATTTTCAGCTCCTTACTGCCCTGTCGCAGGGTTTGTTTCGTTATCTCAATCTCATCCATTATTTTCTGAAACATAATTACTTCCAGATTCTCAGCCACTTTCTTGATTGCCATTTTTAAAACCACGAAAACAAAACAAAACTAAAATAAAGAAGAACCACTTCTTATTTCAGCAACAATTGGGTTAATATTCCAGGCTTGATGACATCACAGTATAAACAGAGCAGCCTGCCTTATCTCTCTATGTTCAAGAATACAAAACAAATTTAGTTCCCAGCATCAAAACAGTTAGTGGCGTCGTGAAGAAGCAGATTCGTCAAAATAAAATAGACCAAAAAGAGAATAGTCCCAGACAATATAATGTTCCAAAGTTCATATTTTTTATTTTTTTCCCCTCAGAATAGAAATCCCTCTTCTGTTTATATCTTTAGAATGCACTTCCAGGACAGCTTTTTGCAATAGAAGCAGAGATAAGCTGTTAATTTCATGAATAACAGAGAAGAGTTATAGCTCACCCAGAAGTTCTTTAAAGCTGATTCATTCGACAAATCTCTTTTTGCTGCAACAATTTAAACCAAGTAAAAAAAAAAGATAGAAAGAAGGGTGCTTGCCTGTTAGTCCGTTTTCTCTTTGAAGAAAAGATAAATGTGTCGCATTAATCAGATAGAGCTTGTTCAGAAGTCCGTCCGGCATTGCTGGCTGGACCTTTTCTCATAAATTAATGAAATCCAGTCCTCCCAACAAAAACAGGCTTTTGAGGTTGATCTCTACGTTTCTCCCTGCCCGGGAGAAATTTCATCAGTCAAAAAAAAATGTTCTGATTTATATCTGAAAAAGCTTCTTCTGAGGCGGGAGCCCGTCTCAAAAGCAGGCACAAGCGAAGTCACCCTTCCCGGAAGTCCCCAGCTCTACTATTCTATGAAAGTGGATAGAGAAATTTTTTCCTCTTGTTGTAATAGCAGAACTCGGCATCACCCAATGAAACTGACCGGCAGGGGAATTCATATCAGACAAAAGGAAGTACTTTTCATGTAACAAATTAAATAATGTTTCCTGATGAGGATGTTGCATCTCAAGAAATGCCATTACTCACCATGATGGCCAGTTGCTTAGATCCCTTTTACACTGGAATATGCTAATTCATGGAGGATAAGTCCAGCAAACTCTATTAATCCAAAGAGGTCAATGGAACATCCGGGTTCAGACCACAATTCATAGCTACCTCCATCACCATGAGGAGCCAACAGCTTGGGAGAAGCAGGCTCAGGACTGTGCTGGGGAAGGTCAGGACCCTGGACAGGACCCAGTGGCTGTGCCTATGATCATAAGCAAGAGTTTTCAGGACCATGGATCAAAATCCTGGAGATGCCTTATATTGGTCCATCTAGCTCAGTGCTGTCTACTCTGACTGGCAGTGGTTCTTCATGGTTTCAGGCACGGGACATTCCCATCCCTACCTAGAGATGCTGAGGGTTGAATATGGGTCCTCTTCCATGCAAAGCAGGTACTCCGCCACTGGGTGACATACCTTCCCCTGTCCTGCGTGAAGTTGTTTTTTTTAAAGGAAATGGAGAAGGGGTGAATGTCTTGAATTAGCACGGACGTCTGGAACCTTGTAACCAGAGACTCTGTAGGCAGGCGGAGAAGGTGTGGCCTCAGGGAAACTGAGATGGGAAACAGGGCTGAGCTGGGTCACAGGAGAAGGAAGTTGGGGATAGGAGGAAGTGAAAAAGGAAAAGAGGGAGGAGATCACTGAGGTCTAGTTGGCTGACAGAGTGTCATAGAATCATAGAATAGTAGAGTTGGAAGGGGCCTATAAGGCCATCAACCCCTGCTCAATGCAGGAATCCAAGTCAAAGCATTCCCAACAGATGGCTGTCCAGCTGCCTCTTGAATGCCTCTAGTGTCCCCCAAACTGCAGGAGTGGAGGGGTGTCCAGAGAGCCTACAAGGAATGGTCCCAGTTTTCTATGAGGATCAGGGTAGACATGCTTCTGTATGCTAGGGGGAAAAGATGTTCTAGAACTCAAAAAGTTTTGGAGGGCCATGCTGGAGAGAAGAGGGGATGTGTGCTTGAGGGAGGGGGAGAACCTGGACGAGAGAGCAAAAGAGATCCAGAAGCTTCTCAGCCTGAGAGTGCCCATGAAGAAGGTCAGTCTTGCAGTTTATTTATTTATTTATTTTATTAGATTTTTATACTGCCCGACTAGCATTAGTTCTCTGGGCGGTGTACAACAAAATATAAAAATACAAAAACATCTCAAAATCTCATAATAAAATACAGCATAAACATATGTAAAAACAAGAAATCAGAAACAATTACAACAAAATTTAAAACTAAAACAAGTTACATATTAAAACACCATAGCAAAGAGGAAGGTCTTAACCTGGCGCCGAAAGGACAACAATGTCGGCGCCATACACACCTCTTCAGGGAGACTGTTCCACAATTCGGGGGCCACCACTGAGAAGACCCTAGATCTTGTCACCACCCTCCGAGCCTCCCTATGAGACGGAACTCGGAGGAGGGCCTTCGATGTAGAGCGTAGTGTACGGGCAGGTTCATATTGGGAGAGGCGTTCCGACAAGTATTGTGGCCCTGCGCCATATAGGGCTTTATAGGTTAGAACCAACACTTTGAATCTAGCCCAGAAGCATATTGGCAGCCAGTGCAAGCGAGCCAGAACAGGTGTTATGTGTTCCGACCGCCTGGTCCCCGTTATTAATCTGGCCGCCGCATTTTGGGCAAGCTGCAGCTTCCGAACTGTCTTCAAAGGCAGCCCTACGTAGAGCGCATCGCAGTAATCCAGTCGTGAGGTTACCAGAGCATGTACGACTGATGTTAGGTCCTCCCTACTCAGATAGGGACGTAGCTGGGCCACCAGCCGAAGCTGGTAGAAAGCATTCTGTGCCACCGATGCCACTTGGGCCTCAAGTGACAGGGAAGGATCTAAAAAGACTCCCAGACTACGAACCCGGTCCTTTAGGGGGAGTGTAACCCCATCCAGGACAGGGTGTATATCCACCATCCGATCAGGGAAGCCGTTCACCAGCAGCATCTCAGTCTTGTCTGGATTGAGCTTCAGTTTGTTAGCTCTCATCCAGTCCATTATCGCAGCCAGGCAACGGTTCAGCACATTGACAGCCTCACCTGAAGAGGATGAAAAGGAGAAATAGAGCTGCATGTCATCAGCGTACTGGTGGCAACGCACTCCATAGCTCCGGATGACCGCACTCAACGGCTTCATATAGATGTTGGAAAGCATGGGAGACAGAACCGAACCCTGCGGGACTCCACATTGCAGAGCCCACGGTGTCGAGCAATGTTCCCCAAGCACAACCCTCTGGAGACGACCCACTAAGTAGGAGCGGAACCACTGCCAAACAGTACCCCCAACTCCCAGCTCCCCAAGCCTCTCCAGAAGGATACCATGGTCAATGGTATCAAAAGCCGCTGAGAGATCAAGGAGGATCAACAGAGTTACACTCCCTCCGTCCGTCTCCCGACATAGGTCATCATACAGGGCGACCAAGGCTGTCTCAGTGCCGAAACCGGGCCGAAACCCCAATTGAAACGGATCTAGATAATAGAACCTATATGACTGCCCCCTCTGAGCATTATTTTTTTGTTCATGCAAAGCAGCTGCAGGTGGCTTTGTTCACCCTGAAAAGAAGTCTGTCAGGTAGGGTGGGATTTTTTACTTCTTACCTCTCTAGCTTTACAACCATATGCAGCCTCTTCCCCGGCCCACATCCCCTCTCTGCCACCTCCACCTCAGGGGGGAATGATGTAAGGGGGGGGGAATGGGTGATAAAGCATTTGGGGATGGATTTTAAGTGGGCAGGCGGCTGGAATGTATGGGGGCGGAAATGTCAATAGCCACTTCCACATGCTCCACTTTTCTTCCAGTCAACTTGAAACTATTACTTGATGGGGATAAAAATCAGCAATGGAACTATATGCGACGTGTAGTTTGGCCCTGAGATGTTTTGACTCTTGTTATGGCCCAGTGGGATCAGAAGCCCAAGAAGTCCGGTTTCAGGGTCCAGCGAAGGTGCTGACTGCTCTTCTGAGGAGCCAGAGGTGAATAACCTAGTCCAGCACAGGCAAAAGGCCAAGTTCCATAAATGTCAAACAAAGGGCCAGAGAGTGGTGACACTGGACCAGTACAGGCAGGTGGGACACATTCAGGAAGGCCGCATTACAGGGGAGGCTTTAGGAGTCTGTAGCGCACCTATCCTGATTGTTTCAGCTGGGTAGCTAAACCTGAGGCAGCAGGTATAGAGCACCTATTGACACAATCTATAGAGACAATAGAGCAGCTTTTGAGATGCTCTAGTGCCGCCTTTCCCAACCAGTGTGCCTCCAGATGTTGTTGGACCACAACTCCCATCAGCCTCAGCCAGCATTGCCAATGGTCAGGAAAGATGGGAATTGTGGTCCAACAACATCTGGAGGCACACTGGTTGGGAAAGGCTGCTTAGTGTGTGGTCTGAGAGCAAATGAGGTCACCTAAAGAGGCCTGGGTCCAGCCAGTGCCTGAATGGGAACCCCTGCAATGTAGCCACCTTGAGATCCATGACAGAGGAACAGAAGGACAAGTAATGAATTAGTTCTCTCTCTCTTAATCCAGACTGGATTATTGCAATGTGTTACACATGAGGGCTATTTGTTCATTTTGTCAGCTAATCCCTAGTGTGTTGATTGCTACAATACCACTCTCTGACCACTGGAAGCGCTGAACAGCAGCAAAGAGAAACCAGAGGGGCTCCCTCCTCTGGTGAGTTGGCATGGCAGCATCAGTAGTGTGGCAAATGAGTCCTCAGTGACAGAAACTCAGGTTCAAGCCTCCTAGAATCTTATAATTGACACATTTGCCCACATTCAGCCCTTGTTTTAGTTGCAGCTTCTTTTCTTGTCTACAGATGGAGGCCTTTACAAACTCCGGTTTTACCCAGGGGGGTACAACAGCACCACATATTCTGATTGGCCTACCGTGATCCAAATTATGGCTGGCAATTTACTAAGACGTTACTTTATTGATGCTTCTGAAATCCCATGTAGGCTTTCTTAAAAGTGTGCCCTGTTGAACTTAGCGGAACCTACTTCTGAGGAAATAACAAGGAATCGCTCTGCTAATCTGAATTTCTCAACTGATTTTGGAATTTCAGGTTGCCTGGCCTTGTAACCAACTCAGGACTAATGTAAACCAACACACATGCAAATTCTGTAAAGAGCACAACGTATGTGCCAACTGCATCCGATTCCAGTTGCTTCGCATCCCAGCATTAGCAAAGTGCATGAATATCTGGATAAATATGGACCACTGCACTTATGGAAAAACTCTCTAAGCAATTTAAGGCTCCAAAAGACATATCAAACAAAGATGACAGTGAGGAAACCTGGTACAGTTTTATTCAACATATTAGAGGTAACATATCTAGGACATCTGTCAAGCTATGGCAATCTCTGGAATAACCTGCTGAGACAATGAATATGGCATGAACTAAAGCCTACAATTGATCACGACTCTTACACACAACTTCTTAAATAACTTACCTCTTTGTGAATGATATATACGCATGGAATGTCTGGGGGGAGAGGAGGAGTTAGGAGTTCTTTAGAGTAAGGTTGTTTGTATTTACTACTGAAAATGCAAAAATAACAACTATTAAAAAAACTCCGACTGTTAAGCAAACTTGATGCACATCAGCAAAAGCAGCACACAAAAAGGATCTTGATGCAAGCCATAGTATGAGGGTGTCCATATTTCCTTTCTTTTCGGCCATGTTTTAGCAAAGGACTGGTTTACATCAGGATGGGAGAGGAAGGGGGGTAAGCAAAAGAAATGCAGGAATGTTTTGCTGTGGCAAAATATACATGCTCTAGTTCCAGAGTTATTTTAGAATGTCTCCCATTTAAACTGGCATTCGGCAAGAGCAAAGCCCACTCTCTGAACAACAGAGGAAGGGACCAAAGGATTTCCTTTCTTGCCCAGAGTGTTATTCTCTAGGCAAAGGCAGGGCAACCTGTGCCCCTTGGGGTAGTTGAATGTGGCCCTCAGCTTAATTTCATGTGGTTGGGCGGAGCCTGCAGAGAGAGGAAGAGGAGCAGAGCGGAAAAGCCACAGTGGATAGAACAATGGAAGGAGGAGGCCAGAAATCCCTCTGCATGTGATCAGATCAGACCTTTGGCAAGAGTGATTTGTCCTGTCCTTGGCAGCCCACTGGGCAGAGAGGGAGGGAGAGGGGGGGAGGGAGAGAGGGAAGGAGAGGGATGGATGGATGGATGGATGGATGGAGTGGCCCCTTCTAGTTTTGGCACTGGCCTTATCTGCAGCCAGCTCCAGCATGTCTCATCACCAGCATGCAGCGTCCAATGGAATGTCCTCAAGGGAATGCAGTGCTCAACTGGGGGAAAAAAATGTTCTAGTCTTCTGTTTTTTATATCTACTTCACGAAGAGTTCTGTCATTTTGGGTTGTGTTTTTTTTGTATTCTGAGGTATCGCAGTGGAACAAAGGATCCCAGATTTTCAGTGCCACTGAAATTTAGAAGTATCAGATTTGGGCGTTACCACCGTAGCATTACCCGCCCAATCACATTCTCCCAGCCCTTCTGAAATACCCAGTGCTTTTGTCAAGCTAATGTTGTGCCAATGCTGCATTCCCCGATCAAAAATGACATTATGTCTCCATGCTACTGCAATGCTCCATCTGGAATGTCTCATAGTATACATATATTTCAAAAAAAAAAATCCTGTCTGTGCCAAAGTATCTTGCCTAATCTCATCAAATCCCATCTGTTTTTTTCCCTCTGGCATTAACTTCTGTAGCAATGCCAATGCACTTTCGGGGGGGGGGGAACTAAAACACAGCGATCTTCAAAATTTGCACTTATCCCAATTTTGCAGTGCGTTTCTCCAATCCATCGGTGTTTACAAAAAAAAGCATATATCTGGCAAAAATGTTCATAAAATTAATTTATTAGTGAAAATAACTTACACAGTGAATTATATTAGGAGAAATTGATTAGAAAAATGTACATTTGTCAAAACTGTGTACAATAATGTGTTTAGTAGGAGAAATTTGAACTAAAATGCTGAAGAATTTTCAGGAGGATTTTTTTTAAAAGTGCAAATTCCTGCAGAAATGTCAAGGGGCAGTGTGGTGTAATGGTTAGGGTGTTGAGCTATGACCTGGAAGAACAGGGTTCAAATCCCCGCTCACCTACAAAAAGCACAGGGCGACTATGGGCCAGTCACTGTCTCTCAGCCTAACTTCAGGGTTCTTGTGAGGATGAAATGGAGAGGAAGAGAGCCAGGTATACCACTTGGAGCTCCTTGGAGGAAAGGCTGTACATACATGTAATAAAATAAAACAAAACCGAATTTAATATTGGAAAAATAAGGAACAGAAATGACAGAACCATCTGTAGAGAGAAGAGAATAAGGGCTATTCCATCACCTCTTCTGGTTCTCCCTCAGCTGTCACCTACTGACAGCCATTTCATCAGGCTATCTGAACTTGTCATTGTAAGGACTGTAACTCTAAGAACCAGGGATTGAACTCCCTTTCCTCCTTCTCCCTCCCCATCATTTTTTCCTTGTGTGCCGTATCTTTTAGCTTGTAAGCCTGAGGGCGCACACTTACTACTGATTTTTGTAAGCTATTCTGGAAGGCTTTCCAAGAACAGAGCAAAAATGCTTTAAATAAACCAAGACAAGACAAAGAGGAGATGCGCTGCTCCTTCACATTCCCAGAGCGATCCAATTGTCCACTGCTGGGAACAGAATGCTAGACTAGATGGGCCTTTGGCTTAATCCAGCAAGGCTGTTGTTATCTTCTTCATTGAGTGAATAACTGCAAGTACCACTTGCATGCATTCTTGCAAACAAAATGCATAAAAGACCTCTGTAGTATTGGATATAGGAAATACAAAAAGACAGCTGTGAAATTGGGGCATTTGGTCTGACTTTTTGACTTTGCCTACAAGAAAACTAAACCTCCTGGGGGGGGGTACATGCTGAGGTTTAATGTGGCACCTTAACTCTCAAACTCTGGTGACAATAAAATAAGGCAGATCTCCTTTGTATTTTCAAAGTTTTCAGGCACAGAGAGCAATTGATTTTGCGTATCTAAGAGGCACTAGAATTCATTTTGTTTGCCAAGAAGAGTCAGATTTTAATGGTGCGTCAAAATTAGTACAGTACATCTGTTTGAACCCACTTAGTTGTAGGGCATTTTGTCTGGCAGGCAGAGAGACAGACAGACAATCTCTTGCTATATATATAGCTATATATAGAGTTGTCTCACCGGCCTCACCTGGTACAACCCCAACCTCTGCCCCCTTGGCGACTGCCCTGTTTAGACCACTGGGTCCCTCTCCCACCGGATCACAGTCCTTCCCCTCCTATAAATCCGCATTGTTTAAAACATATTCATTTCCCCAAGTGATCATTTCATGGGGACGAATGAAACTTAGTTTCATTTGCTGGGGTCGCAAAAGTTAAACGACTTTGGTTTTCAGTTTTCCCCCTTTTGATATGATTCTGTTCCCCAAAGGAACTTGAAAAGGGTAAAAACCACTGAAGGAAATGTAATTACTTTTCGCAGGCACATTTAAACATCATTTTTATTGCTATGCTTTCTCTGAATGTAATCCACTCCCCCCTCACCTCCAAAATCGGATTTATTCTTGTTCCTTGGCAGATGAAATGGTGTTCTGCTTGAATTTTGCAGACTTTTTTAAAAAAAAAATGCATTTAGCGTCTGTGGTTCAGCAGCTGGAGTGCTTGGACCTTAGGGACCTCTTTTAGGGGTTGCCATATTTCATCTGTAACCATAGGGGGCAATTCTCACTGGATTTGGGGGTCTTTGCAGACCTGAGTACAGAGCTGGCTGACCACATTATGCTGCTTGAGGTGAAAGACAAGATGGCACCCTTTCCTTGTTATATCTACAGAAGCCAACTGGGCTGCTGTTGAATCTCACTCAGAGCAGATCCACTGAGGATAACGAACATGATTCACTTAGGTTCATTAATGCCAATGGGTCTACTCTGAGTAGAACATAGTTGATGATGACCCAAAATATGTATCTAAATGCATATTGTGGACAGGTAGCTGGAAAAAGCTCCAACCTGCAGTCTTTGCTAGATCTGACTCAGCTGTGCCAGTGCGGGTGACCTGTGGCTGCCACAGTAGCCTGAACTTGATGACTCGGCTCCATACTGGATATAAGAAGAGGGTTGGGATGGGGGGTGGAGCGAGGGCAGCAGCAGACAGCAGCAAAAGGAGCAGTGTAGCCAAAAGGAGCCCTGGATCTAACGCCACCACAACCTCAGGGGCAACCTAGATGAGGTCGACTTAAGGTGGGACCTGATGAAATGGAGGGCTGCACGTGTAGTGTAGGGGACATGTAGTGCAGGGCACAGCTCTCCAGTTATTATAGTGATTAAAACTGCATGATTAAGCCTCACGGGAAGCGGCGTGATGAGAAGAGACCCGGACCTCCTCTCACAAAGGAGGAAGCCTCCTCTGCAAATTTGAGCAGGCTTGGGACTCTGATGGGATCCTAACAACCTGCTGCATCCCACTGGGGTTATAAAACAGGACACATACACTGCATGTGTCTGTGTGTGCAATTGTCCAAATATATATTTACCTGGGGCTATGCCCCTACTTGCTTGACTTGCCAAACCCAGCCACTCCTGCCACACCAGCCCCATGAACTTCCCCTTCCTGCTCCATACAACTACTGCTCTCTTCATCTTCCCAGCCCCATTTCAGAAGCCACCTCTCTTTTCTATTCTCTAACCCCACTTTGCACCCCTGTTTTTACCTTCACCCCCATGTCCGTGCCTATTTCTCCCCCTCCTTTTCTGCAACCCCTCCCCTTGCACACAGACTACACATAGGGTAACCTTTGCCTCCTCTCATAGGTTGCAAGTACCCTTTCCACCTCCTGCCCACTATTTTTCAGCCCCTTTTGTACCCTGTTTCCACCTTCACCACTGGTTCTCCCCCCTCATTTTGTCAGCTCTCCCTTGCCCACAGAACACCCCCATTTCCATGCTTCCCCTTCCCTCCTGCACCCACCCCCAATTTTCACCTTCATCCCTTTTTTCTTCCTTCCTTTCCTCATCTACTCCTTGCACACACACCACCCATTCCCATGCCTCCGTCTCTTATTCTGCAGCCCCCTTGGCACACACACCCCATTTTAAACAATGAGAGAAGTATGAGTAAAGCAGGAATGGAGGAATACAGAGGGGGAAAGTGTTGGTCTTTAAACAACAGGAGAGGTTTGAGTAAAGCATGGATGGAAGAACATGAGAAGGGTAAGTGTTGGTTTTAAACACAGCGAGCGCTTTGAGTAAAGCAGGGGGGGAACACTGAGGAAAAAAGTGTTGGTTTAAAACAACAGGAGAGGTTTGAATACAGAAAAAATGGGAGTTGGGAAAGCCTATATTGTGCCTATGTTAACTTTTTGGTGTTAGCTTTTGTGCTGTCTCCGCTATTTCTCCTTGTTATCTTGTTTTAAAACCAACCCTCGGCGTTCCTTCCTGCCACTTTCTCCATCTTACTATCCCTCTCTGTCCTCACTGCTTTGGCAGGGCAGGAGAGGATCGCAGTATGCTTAGAATCTGCACAGACATAGTTGGGAGGCCACACCCCTGCTTTGCTCCTCCCCTTCCATGTTTCCATGGAGATGAGGCCTGCCCCTCCAGAGCAATGTCATTCTTTGGTAAATATAGTATAGGGGAATTTATTTGTTTGTTTTAAAAAATGCAGATCAGTGTGGGAACAGATTTCTGAAATCAACACATGCAAAATTAACACCGGCTGGAAATAGATTAATCTGAAAGTACTTAAAAAAACTAAAGTCGGACAGAAACATTCCCTTCTTCTCCTAGCACACCATTACCAATCTCAGTAGGTCTGTGAGCAGCAAAGTTGAAATTTAAGCACCATCGGCTTAGAGCAGAGCTGGCCCACCTCAGCAAATGTTTGGAGCTCATTCTATATTCTCACTGTCCGGGGCTTTGAAGAGGCGTAGCTTTTAATGGAATGGAGGAAGTGAAAAATGAAAAGATGCTTGGATTAGACGCAAAGGAAGCCAAACAGCAGGGAGATAAAAGTTAGCAAACAAGAGCAGGCGGGTGCCAGTTCATTCCGGCCAGACCTGCTGCATCTAATTTGGATCAGATAGCAGTTATAAGAACTGAAAAGCTCACATACTAATCTTCTACATAGTTTTGTGCTGCCTTATTGGAATTACACAAAGGGCGGGTTGGGGGCAGCAAGCACAGGAGATGCTTGGTTACAACCATCAGATACATGCTGAGAGGTGCAGATTTCTGCATTTTCTGCAGACATCAGCTTTCAGCTTGGCAGAATGCTCTGGGTAGAATGGGGGAGAGAGGAGAATCATTGGGCTAATTAAAACAGTTTTGAATATGAAGCCACATCAATTAAATTTGCATAGGAATGAAAGAAAATGCTCTGAAGAACAGAGCATACTTTTTTTTAAATGCTAACAAGCCATTATTAGTACGAGTGAGTTGGAATAATGCAGTGCTTTCTTTTTCTCTGGTCTAATTTAAAATAGACATTACAGCAACATGCGCCCCCCCCTCCTGTAATAAGCATTTGTCTTGCATTCATCCTCATTTGCTTGTGGCATGTTTACATGTCTTCCCATTAGCCATTCATTCGTCCCTCAGTTTCCGCGGCATTTCCCTGACAATTTCCAAACAGCAAAGATTCCGTTTTTAAAAAGTGGATTTGTTGAGCTTAGCAAGGGCACCTTAATCAACTTTAAATGTGAAAACTTTGAAGACATGGAGGAGCTTATAAACCCACTCCACCGATCCCTGCCTCGCTTCAGTGTTGATCAGCTTCCAGCATGTTCCCCCTAAATTTAAGATTAGCAGACCATCTTTGTTGAAGTTGACTAGGATTCCACTAACCACCCCATACTAAGATTGGCTTGGGAGTGCAGAGTTTTTGCACCTGCCTAATCCTGTTTAATGGGAAAGGTCCATCGCTCATCTTCAGAGCACCAGCTTTGGGTGCTGAACGTCCAATCACTATAATCTCCAGATAGGGTTGGGAGGAGACTTCTACTGAATCCTGGAGAGTTGCTATCATTCAGCATAAATGATGCTGAGCTGGACAGGCCAATGGCTTGCCACAGTGTGAGGCCACTTCCTATATTCCAGTGTTTTGCACAGAGAGAGGCACTTAAAAAGGGTGCTTGGCATTATATAGGTTCTCCAGATGTTGTTAGACTCCCAGCTCCTATCAGCCCAAGCCATCATGGTCAATGGTCAGGAATTATGGGACTTGTAGTCCAGAAACATCTAGAGGGGCACAGGCTTCCCATTCCAGAGATGATGTGTGTGAAAGAAGCAGGGAGGAAGGATGCAAGCTGGGAACCCCGGAGCACTTTTGCAAGTGAATAGTAATTGCATCCAGGGCTTTGGGCAGGGTACAGTTTGCTTTTGGGGACAACATGTCTCATTCTCTTGAGACTTTGAGGCATCACGGGGGCATGAGTCAGGAAAGCGTCTCTCCTCACCCAAGAGGTATAGTTTTGGGAAAGGTGTGATGATGATGATGATGATGATGATAAGTTTATTTATACCCTGCCTTTCGGCCAAAGGCCCTCAAGGTGGCTTACAATGATGATTTATTATGCCCTGCATGGCAGGGTAGGCTCACCCAATTAAAGCAGGCTTTAGTTGCCTGATAGTTATGTTAAAGTTAGATTCTTGCACAGTCATTTTCATCATGCAACTCATTTGTGATTGAAATAAAATGGTCCTCGTTTCTCGCATCTATAGTTTTGGTCTCTCCATGCAATCACACATATAAACATATCAAGATTGTTGTTTTTGAACTTTTGTAATGAACAGAAGGAGCAACAAGGTTTTGCCAAACAAAACATGCTCCAATTCCATAATTTCTTTTTAAAAATGTGCTGGTTAAACTGGGATTCAGGGACAGTGATGTTCAGGGCAAAGGAAACCCACAGAATAATGGGTTATTATTATGGGAATAGAGAGCTTTGGCTATGGGGTGGTATATAAATGTAATCAATCAATCAATCAATCAATAATGAAGAGACAGAACAGAGAACTGCAGAGGACAGGAAATAATAAATAGGGAAGGGGGGGAAATGATCTGATCCCTAGATGTTTCCTACATTTTGAGCTACCTATAAATGAGTGCAAAGCCACGCAGAAGAAACTGCTATCTCATCATGGAGGACTTTTTGACTGTTCTCTCTTTTTTGGGGGTGGTGGGAGACACATTTATTAAAATATGCAGGAGGGGGTGAGTTTTGCTACTGCCAGCAGGTGTGGCTAGGAGTGACTTTACTCTTTCTTCTAAAAGGGAAAAAATAAAGCAACATGTTGAAATGACACTGAGGAGTTCCTCTTCAATGATCATGGCTGCAATTTCACCCCCCCCAAGTTCCACTGGTAGTAGCTGCGGGGGGGGGGGGTTGTCCTCGCCGTTGTTCCATTTTCACTGCACCACTTCTCCAACAATTGAGTTTATTTATTTAACAACATTGATATACCAGTAACAAAACCTCTAAGCGGTTTACAAAACACTATTAACATTATTGATAAAAACAGTTTAAAACAAGTAATTAAAAACTTATAACATCCAATTAAAATCAGCAGTATACTAAAAAGAGATCAAAACTCATTGGCATCTATGTGTCTGGTTAAAAAAAATAAATGGGCTGCCTTCAAGTCGATCCCGACTTATGGTGACCCTATGAATAGGATTTTCATGGTAAGCGGTAGTCAGAGGTGGTTTTACCATGCCTCCCCCTGAGGCTAGTCCTCCCCACTGGCTAGGGCCTGCTCAGCTTGCCACAGCTGCACAAGCCAGCCCCTTCCTTGTCCGCAACTGCCAGCTGGGGGGCAACTGGGCTCCTTGGGACTGTGCAGCTTGCCCACGGCTGCACAGGTGGCAGGGCACGTCACCCCTGAGCCACTCGCTGTGGAGTGATCTTTAGCTGGCCCTTGACACCCAGGAGACACAAACGGGGATTTGAACTCACAGACGCTGGACTCCCAGCCAGGCTCTCCTCCCTACTGTGCTATACCAGCTCTTTGTGTCTGGTTAGGCTTGCCTAAACAAATATGTCTTAAACAGGCACCAAAAAGGATACAGCAAAGGCACATGTCAATAGACCAAAGCGTCAGTCCTGACGCACTAACAGAATGATTTCTTGGAGGTGCAGAATTAGTATTATGTGGCATCTCTAACAGTGCCAGTTCTGCAGATCCAAGCCGTTAGGTAAGATGATCCTGCAAGTAAACTGGTCCTAAGTTGTTTTTTTTTTTTTTACAATAATTTTTATTCAAATTTTCATAAAACATAGAAAACAAAATCATAAAACATTCAAAGACAAAAAACAAAACAAAACAAAAATGATTAAACAAAAAAATAAAATAAAATAAAATGTTGACTTCCCATTTGTCACATATCAAATCAGTTATAGGTCTACAATATATAACAATCCTGTCTCTTAAATCATATTATAAAATCACTTTCCTCCAGTAGTTATCTTAATTAATCATCAAATCTCATAAACATTACTTTATTCTTTCCACAAAAAGTCAAAGAGAGGTTTCAATTCTTTAAGAAATATATCTATCAATTTTTCTCCAAATAAACATGTCAATTAATCCATCTCGTTAATAATTATAATAATCTTATTGTCATAACCATAGTCCAAATAAACATTTCGATTAATCCATCTCATCAGAATCTGTTAGGTCCAATAATTTCAATAGCCATTATTCCATTATCCCTATTAGTTCCATCTTCCATCTTCAATAGTCCTGTTAAGTCCAGTAATTTCAGTGTCCAATCTTCCATTATCAGTATTCCATAATAATCTTGCTGTTGTAGCCATAGTCATATAATAAGAGTCTGATGGGAATTTCCTCTATCCCAAATATTTTCTTGCCATCCATTCTGAATAAGTTGCTGAAATACTGTTGTAAAGTCATATCTGTGTTCTTCTTTTTTACAAAATGCACTGGCTCATCTCTTAAGAGTTTTTCCATTGTCACATGGCTGCAGTTAATTCCATAGATTTTCTCTATATCAAGCTCCATCACATCATTCCAGTCCAGAAGATTATCCAAGCCATTGATAACTTTATCTCTAATATCTTCATTAATTTCTTCAGAGATAACGTTAAATTCCAAACAGTAGATTTTATTTCTAAAATCCATAAACTCCAGATCTTTTTCCAATTCCACATTTGTTCCAATCTCCAGGGCTTGTATCTTCCCTTTATTGTTTCTTTTCTCATCTCTGATCTCATTCTCCTCTCTCACAGGGTCCCCTATTTCTTTAAACTCCTGCGTCATTTTGCTCAGTTCAATTTTCAGCTCCTTACTACCCTGTCGCAGGGTTTGTTTTGTTATCTCAATCTCATCCATTATTTTCTGAAACATAATTACTTCCAGATTCTCAGCCACTTTCTTGATTGCCATTTTTAAAACCATGAAAACAAAGCAAAACAAAAATAAAGAAGAACCACTTCTTGTTTCAGCAACAATTGGGTTAATATTCCAGGCTTGATGACATCACAGTATAAACAGAGCAACCTGCCTTATCTCTCTTGTGCAAGAATGCAAAACAAATTTAGTTCCCAGCATCAAAACAGTTAGTGGCGTCGTGAAGAAGCAGATTCGTCAAAATAAAATAGACCAAAAAAAGAATAGTCCCAGACAATATAATATTCCTCGGAATAGAAATCAGGAATAGAAATCCCTCTTCTGTTTATTATCTTTAGAATGCACTTCCAGGATAGCTTTTTGCGACAGAAACAGAGATAAGCTGTTAATTTCGTGAATAACAGAGAAGAGCTATATCTCACCCAGAAGTTGTCCAAAGCCGATCAATCTGACAAATCTCCTTTTGCTGCAACAATTTAAACCAAGTAAAAAAAATAATAGAAAGAAGGGTGCTTGCCTGTTAGTCCGTTCTCTCTTTGAAGAAAAGATAAACGTATCGCTTAAGCAGATAGAGCTTGTTAGAAAGTCCGTCCGGCATTGTTGGCTGGACCTTATCTCATAAATTAATGAAATCCAGTCCTCCCAACAAAAACAGGCTTTGAGGTTGATCTCTACGTTTCTCCCTGCCCGGGAGAAATTTCATCAGTCAAAAAAAAAAAATGTTCTGACTGATTTATATCTGAATAAGCTTCTTTTGAGGCGGAAGCCCGTCCCAAAAGCAGGCACAAGCGAAGTCACCCTTCCCGGAAGTCTCAAACTGGTCCTAAGTTGTTAAGGGCTTCATATACTACTAATAACATCTTGAACTTGGCCCAGTAACAAATCAGCAGCTATTGCAGATCTTTGAGCAGAATTGCAATATGCCCACAGGGTCTCACTCTTTCCTGCCAGCAACCATTCTGGGCCATTTACAAGGGAAGATCCACATAGGGTGCGTTGCAGTAATCCAGTCGTGAAGCCACCAGTGCCTGAACTACTGTGGCTCTCCTGGTCTAGGAAAGGTCATCGTTGTTGTATCAGGCACAGCTGGTAAAAGACACTTCTAGTAATCCCAAATCTTTTAAGAGATCTCCCTCTGTCTGTGAGTTTTTTTGGGGGTGGGATTTTTTTTGCCCCCCTCCATGATTCTGGCCAAAATTTCTCTCAGAAGAACACTTGGCTTGGCACTACTTTATCTCTCTATTTTCAAAGGTTCACAGGTGTGTATTTTTATACGACAGAGATCTGGCAGGTCAGGGTGGACGAAGAAGCAAATTACTCAAGGAAAGCCAGAGGCAAACATTAGCTATTAAGAAAGTGAATGACTTTGTGAAATATTAAAGCAGGAAGCTCATAAGTTAGGGGAGGGGAGAGAATCATCTGGCATATCTACATCACTTTCTCAAAGTGGTTGCTGGGTGGAACTGCACAGATTGAATGTCCAGGGTGTTTGGGAGACCCCAAATCGAGTTCCACCAAAACTAAACAGAAAAAAGACCAGTTGAGTGGATATCCATTCCCTTCATCCCAACAAATGGAAACCTTTGAGGGAAATTAAACAAAGCCTGGGCAATCCCATGACCTGTTAGGCTCAGTGTATGCCAGCCTAGGCCTTTGGAGGGGGGACGGTGATGAGGATAGTTCTGTTTCAAAGAATGATAACTGCATCAGAAGGGGTCTCTTGCTGCTCACACAAGAGACTAAGTTTCACTTAGAACAGGGGTGGGCAACTGGATCCGGCCAGTGGGCAATATCCTTATGTTGCCCATGGACCATGTTTGACAGGTAGGAGAGCTGCCAATCACCTGCCATCAGAAGGGCATCAGGTAACAAATTTTTGCCCATGCAGAAGATCAGCTGCTGTCTGGGGCTTGCAAAGCACAATGGAAAAAGCTGGGCAAACCCCAAGAATCATAGATAACATCTGGAGTAGAGGAGGTGGAGATGACTTGCTCAGAATGGCCATCATGGGCCAAATGGGTAGCCCCAGAGGGCCTAATTAGTCCCATGGGCTGGAGGTTCCCCCCCTCTGTCCCAGACATTTTTGTATGTAGCGCAGGGATGGACCCAGGAGTCATGTAGGTCAAGCACCAGTTCCCATCATTGCTAGCTGAAGGATGAAAATGCAAATTATACAGCCATGAGAATGGCTGTATACTATAGCCAGCGTGGATTTTTCACATTCCACAATGTTAAATTGAAAATACCCCCCTTCCCATTCTGATGCTTCCTATAAGCTCATTTGAAAACAATACAAAACTTATAGTCCTGAACTCAGAAAAGCTTGCTCAACAACCCTGTAAATTTTCATGGTGATACACAAAACAGTCAGAGAGAATTGAGAGTTCAAATCTAAAAAGAGAGAAAAAAAACTTTTTTCTGTCAGAGTTCTCATAATCTGTTGAAATTCATTAATAATCAGCCGTGGTCACAGAGTACCTGTAATCCTGTTACTGACCTTACCCCATACTCTGACCTTCATCTTCTGCAGTTTAAAAGTTTTAAAAAAATGCCTGGGTGAGTTTTAATTAATATTAAGGAATTTTGTTCAGGAAACATGAGCTCTAGCTTGGGGAGAAAAGATGGAAGTAGGTAGCAGATTTGAGTCCACGCCTGGGACATTCTAGGAGAGGAAGCCTGCAGAGGCTTCTCTTGCCTGTGGCTTAATGGAGGTTATGCTAAAGAGAACAACTACTCTTAACAAACAAGAGGAAGAACAGTAGAAAATAACACCTGGTCAACAGGAAGTTAAATCACAGTAAACAAGCACAGAGGTGTCCCCAAATTCTGGCTTGAAGGGACATCTCCCTACTAAAACATGCACGCTTGCTCATCCCAACAGGCAGAGGTCAGGGGAGTGGCACAGAGCTGTCTAAAAGGGCAGGTGCCTTTTATTTCGGCTGGATCAAAAAAAATGGTGTTGTTCTTTATATTAACCCACAATTGTTTCCTAAATTGATATTATTGGACGATAGTGGTAGATTTGTGGGGGTTGAAATTACTTTACAGGGTACAAAAATTTTGATAGTGGGCATTTATGCCCCCAATGAAGATAAAACAAGGTTTTACACAGGACTTATGGAAAAATTGTCAGAGTTTTCATATGATCATTGGTGTGTTATGGGTGATTGGAATGGAGTAATTTTACCAAAAATGGACAGACTTTCTGAGAAAAATATTAAAGAGACACAGGGTAAATTACCGAAGATTTGTTTTGAATTGATGGAAAATCTAGAATTGGTGGATGCTTGGAGACATATAAATGACAATGCAAAGGAATTTACTTATTTTTCAGAAAGACATAAAACATTCTCGAGGATAGATATGATTTGGATGTCTAAAAACCTAGTGAAAGACATTTCCAAAATGGATATATTACCAAAAACCTTTTCGGATCACAATCCAGTGATATTGACTTTCAAAAAAAAAATCTTGGATTTAGATGGAGACTAAATGAATCTTTATTACAGAATGATAAAATAATGCAAGAATGTAAGAAGAAATTAAAAGAGTTTTTTGAACACAATTTACATAAAGGAACAGATGAAAATATTGTTTGGGATACAAGTAAAGCATTTATGAGGGGATATTTTATTAAATGTAACTCTGAATTAAAAAAGAAGAAACAACAGAAAATGCAATTAATCTTGGAAGAAATAAAACAAAAAGAGGAAGAATTGAAAAAGAATCCAACTAAAGTTTCTATTGTAAATCAAATTAAAATGTTACAGAAACAAGTGTCAATGTTGACAGTTAGAGAAATTGAAAGGAAATTAAATTTTGCTAAACAAAGGACTTTTGAATTTGCAAATAAACCGGGGAAATGGTTAGCATATAAATTAAGAAAAGAACGACAAAAAAATCTTATTTTAAAGATACAAGAAGGAGATGAGATGTTGACAGATAATGTAAAAATCCAAAGGGTTTTTCATCAATATTATTCAACTTTGTACAAGTGTCAGGAAATTCCCTCTGAAAAAATAGAAGAGTATATATCTAAACAGAATTTGCCTAAAATTACAGATTTTCAGAGACAAGCTATTAATGGTCCTATTACGTCAAGAGAAATATCTGAAGCTATAAGTAAAATTAAATTAGGAAAGGCGCCAGGACCGGATGGACTATCAGCAGTGTATTATAAATGTTTGGAGGAGGAACTCTTATTACCTTTACAGTATACAATGAATTCTATTTTGCAAGAGGGGAAGATACCGGACAGTTGGAAAAATGCCAATATAACATTAATACCTAAAGAGGAGCAGGACCTAACCAAAATAAAAAATTACCGGCCGATATCTTTATTGAATAATGACTATAAAATTTTTACAATGATTTTGGCAGAAAGAATGAAAATAATATTGCAACAATTTATTCAGGAAGATCAAGTGGGGTTTCTACCTAAAAGACAATTACGTGACAATGTCAGGAATGTTTTGAATGTGTTGGAATACTTAGAACAACGAAACAAGCAGCTTTGATCTTTTTAGATGCTGAGAAAGCATTTGATAATTTGAATTGGAAATTTCTGTTTAAGGTCTTGGAACAAATGAATTTTGGAGATAATTTTATAAAATGGATCAGATCTATTTATACATCTCAGAAGGCACAGATAATTGTTAATGGGGGGTTAACGGACTCATGTGAAATACAAAAGGGTATAAGACAGGGATGTCCACTATCTCCTCTTTTATTTATCTTGCTCTTGGAAGTGCTGCTTAGAGATATAAGGCAAGATAAAAGGATCTCGGGAATAAAGATAAAAAAAGAGGAATATAAATTGAGAGCATTTGCTGATGATTTGATAATTGTATTAGAAAACCCTTTGGAAGGAATTAATGTATTGATGGACAAATTAAAAGAATTTGGACCGTTAGCAGGATTTAAGATCAACAATCAAAAAACAAAGATGTTGGTGAAAAATTTATCTTCAAGGGAACAAAAAGAGTTGATGGACAAGACAGATTTTAAAATAGAGGAAAAGTTGAAATATTTAGGTATTATTATGACAAATAAAAATTCAAAGTTGTTTCATAATAATTATGAAAAACTATGGACAGAGATTAAGAAAGACTTGCTAAAATGGGATAAATTACAATTGTCATTAATGGGCAGAATATCCGTGATAAAAATGAATGTATTGCCGAGAATGATGTTTTTGTTTCAAACAATACCTGTAATATCCTCTGATTTACCTTTTAAACAATGGCAAAAAGATATCTCTAAATTTGTTTGGCAGGGAAAAAAACCAAGAGTTAAATTTAAATTATTACAAGACGCCAAAGGAAGAGGAGGACTGGGATTACCAAATCTGAGACTT
The DNA here is from genome assembly GCF_030035675.1 of Rhineura floridana. Classification (NCBI taxonomy): domain Eukaryota; kingdom Metazoa; phylum Chordata; class Lepidosauria; order Squamata; family Rhineuridae; genus Rhineura; species Rhineura floridana. The sequence goes on along the minus strand of NC_084497.1, from coordinate 15,624,087 downwards.
TATTATGCTGCCTGTTGTTTAGTCTGGATAAAGGAATGGTTATTATTGAGGAATAAAAGACTATTGGATTTGGAGGGCCATAACCTGAAATGGGGATGGCATGGATATCTATGGTATGATAAAGTAAAAGTTAATGTGGATTTTAATAATCATTTTATAAGACGTCCTCTGTTGAAAATATGGAATAGATATAAACCAAGGTTTTACTCGACAATACCATTATGTGTCTCAAGTCAAGAAGCATTTTATAGAAGAGAAATGGCTGGAAAAGAGAAATGGTTAACTTATCAAGAACTTTTAGAAAATGTATATGGAGAATATATAATGAAAGAGAGAGAACAACTGATAAAGGAAGGATATAGTTCTCAATGGTTTGCCTATTTACAATTGTTAGAGAGATATAAAATGGATAAGAAAATGTATGGGTTTGAAATAAGTAAATCTGATTTTGAAATAGGTTTGTGTACAAATGATGAAAATATAATTGCGAAAATGTATAAACTCTTGCTGAAAATGGATATGGAAGAAGAACAAGTAAAAGAGTGTATGGTAAAATGGGCAAAATTTTTTGGTTATAATATACAAATGGATCAATGGGAAAATATGTGGAAAAAAGGCTTGAGATTTACATTATGCTATAATCTTAAAGAAAATTTCTATAAAATGATGTATCGTTGGTACATGACTCCAGAAAAGTTGTCAAAAATGTATAGTAATGTTTCTAATGTTTGTTGGAAATGTAAACAACAAGAAGGATCATTTTATCATATGTGGTGGTTGTGTAAACAGGCAAAATTATTTTGGGCACAGATAGGTAGGATGATGCAAAAAATTCTAAAGATAAATATTCAGTCAAAACCAGAATTTTTTTTATTGGGTTTTATGGATAAGCAAATAGAAAAGAAATATGGAAGAATAATATTATATATGATTACGGCAGCTAGACTATTATATGCACAAAAGTGGAAAATGGAATCAACACCAACAACGGAAGAATGGCTATTGAAATCAATGGACTTAGTAGAGATGGATAAATTGACATGTTTACTTAGAGAAAAATCGACAGATACATTTCTTAAGGAATGGAAGCCTCTCTTAGACTTTTTGTTGAAAGATAAAAATGAAATGATGATAATGGGATTTGATGATTAATTAAGATAGACTATGGAGAAAAGTGATTTTGTATGTATTAAGGGACAGGTTTGATATATATTATATATTTATAGCTGATCTGTGACAAATCGGAAGTCAATTTTTTTTATTTTTATTTTTATTGTGTTATGTTTTTTTATTTTGTTTTGTTTGTTTTATGAAAATTTGAATAAAAATTATTGTAAAAAAAATAAAAGGGCAGGTGCCTTGAAGATGGCCGAGGTGGTAGCGTGGGAGAATGAAGGTTATATGCTGAGGTATAATGGCGAAGGCAGGTAGGAAGGCTGGGAAAAGCCAGTGGAGGACTTAATCTTTGTTTTGTTGATATGACTGCACAGGCCATAGGGTGGTTTACGATTAAAAACAGGTAAATAAGTATACACAAGAGCCATGAAAAATGACAGACCATTAAACACACAACAGCAAAGCATTGCATGACAATGACTAATAACAGGAGCAATCAGGCCTCTCCTCCTTCAAATGCCCCCCAGAAAAGATGTGTCTCTTGACTAGGCACAGAAGGATCTGACTATTTCAATTCTCTCCATTTCTTATTTTTCCTTAGATTCATTTCTCCACATTTCTGCAGTAATTTGCGGATTTTTTTTTTTAAAAAGGGCTCAAAACTCTCCAACATTCTAGTGCAAATTCCTCTGAATAAACACCTTTTTGTATGCAGTTTTGACTCATGTACACATTTATCGAAGCAATTCCTCCTAATATAACGCATTTTTGTAATATTCACGAATAGACTCATTTTCATGCACACATTCTCCCAATAGATGCCTGTTTGTAAGCATTGTTTGGTTAGAGAACTGCATTGCAAAACTCAGGTGTGGATTTCAAAGGATGAGAGCGTTTCAATCTTCAAATTGTTTCAGAAAGTGTGAATTTGATAGACTCAGCTTTAAATGCTAACTGAATCAAATTTATCCCCCATTCCTGGTCTTGACCAGGCACCTGAAACTATAAAGGGATGAGGCTAGAGTAAATAGGGAAAGAGTTTATTTATTTATAATTTATTTATAAAAGTATTTCTATATCATCACAATAATAATAAGAATAATGGTGACTGGCTAATCAAAAACAAAAATTGAACACCTGCAAAGGGCTGTCAGCATAAAAAAAAAAGTTTTCAGGAGACACCTGAAAGTCAAAAGTGCCAGATCTCTGCCGGAATGATGTTCCACAGCATGGGACTAGCAACACTAAATTTCTGACTTCTAGTTGAGTCCACTTGGGCTCTATAGCATGGGGGACAATTAACAGCACTCCTCTGGGTGAGCTCAGCTGGGATATAAGGGCTCAAGCATCCTGGAATATCTTGGGCCCAAGTTGTCCAGGGCTTTGTAGATCAACACAAGAGCTTTGAACCTGGCCTGATAGCACACGGGTAGCCAATGCAGATGCGTTCTTCATCAGCTGGAGTTTCTGGACCACAATTCCATATGCAAGGAGCCACTACTGAAAAATCCTTTCCCAGGCCTCACACTGTGTACCTCATCCCATGTAGGGACCATCAAAAGGGCTTCTTATGCTGACCTTAAAGCACAGGCAGGTTGTTATGGGAAAAGGTGTTCTTCAAAACATTTGGATCCCAAGTCTTATGGCTTTAGATGTCAGAGTAAGCTCCTCGAATTGGGCCTGGAAAAACAATTGACAACCAGTGTAGCTGTTTCAAGATAGGAATGGTATTAGATCAGCTGTAACTCTAGGTAGGGGGGATTTGCCGGGGTCATAGATCTTGGTCAGACAGGGGAGAGCTGCAAAGAGTCGACATACACTTGCTATTGATCCCTGTGTGCTTTCAAAAGCTTTGGCACATGAATGACTTTGCTCTCATGGGGCCTACAATAAATACTCTGCCATGACTTTAATGAGAGGACCTGGTGTTTTTGTAGCATAACGGTGTGATTCATTCTGAGCAGCTCAACTCAAGCTGACATGTGATGACTTGGAGAGAGTTTTGGATTTTGATATGCAGGATCCATGTTCAAAACCTTCTCGGTTTGAAGCAGGATTGAAGGAGGGGGGCACTGAGCATGGTCCCAGGCTATGGTTTGAAGGCACATGAGGCCAGCACCCTGCTGCAGCTAAGCAGGGTCAGATCTGGTCAGTGCCTGGAGGGAGACTGCCTGAGAATCATATGTAAGCTGCCTTGGGTTTCTATGATTAAAAGAAAGGCAGGGTTTAAATGTAATAAAAAATATATATCTATTTTTCTAAGCTGCTTTGGGTTACCTTTGTGAAAAAGCAACTAATAAATGCTATAAATCAGCACCACCACCATCCACAGGTATGCTTTCACTTGGATCCCGGCATTGAACATGGATTGGACTCAATAGCATTATAGGTCCCTTCCGTCTACTATTCTGTTATCATCACGATCATTTCCTAATCATTGCCTAACCTACCACATAGGGTGGCAGGCCATGGGGGTCTGGGAAACCCTTCTGAAGATGTTTTGCTAATCTCATTGGATATCTGTTGAAATTTCAGTTCTTCACCTGTTCCTCTTGAAGATGATTTCCAAGCCCACTTAGGATTTCATTTCAGACAAAATCCAGTGACATTCTGCTAGGAGGAAGGGCAGGATGTAAATGAAATAATAAATAAATAAAATAAATAAATTTCATGGGCCTGGCACCAGGCAGGCGCCAGAGGATACCATCCCTGCACCAGCTGAGGGTCCCAGGGGGCTTTCTGAATGGACAGGTTAGTGTAGAATTTGAAGGGCTTACCTTATCCCTTGCTGAGTTGTGCTTCCACCTCCACCATCTTGGGTCAGTGTGTGCCCTTTGTGCCTTAGACTCACAGCGACTTTACATCATGATCCAGGGGTCCAACTCCCCATGTTTGTAGGATATCCAGACACTTCAAAGAGGGGGGAAAGTGCGGAAGGGAGTTGCCCTCAGCACCAGCTCTAGACAACCCAACCACATGCAGAACCTCAGGAGCCCATCTTGCCATCCCCATTGTGCCACCCTCAGAGTCTGGAGTCTAGCCTGGAAGCCACAACAGGGCCACAGTCCCCTCAACACTGTTGGAGTCAACACCTGCTGAGTAAGTTTAGGCCACTAGTTGAGGATTCCCCCACCAAGGAAGGAGCCAAGATCCTATTGAAACCCTCAAAGAACTCAGTGCTGAAGCAACCTTCAAGCCTGCCATGCTCACCTGTACCTGAGCTACACTCTGAGCTGTCCAAGGTTCTGCATGGACCTGAACTCCTGAGAAAACTATGCTCAAGCTTAGGAACAGAGGAAGTTGACTTCAACTGAGGCAGACCATTGGTCCTTTTAACTTGGAATTGTCTACATAGACTGGCAGCAGATCTCTTGGGCTTCAGGCCTTTCCCAACCCCATCTGGAGATGTTGGGAATTGAACCTGGGACCTTCTTCTTGCAAGGCGGTCTGCCACTGAGCTACAGCCCTTCCCCAAACTTGGAACAAAATCTGGCTGTGATCACCACCTGGAACAGCACATCTTATGGTACCAAGTGCCCAGTGGAAAGGGAGCAGCAAGTTTGCATTCTGGAATAGCCGCACAGCTTCTGTGGGTAAAGGTTGGCCCATTGTGGTTTTAAGCCATTCAACTCTAAAACCGCTCTTCCATTGTGATGCCTGTCATATGGTCTGTGATCTCCACCTCTCCATCACCCACCCTCTGGGGTGGCATCAGAACTAGGCCTGTGTGCAAATGGCTGCTCAAAATTCTCCACTTTGGGGAAACTGGGCTGACTATTTCAACCATTTCTCCAGCAAAAGGAACAATTCTGCAACTGTTTCTTGAGAGAGAGAGAGAGAGGTCACCATTAGCAATGGTGGGAGCACAGTGTCTTTCTTCTTTTCCTAAGGGGTTTCTTTTGCCGCTATTGCAATTGCATTGGGAACCTGGCCAATTTTGCTTTGCATCCTTCACAATGGCCCAGAATTTGTGGGAGGGGGGAATGATGCTTACCACAAAAATAATGGTGGAGGATATACTGAGAAAATTCTGATGGAGAAAATGCCCCATAATGCTCATTCTGCACTTGCAGCACCTAACCTCTGGAACTCCCTGCCTAATGATATTAGGCAGGCATCTTCTTTGTACAGTGCTTGATGCCTCCTAAAAATGTTGTTTGTTTGTTTAGGCAAGCCTACATAGACATGTTTACAGTGTATATTTGTTTTTAAAATATGTTGATTTATATATATTTTGATAATTTTATTCTGTGTATTTTTTAAAAAAAAAATCTTGGGTTCTTTTGCTATTTTTAATGAATATTTTATACGATTTTATGTGAACCACTTATCTTGTTAAATAAAATAAATAACAATTTGTCAAAGTGGCCTTCTTTGTCTGGTGGGCGGTGGGGGTGGGCAACAGGGATGAGAAAAAGAAAAATCTCAGCTATTTTCTGAGGGGAAAAAACCCTTCTGAGGAATTTCAGCTCTGTTATTGCAACCACCCAAGAAGTTTCTCAGTCAGAAGGCCTTATCTTGTATCCAGCCCAGAAGCCTTTAGCTGGCTGGGTGTCAAACATGCATAGCATGCCTTTTGTCAGGAAGTCCTTGTGACTTGCCGTTCCCAGTGTCCCTTATTGTGGAAAGGGTCACCCTTGCCGTGCTGATACCCTTTGTGAATTCAGAAAGAAGCTTCTGAGTGAAGTGCATGAGCACTGCCGCCCCAAATTCAACTCCCCGAGGGAGTGTCGTGCTTCATTAGGAGGTCAGATTATGGGCCGAGCGACCAATACCTCTTTCAAGTGGGCCATGGGCCATTTTGCAAGTTGTTTTTGGTTGCTGGCAGAGAGGGCAGAACCCAACAGTTGTATTCCCAGTTTGCAGCACGTCAAGCTGGGGACATACATGGTTAGCTGCCCACGCAATGATCCTTCCATGGAACAGTCTAAACACAGAAGAATGAAATAAGGACGTTGTCTGAATGAACAATAGTAAAAAAAGGGGGGGCGTTCTCTGTTGCATGGCGCCCAGGGATGGGGAACCTGTGGCCCTCCAGATGCTGGTGGTCTCCATCTCCTATCATCCACAGGCAGCGTAACCAATGGTCAGGGGTGGTGATACTTATAGTCCAGCATTGCGGGAGGGGGGAAAGAGCAAATGTTCCCCCACACAGCTTTGGTGCATCTCAGCGAAACTACTTATTCAGGAATAGTCAATGGGACTACTCCAGAGTAAGAGTTTGGGAACCTACAGCCTTTCCCTATCAGATTTTGGTATTGTCCCCCTTTAGGGATGTGCTAGAATATCTGACCAGTTCAGATTTGGTATCAAATTTGTCATTAATTAGTTTAATCACTACCGTTGTGGGTCAGATTTTTATGTAGTGGCATTCCACAGCTGTTTTTGGAAACAGATTATAAAAGAAAAGTCAGTGTCTACAATATTGATATGTTTATTTCCTTCAGTGTATCAATATTCCCTTTAATTTATTGACAAATCTTTTCAAAACATCAAAATATTGATATTGATATTTTCTTCTGTGGGAGAAAAAAAATGGATCGGTAAAAGCAGTGGGCAAAGACCGAACTCGAACTGATACCAGCCTATTAGGCTGACAGTATGCTTTTGAACCGGCACTGGCCAATGGATTCCATCCCTATTCCTTCCTATACATTCTCTCTCTCTCTCTCTCTCTCTCTCTCTCTCTCATTCTCTCTCATTCTCTCTCTCTCTCATTCTCTCATTCTCTCTCTCATTCTCTCTCTCTCTCATTCTCTCATTCTCTCTCATTCTCTCTCTCATTCTCTCTCTCTCTCTCTCTCTCTCTCTCACACACACACACACACACACACACACACACACACACACACACACACACACACACACACACACACACACACACACACTCACAAACACATTGTTTCCCAAACAGCAACACATTGGTAGGCACTTGCATTGTTTCCACATTTTGCATTGCTGTCATTGGGAAGAAGTGTGGAAGGGCACTGTGTTGCTGTCCCTGGTGTAACACTAAGCAGCCACAACAGGTGAGATGAGAGGTGATTTGGCGTGAAGTAGCCCAGGGACAGTCAATGTGCTGCCCTCCGGATGCTGCGGATTATCACTCCTCCCAGCCCCAGCCAGTGTGGCCAGTAGTCCGGGGTGATGGAGTTGTAGACCAAAACATTGGCTACTCCTGAAGAAGCGGGAGTGAGGGAGGTGGTTAACTTCTCCTCACCTGTTGGTTTTCTGCCACACTTCTCTCCCCTCCTTGCAGCCAGGATTGTGGGGCTGTTTTTGCAATATTGCATGAGAAAATGGCTTGGAGGGGGAATTACAGGAGGAAGATCCTTCCCATTGCTTCTCTGTTGCAAACCAAACCGACCCCCAGCACTCTGCAGGGGCCCAGGCTCCAACAAGTGTAAAGTAAGCGCACCATACTGTGTAGAATTCTGGACAGAACAGGACTGCTTTAGTTCCAGAGAGGTCATCTTTTGATTGTGACTATGCCATGAGGCTGCATAGCAAAATGTAAGTGGTAAATAAATGAATGAATGAATCGATAACCCTCCCCTGTATGTAGTAAATCAGCATTACCGGGGCAACAATTTGAGTGACTTTGTCAATTTGATCCCCAAATGCTTCACCTTATTAGTCAGTGGCGAAATGGGGAGAGGGGGAGGGAATTTCACTGACTATTCTGTCTGTGTGAAATCATCAAACTGTCCAGGGGACCATTGGAAAGAAAATGGGCAGAACATTTATGACAAATCCTTTTCTAAGACATTTCGAACCACCTCTAAATACACACAAACACAATGCAATCAAGCTTTTGCTTTTGTCAAGACAGGCGCTCTCCTGATTATCATTAGATCAGGGGAGTTGGTTTACACCCCATATACCACGGGTGGGGAAATGAGGGCCCAAGGGCTGAATTAGGCCCTCCAAGCCTCTCTACCTCAGGGCCATCCCCAGGCCACATCCTTCCTTGTCCTTGCTTCTCACCCTGCACATGTGTCGTGCTGGCTTGGGATGTGTCTTTTTACTCTGATAGTGCCTCTCGCTTCATTAGATGGGTGTGCGAATGTAGAAACTACCCTACTGTACAAAGATAAAATTTGCCTCCATTGTTCTGCTTGCTTTAATCTCCAGCCCTGCCTACCCCTGGTATGTGGCCCTCGGAAGGTTGTTCAGAACAGAAAATGGTTCTCCACCACTGTCAACTATGGAAGAAAGGAGACGGGGGCCTGAGGCTTGTCTGCTCCAAGAGTTGGCAGCCTTGTTGACTGGGTGCTAACCCAATAACTCCCAGTGAATCTGCCTCATTATGCACTTCTGCACAACAATGCATATTTTGCATTAAAGTGCACTGAAAAAAATGGGTGTCTTAGGGGAAGAGTGTGTAGCCGATGCATACAAAATATGTGCAATTTCCAGGCAGCTTTGTGTTTTCTTTCAGAAATGGAATGGATCTATGATTGAGCACCAGCAAAACTGATGCAGAACAGGCCCATCCATCCCTATTCCTTGCAGGTATTGTTAATTTTGTTTCTTTATTGCATTTATATCCGGCCTTTCTGCCAAGGAGCTCAAGGCAGCGTACACGGCTGTCCCCTTGATCTGATCCTCTTAACAACTCTGTGAGGTAGGTCATTCTGGGGGGTGACTGGGCCCAAAGTCACCTGGTGATTTTCATGTCTGAATTGGGGATTTGAGCCCAGCCTTAGTCCAGCATTGTAACCCCAACCCCAAGGGATAGAGAGCCTGGTGCCCTCCAGGCAATTTTGGAGTCCAGCTCCTATAAACCCTAAGTGTTGGGAGTTATAATCCAGAAACATCTGGAGCGTTCTGTCTTCCTACACCACTCTAGGGCTGCTCTCTTGATTTTAATAAAACTGTCGGTTGCCTGCTCAGTGCACACATATCATCCTTATTCTTTCCTGTGGTGGGCAACAAAAATGCATTATTCCTAAGGCATGGATTCCATTTTGAAAAGACCCCCAGGTAATTCACAACGCTGAAAACCAGGACGAAATTTGAATGCAGAGAATTTCAGAAGCATGTCTAGCTGAGTTCCCTCCATCCATTTCTATGTGTTTTTTTAAGCCAGACATTTATGATTCCGTCTTGATGTTTTGCCGCTATGCTTTCCAAGTCTCTCCCCGCCCCTATAAGGACAAGCCTGTGTCTTGCTATTGAGCCACTTTCTGCCCAGGGAAGGGAGGGAAGGTGGTGGGCAGGTGTTGTAATAAAGAGTGTAATTCTTGCCTGCAAAATGCAACCCCCATCCAAAAAGCCAGCAAATAAGATCTCTCTCTTTGGCTTCTGGCATCCTGACGCAAAAACATATCCAAGAGAGCAACCGAGGCTAGTTGTGCAATAAAGCAGAGTTTAAGAACATGTGGGCAAGAAAATCAGAGTTGATGGGAACCAAAGAGCCCCTGCAGCCTTCGCTCTGTGGCAGAAAACTCATATATTTCAACAAAAGCCCAAGCTCATTAGCTCTTAAAGGGCTCGGAGCCTTGAAAATCCCATTTCCTTTCAACGTTTCAGCACGGAGCGCTTAACTGCCGGAGAAAACAACCAACCAAACAATGTTTGATTTCCAGAGCAAGGCATTTTGAGAAAATTATTTTTAAAAAAAAAAAAAAAACCCCAAAAGGCTGGAAGTAAGAGGTGGAAGCCAATGCATTTATTTAGGAGGTAGAGCAGCTAGGAAATATGTATTATTAATCCTTTCCAGGTAACTGCACACTCCCCTCCACATCTGAACATCATTGCCATTGGCAAATCACATGAATTTTGCATGGGAGAGCCAGCGCGCAGTGAGGTGCTATGCGAAAGAAATAGGTTCCAAACCCTGTTCAGGCAGGGAAGGAACACCACTTCATGGTGAGCTGCAACATGGCCTATCAACCACATGGCATGTCCTCCAAAGAGGAAAATGAATTAATGGAGCCTTTGAATGCCTGTGTAGACCATATCGTCCAGGAAATGGGAAGCTTAGGTCTGTGGCTCAAATGTGGCCCTTCAGTCCTCTCTGTTCTCCCAAGGTTCCCACTGGGTTAGCTATAAACCCTCGTCAAGGGACAAAAGCTGGCTGGAATGTGCCCTTGAATTGTGATCATGCCACTTGCTTGCCTGAATGGAGACTGGAGAGATGTTTGTGAGGTGTGCATATGTGTGTAAACCTCTGGCTTTTACATGCTGGAGCACAGCCTTCTGTACAAAGGTACGAGTCATTTTTACCTCTATCATGCTTCCCCCAGAATGTTACCCATTAGGGAATGTGATGGGAAAGCTTTGATTTGGATTCCTGCATTGAGCAGGGGGTTGGACTTGATGGCCTTATAGGCTCCTTCCAACTCTACTATTCTATGATTCTATGAAAGATTGTGAGCAGAACGAAGCCTTTTAAGCCTCTGTCTCCAGACTACCTCCTCCAGGCTCCACCCCCTTAGAGAGAACTTCAGAGCCTTAAAGGGCCAACCCTGGGACTCCTCCTCTGTTCCATAGCCTTCCTCCTGGAGCCACCAAACTTGTGATGTGTAGTGGTAGGCATCTGGCCCCTTATGTTCAGGGGAAGTTGTCGTGTGGGCTCTGGCCCTATAGGCTCTGGTGGTCTGGGAGGTAGTCAGACCCAAATTCCCAATACCTCTAAAGTAGGGCTGTTTACCATGGATTTCTGCCTCTTCCAAAGCTCTTGGAGAGCCTGGGCAAATAGGATGGTGAATTTGGGAGGCAGTTTCCACTCACTAAGTTCCTCTCACACTTTTGAGTACTGAAGCACGTCACATCCTTTAGGAATCCTTACAATAACAACCACCATACAGGGGTGCATTATTATCACTCGATACATTGCAGATGGCAGATAGAATAGAGAGTCTGAGAAATCTTATAACAACATAATGATGTTAGATATGAAATTTGAACTGGGGGGAGCTTAGGAATGATTCTGAAATTGTCCTAGTTTAATCCTCCTGCCCAATGGATTTCAGAGTTACTTATTGCCTGGCCTTGTTTCAGAACTTTGACTGATGTATTAGAATCCCCAAATGTTTCCTTTCTAAAAAACAGCAACAACAACGACACACGCCATATTATTTGGATGAACACAAAACAGTGCACTACCCCACCTGTTAAAGGAAACGCTTGTGGAGAAATGTAAATACTTCCTTCAAACTCTTCATCTTCTCTCGCTTGGAAAGCTATGAACAATAACAAAGCATAATCACTAATGCTCTAGAAACACTAATGTTGGCTATGCTTATCAATTATGATCACATGGTTTATTTGAACTGCATTTGTGAAATAAAATATGGCTAAAATCAGATCGTTCTAACAATTCCAAATTTCATACAGACAGACGTGAATGTAAAAATGTGCCACACTGTTCTGTTCCTCCTTTTCCCTTTGGTGGTGCTGATTCACAAGTTCGTATTGATAAACACTGTGATTGTTACTTTCTCATTATTGTTTGTATATGTTTGTACCGTGTTTTTATTATATTTTATTCATTAACAACCAAGTATAGCATACCCATCTATTAGAGAGAAGCCCGGAAGGTGACAACAAGGAAACAGGCTTTCTCTGTGGTGGCCCCCGAATTATGGAATTCTCTCCCTGATGAGGTACGCCTGGCGCCAACATTGTTATCCTTTTGGCGCCAGGTGAAAACCTTCTTGTTCTCCCAGGCATTTTAACATTTTAATATCTACTTTTAACACCTACATCTATCACTCACAATCTTAATTTTAGTAATTTTAACATTAACATCTTAAACAGCTTCATATTTTAACTGATTTAATACGTTTTTATACTTAACATTTTAGGATTGTGTCTGTCGTGTCCATGTGTTTAACTATGTTTAGTTATTTTGTTATATTGTTTCCATGTGTTTGATATATGTTTTTAATTGTATACTGGATGTTTTTATGCTGTAAACCGCCCAGGGAGCTTCGGCTATTGGGCGGTATAGAAATATAATAAATAAATAAAATAAAATAAATAAAAGTACCAAGTAATTTACTTTGGGCATTTGGGCACATTCTGTCCTTCATTAGAATTTTTTATACTTTAGTATTTATTTGCATATGGTTTTTAGTGTGTTCATACCTTGATTTTTGTTTTTTTCCTTGTCACTTTCTTCAAGGACCATTTTTTTCTTCTTCTGTTTTTTTGGTGGACTTTTCAGCCCAGGAGGCATTCAAGAGGCAGCTGGACAGCCACCTGTCGGGGATGCTTTAAGTTGGATTCTTGCACTGAGCAGGATGCATTTGACTCAATGGCCTTATAGGCCCCTCCCAACTCCACGATTCTATGATATTATTTTATTAATACATTATTTTCACTGATGCATACATTTTAATGCACATTTTCTCTCTAATATGGATAAACATTAGATTTCATGTGGGTTTCACAATGCCTGTATTGTGTCAGAAAATGCAGATCCTATAGCTTCACTTTAAAGTGCAGACTGAAACGAATTTCTCCCCCAAACTTAGACAGGACTGGCAATATTTCTTTCAGGGTGGGACTCAATTTTCATCATTTACCTAAAAGAAACACTGAAAATGAAATAGACACCTGAACTGGAATTGACGAAAATAAAAGGTATAGCAATTTCCAAAGAAAACCCTCAGCAATATCAACTAGTTTATTCTCAGACGTGAAAAAAATTGCTCCAAGCAAACTTAAAGAAATCTACGACATGAACAGTGTTCTCCATCCTTTATTTATGGCGCAATTGCAATGATTTACCAGCAATGATCAGAAATATATTTATGCAATGGAAATTCCTGGCAATATTTCAAGCCATTCACCTCCTCTGTAGAAGTCCCTTTGTCACTTGTCCTTGTAGCTCTGCTTTTCACATTTTTCTTTCCCTTGAAAGCTGCTTACACAAGAGTTCGTAAGGATGTGCCAGCAAATTCAGGAGTACTCAAATCCCCCCACCCTTGGATTTGAGAGTGCTGTTTTGGACATAATCCTGTCCAAAATCAAAGATGTCACCAAAACTCATATTTTCTGGCCCAGAAATATATGCCTCAGGGGCTCATAGTACTCACCTCAAATGCATTATGATCTAAGGATACATTTCTGAGACAGGTTTTAGAGGATAGGAGGGAACATAGGGTCTGGGTGGATGAAGAAGAGACTGGCTCGGCAAATAAGATGCTATTTCCTCATTTGCGGGGGAACAGCTCTGCTTATTCTGAGCCGTTCTGATTCGAGGCCAGTGAGCGGGTGAGAAGCTTGCACAGGTGAGTGGAGTGGGAATATCACCCATTGCTACCAAAAAGCGAACTTCACCTTTCCGGAATCTGGAAGGACCCCACAGCTTTGCAGATATGATACATGTTAGTTTAGGCCTCATTTTCCATGCACGCATGGCAAACGTGATCCACTTTTGGTGCTCAGGTTGGGCTGCAGTGCTTCAAGTGCACGAGATGAGATCTGATGGAGCAGACCAAAAGTCCATTCAGATCTAGCATTTGATTTCCATCACTGACCCAATCAGTTGTCACTGGGAAGCTCATAAACCAGACTAGGGAAATTGGGGTATAGCCTGGAATTCACTAGGGGCATGCACCAACCACAAGATTTGAGTTGAATCTGCATATGTAGCTTTGGGAAGCTGTCTGATATGTTTCGCAGCTGCTGTCTGTCCAGTTTGACATGTCCTTGAAGATCTAATTAGACCTGATAAAAGAGAAGCTCTGTTTTTGCTTTCATCTTCTGTGATATCTTTTTGAAAATTGCTTGTCCATCTGTTCTTTATGCATTCAGACACCTCTGAAGATATCGTCAATCAATCAATCAATCAATCAATCAATCAATCAATCAATCAATCAATCACTTATTATGGTCAAAGACCAGCACTATAAAATATTAATACAATAAAACATATCAATATTATACAGAGAAAGAAACAAACAGCTGCATCATAAGATGATATCCAAGTTGACTACGACTTATGGCGACCCTATGAATCAAGGACCTCCAACAGCATCTGTCATGAACCGCCCTGTTCAGATCTTGTAAGTTCAGGTCTGTGGCTTCCTTTATGAAATCAATCCATCTCTTGTTTGTCCTTCCTCTTTTTCTACTCCCTTCTGTTTTTCCAAGCATTGTTGTCTTTCCTAGTGAATCATGTCTTCTCATTATGTGTCCAAGGTATGATAACCTCAGTTTCATCATTTTATGGCACTAATGGTGTTGGATAAATACACCAATGGGCAATGGAGATACCGTCTCCAATTTGGTACAAGGGCTCCTGAGATCAAGGAGTGGGTTTTGGTTCATGTGTGGATACCATTTGTCACCATTTGTGATCAAGATGGAGGACTGAACCTTTCAAAATTGCACTGATTTGGACACCTCTTACAACTGTCATGCCTCCGCTGGAGGATTGCTTTTTGGGGGAGGACCTGGTGTTCTTGAAAGCAAATGTTATGGAAGAGTAGGATACGTCAGTGGGCAGGGAGACAGAGCAGGGGATCTGGGGCCTCCAGGAGTAACACCACACCATCCTGCAAAGAATTGGCCGCAGAAGCTGAGCTGCCATCGAGTCCAGGGGAGCAGCAGTACCTAAAGAGGCAGGCCCAATCTGCTGCCAGATGCTGGAATGGCTGCCTGGAGGACAAAGACCCCTTGGGAGTAAGGGTCTAGTCCTGAGGAAGGTGCTCCTCATGAGTAAATCAAATTCCTCAGGCAATCCCAACGGCCTGCAGCTGAAGCTCATGGTTAAAAGCCTCCAGTTGCAGCAGAGGATGCTCCCTGCAGACCTCTGTGAAAGGCTGTGAGTGAGATGTGCGAAGATTTTCTGCCAGTAGGTGGTGGTAAGAGGGCCTTTCCTCGGTCTTGATTCACCATTAAAGAAGAAGGAGAGAGTGCTCCATCCATTTATAAATCTCAGTAAATTGCTTTTCTTCTTCTTCTTAGAATTCCTGGGCAGTTAGTTCACTAAAATGTTGAACTAAAAATGGCTATAACTGGATGATGTTTTCAGGAAGAACAGCACTCCAAGACTGGGCGAAGCCTGACAAATTGTAGGCAGATAAGTCCAGGACTTTTCATGCAGGGCCCTTTTACGTTTGATTCTTTTGTTTCAAAGGAAACTTCTGCAACTTTTTCGTTCTCTGCCAGAATTAGATGCAATTTGCAGGCATGGTCACTGCTTCTGAGAGATGAAGCCTGCCTGACAAATTTCAGAATGACAGCTGCAGTGGTTCTCCTACAAGGCCACACTTTATTTTGGAGGTAAATGTCACCCCCCCATGAATGACCCTATTACCCCATGAGCCATTGGTGGTGGGAGGGTGGGCTTCTGGCTCCCTTCAGAGATTTTGGGGGATATAGTATCTTCTCCTTCCATGGACTTTAAACAGGGGTAGAAAAAAGGGCCATGAATCTGCAGGAAATACAGAGGTGGGAAAAATGTTGTCCATAGCAAGGATCCTGTTTCCCCAAGTATCATTGGTCATGGGTGGTCTTCTGCCCCTCTCCCCATGGATTATTGCATAGGGGAAGAGATATATTCACATGAAAAATTTTAATCCCCCTGCCAGATCTCTATGATTGGAGTGCCCTGGAAAAATAATTCAGAGAGTTAAATCCTAGACCTCAAAACAAACGATCCTTCTACCTCTCCATCCTTTCTCCTCTTGCTGCTCGGGTGGTGGGTGGGTTGCTGATGGGGAAGAAAGTATTATATATATCTAGATATATCCTTGGTGGACAAGTCTATCCACTGATCTTTGGCATGGTAACTCAATGAAACCTCCATGTCCAGAGGCAGTATACCTTTGAGTAGCTGATTCTCAGGACAAACGCGTAGGAATGGTTCTGGCTTTCGCAGATTCCTTAGGAGGTTCTCAGAAGAACCAGACTTTTCCCTCTTAGCTCTGGAATACTGAACTAGATGAACATGTAGCCCTATTGAGCAAGACAAGTTCTGAAGTCTATCCTTCTGATGACCCTGGTTCCTTCTTAAGGGCATGTATTTTCAGAAGCGAAAAAGCTAGAACCAATCCTTTGTTCTTATAGACTGCATCCTTCCATCTATCAAAGGAACATGGAACTCATGGATGCAGTTGCTTAGATGCAAAAGGTCACAGTTATCATTTTTCTATCCAAACACCAAGGGCTAGCTGGTTTATTTCAAGACCATGGAGAGACCTCAGACAAGGAATGCCTCGTTAGCATTATGTATTGCTCTTTTCACCACATTTCTGTGTCTGTGTGCGTGTACAAAATCCCAAATGGACATCTCTTAGGTAGGTGCAAAATCCCAAACGGAGACTTAACATTTCCCCAGCCACTCACGACCGATTTCTGGGAGAAAACTAACTCTTTTAGAGCTCAGCTAAAATCTCACAGAAGACATTATTTTTCCTGATAACATATCTGAGGTTTTTCTTTCTCTCGCCCTGTTTTTTTTTTTAAAGGCTACTTTGCAGAATTTCCCTCATTTTTATTTTTTCATTTGTTTGGATTGTTGGTGTGTTTGGATTGTGGCCATAATCCCCAAACTGTTAGGGGTGGGAAGTTCTGCCCGTTTTGGCCCTCTCAGTTTCCAGTCTTAAATTCAGGGCTCCACATTTCTGCAGAAATTTGTGATGTTTTTTTTTTAAAAAAAAATCCTCATGAAAATTCTCCAGCATTTTAGTCTGAATTTCTCCTAATAAACACATTTTTGCAAGCAATTTCTCATCATATAATGCACTTTTGTAAGCTGTTTTCACTCATATGTTTATTTTCATGCACACTTTCCTGTAACGTGCGTTTTTGGTAAACATTGTTTGGTTGGTGAACTGCATTGCAAAATTCGAATAAGTATGACTTTCAAAGGATAACCGTATTGTTTCAGAAAGTGAGAAACTGATGGATTTTGCTTGAAAGGCAAACTGAATTGAATTCCTCACCCGCCCCTAGCAGAAGTTGCTCTGTCATTCTGAGAAGGCGCTGGTCCACCCAGAAGGTCAACAGGATGGACTTGAAGTGATGGGGAGGAGGCTCGGCCTACTTCAGGGGAACGAAAACCGTGGCTGGTGGCAGGACGGGGGATGCTCTCAGGTGGGTAAAAGAGGCTGACAATGCTCTTGAAAGGAGTGGAGACACAATCATAGCAACGGAGGAAGCAGAGAGAATGAGGAGACGCGAAGAGAGAGCTCCTGCAAGAGACAGAAAGTGACTCAGAGTGGAAGTAGTTGGTTGATCAAAAAGGAATAGTAGACAACCTCTAAAAATTGATTTGTGGTTGAAAACAAGGGTGTTGCTTTTTCCTTTTTTTAAAAAAATAAACGATCAAATGAAAATCATGATGTAGTCCACAAAAGGCCCTCAGCAGTTTTCGCATGGTCTTGGGCGCTGTGTGTGTGTGAAATCTGGGAAACACTGACTTGGGGGGGGGGGGAGAAAGAAGCTGCAGTGCTCCCATGGTTAGTGGGACTCCCCACTAGTGGGAAGCAGTTGGGGGGGAAATCTCCCCCTGGAGAAATGTGATGAAATGCCAATCCCAAGGGAGGCGGGAGAGCAGGATTTCATCTGGCCGCATGGAGCCTGTCAGGCTGGTGCTGGTGCTTGGCCCTGTAAGGTCCTTCTTCCTTTACAGGTAGCAACCTCCCACTCACCCAGGGGCAGTGTGGGCTTGGCTAGTTGCTTTGCCGGGGGCTGAGTAGGGGTTTTTCCTGGGTGTTCTGCATTGGCCTGTGGGGCACCTTCACATTGCCCTGAACTGAATTGGCTTTCATGGCTTGTGTTGTTTTGAATTGACTGTTGCCTTGGCTTTGGTTGGCATGCAAGTGCAGGCAGGTTACTTGGATTTTGAGGAATGCCAATGGCAAATGCCCTGGGTCATTCTGGGGCGAACGGGCACCTTCCATTGCCAAACAGTGTGGACGGTCCTGGGACTGGTGCTCTTAGGGGCTGGCAAGGGCATTCTGCTGGGTGATAGAAAACAGGAGTGAGATACACAGTCTGGAGAGCCGTTTCTATGGCTCTGCTGTCCAGGGAGGGGAAGCATGTAGTTTACCCAGGGAGAAAGCAGGGATGTTCCCCTTCCTGGCTGACACAGATCAATGTAATCCTAAATGAAATGCGCTCTCTCTCTCTCTAACAAAAACATTTTGTTCTCCCTAACAGAACAAAGGTTCCCCTTTTCAGATAATCTGTTTTATTGAGTCTCTCTCTGGAAGGGGCCTATAAGGCCATGGAGTCCAACCCCCTGCTCAATACAGGAATCAAAGTTAAAGCATACTCAAGAGGTGGCTGTCCAGCTGCCTCTTGAAGGCCTCCAGCGTTGGAGAGATTTCCCAAAGAAAGGTATGGATCCCCCAAAGAATCAACTGAATAATATACATATGGATATTGATAATCCGGGCAGCACGTTGAAGACAAAGCATTCTGACCCATTTAAGTGGTTACGGAGGAAACACGTTCCGGGTGTTGAGCCACCACAATTTCCTTAAGTTCAAATAGTGAGTGTGTTGGAGCCTGGCGAAAGGTTCACATGGGAAATGGACAGTTCAAATGCTCCACCTCTTCTTAGGCCAGAAAGGATTAAACAACCAAACAGACACAGGAGGAAGGATACAGAGATGGCAAGGCATGATCCGTGTCTTCTGGCTCTGAATAATTTATACATTATATATACAGAGTGACAAATATTCAGATATGATATGTGAACACTTACAATAAATTAAAATCGTCATACAATTGAACATTGTCTTGGTCCTTAATCATTCCAAACTTAAGGAAAATAGACATTCTTTCTATAAAGCTATTGGGTTGGTTGATCTGCGATCTGCGTTCTCCTGTAATATGTTGATTTAATCATTGTCAAAATACATTTTCTCAAACCATTCTAGTATTGCAGGAACATTGCCCCCTGTTTCCCCCCCCGTTTTCCCCATAATTTTTAAAGCTATTGTTAAGTTTAATCAATGATCATTAAGTCTAGATCAATGTCTGGATTTATTTTTATTTTTTAGATAACCCAGAAGTAGTCCTTGGGATCCAAAGGAATAGGGTATCCTAACATTTCCTTAAACCACCATTTGGTGTTAGTAAGGACTTAAGCGTATAAGTAGGTTTCTCGGGATGAGAAGCAAGATGGCTGCTGTTGTGCACTCATTAGAATGCCTGAAAGAACTCCATCACCAGATGGGTGGCTACATCAATGGCTACATCACTCTCTCCGGAGAAGGACTTGGAGAAGGGTCTTCTCTATAGTGATGCCTTGGTGGTGTAACTTTCTCTTCTTGGAGACATGGACGATTATACAATGATGAGTCCCTATATATTTGTTCTCTCTCTCTCTCTCTCTTTTGCAGACTAGATTGATTTGAGATTTCAGCCTGTTTTCTGATATTTTGTGGTGTTATTTATTGATACTGCTGTAGTTTATTGTTATTATGAGGTTCTGAATTGTTTTTATTATATTATTTTGTTCTTGCTATGGAAGCCGCTTTGAGGTCACCTGGTGATGAAAAGCGGCACACAAATATACTAAATAAATAAATAAAATATTCTGGGAAAATATTCATGAGAAAAACGCAAAGCCATGTTGCAACGCATTACAAGAAGTGCAGCTGGTGGCAAGCTGAAGAAAGAGCCCTTTGTGGCTGTGGGCAGCATGGGGCTCGTGGAAAGCCTCTGTAAGCTCAAGTAAGGAAAGCAGGAAAAGCTCAGAGAGAATAAGTTCTCAGAGTGCCAAAATGCTTTATTGTGCCAACATCTTTTGGAATTCAGAAGTTCCTTCTCCTGAGTAAACCATCAGCCTGCAAAGATAGACTTCTGCAGTTTTGTCCTTTGCTGAATTCAAGCTGGGCATAATAAAACATGTTGGCATTTTGATAACTTGTTCTCCCCGTTTCTGGTTTCCCTGAAGTGCCTTCCTGCCTCCCCTTTTGGTTTTAAGTGAGGAAACCAGCAATGTCCCTCCCCCAAACCAGAAATTCATCTCCCCTCAAGAGAGCAGCAGAAAACTGTCCCCTGTTTTCATGTGGAGGGGAGTATTTCTGGAACTGGGGAGGTTTTTTTTATCCTAGCCTAACTGCCTTGATAAAAAAACTGCATAAAAGCCAATTGTGATGGGATAATACATTTTTTGTTCTGGGTGTTTTGTTGTATCTTTTGTCACAATGTTGTGTTTTTAATCCTGGAAGCCAGCCAGGAAGTTAGACATTGGGGTATGCGTGTAAATGGGTTGTTGCGCGCCACCCTAATTGTTCCACCCACAGTCGGAAAAACCAGACGGAGGCGAGGTTTGTTTTAATTCTCATTTTATTAGTGTGATGGTTACATCCAAAGCGGTGCGCTTCATAAACCTGTCTACTCTGACCCACTACTTTCCCTAACTATCCTACCTAAACAGCCTCTGCAGCGTGCGGGGAGAGTTGACTCAGTGCTAGAGTCTGGGAAGGCACCTGCTTAAGTAGGGAAGGTCTTCACACATCAACAACGGCTCGGCCGGAGTTTCACCCTCTGAAAGTCCCTCTTCTCGTGCATGGTGAGCCTCCAACTGCCCATCTGACAGCAGGGCTTCACTAGGCGATGGGGTGACCTCAGGAGGTGGGAAGCAGTTTGGCGGGGAAGTGTTTGAAGTGCCAGGCGGGGATTGCGGCTTGGGTGGGGTTGGCACGTGCAGAGGGTTGCAGAGGGTTGCTCAGGCGGGGAACTCACAGGCAGGGCTGGACCTGCCTCGATGGGGGTGCCGGCGAAACAAGTCTGCAGGCTGATAGAGTCCCCACTCTTCCAATGCCCCCAGGGACCTCTTCCCCATCTGACTCCTCTCCCTGATCTAGCTCCACGTGTGCCTGGGGCACAACACTAATCTCTGAACAGTGAGGGATCACAGGGGTCCCTACAGTTGCCCAGGGTTTGGTTTCCTTATTTATTTATTTATTTATTATTTGATTTATATCCTGCCCTCCCTCCCAGCAGGAGTTTCCTTGGGAAGAGGATCAGCAGAGTCTATGGTGTCTTTATGAAATATGGTTTATTTACACAAGATGAGAGGGTTCAGAGCATCAGCAGATCTTGTTTTTCCATCAGGCTTATAGAAGGCATCCTGACGCCATTGTGCAGGGAACAGGCCTCTCTGCGTGTCTTTGCTAAAAACACAAGCCTCTCTTTGGCCCCAGAAGTGTTGGGGGGGGGCTCTCCTGAAGAATTTCAATAACAATAGGATCTCCCTGGCCCATCCACCAGTTAATGGGCACTTGACAGACCCATTAGCCCACCTGGCCACTCTATTAGGTTAACAAAGGAGACTCATCTGACCGGTGGAGCAGGTTTCTCAGCTGCAGAGCCCACCTCTAGGTGCAGGGTTCCAAATCAGAGGCTGGACGAGTACTCATAGAAATCATCTATCTCAACCCCTAAACCCTTAACAGTATATAAAAATAGTTGGAAGTGTGGCAAGAGCAACACCTATTTGGTCCTCTTTGCATTCCTAAGGCGAGATAGAGAGATCCTCCAGTTGGCTAGACTGCCTGCCCTTACGTGTGTTCCTCTATCCGTCTTCCTTTCATTGTAACCTGATACAATTAAGGAGCTGACCTCACTTCCATCTTCCTCCTTGGATGAGCGGAGGGACAGCAAACATCTTCCCTTCTTCTCTCTTTTGCTGAAGCACAAGGGCAATGGCGTTCCTTTTAAGGGGCGTATTTGCCCTCACCATAATTACAGGGAAGGCTTGTGAACATTCTAGAATCAAGAGTTAGGAGCCACGTGAGATCAATCAACCAATAGGTGAAGGTGCGGAGCAGCAGATATAAGGCTGCTCCGTCCTTCCCGCACTTGCCTTTTTCGCCTTGCGGCATGTTGGGAAAGGCTGAGAGACTGGCATAGTCCTTGCTGCCTCGTGATTCTCCTTGTGACTGATTGTTGGTGATCGTATTTGGTGACGAATTTTATTGCTTTAATTTATAACTTAACTTAATTGTTCAGACGGTGTTCCCAGAAAGCGGTGTGTGTGTGTGAATCCCTTCTTTACATTTAAACCCAACCCCCCCTCCCCTCCCCTCTCCAAAATATTTGTCCATCCTCTAGCGTTAGCAGGGGATGGAGGGCGGAGTAGTATTCTTTACTCCTGTGATCCCTGTTTTACTTAAAAATAAAATAAAATTACAATAATAAATAATCCCGTTCTTTTTACCGCCTCGTGGTGCGGTGTGTGCCCGGTTAGTTTTTCTTTTGTGCCCTTGGCATCGTGGGCCTGCCGCGCCTGATCGCGGAGGCTTGAGTGTGCTGTGCTTTGGCTGAGCGGCGTGCGCGGGCAGCTTTTGTGTATCGCGTGCTGCTGATAAAGTCGCTGCGTGGAGCCTGCTTCCTGTTTGGTAGCCGGAGTCTGTCACTTCAGCGTCTTTTACCTTGCTTCCTCGGGGGTTCAACGCTGTGGTGAAGCAAGTAGGGCATTTTAAAGCACCCCCCCTTAGCTTTTCCTCCGCGGATCAGCTGTGTGGCTGGATCAGCTGTGAGGCGGCGCGGGAGGTTTTTTCCTTAGCTGGCTTCCAGCCGTTTGTTTTTCCTATTTGAATTTCCCGCTTCTGAGTTGTTTCCGTGTCTTTGTTGTTTCCTAATTAACTATATAATTAACTATATAATTATATAAATATATATAAATATATATATATATAAATATATATAAATATAATTAACTATATAATTAACTATATAATATCCTCTCTGGTTGCGCTGGGGCAGAGAGACAGGCTGGGAATTTTGTTGGTGTACCGCCCGCCCTGCTGCCCAACAAATTCCCTAACTGAGCTGACAGAGGTAGTCTCGGAGGTATTGTTGCAGTCCCCTAGACTGCTGGTACTGGGGGACTTCAACGTCCATGCCGAGACTGCTTTATCTGGGGCGGCTCAGGACTTCATGGCGTCCATGACAACCATGGGGCTGTCTCAGTTTGTTACTGGCCCGACGCATGTGTCGGGACATACCCTTGACTTGATCTTCGCCACTGGACAGGGAGATGGTGATCTGGAGGTTGGGGTTTTTTCATCTACCCCATTGTCATGGACAGATCACCGCTTGCTGAGGTTTAGGCTCACGGTGACCCTTTCCCTCTGCAAGGGTGGGGGACCTATTAAACTGGTCCGCCCCCGGAGATTAATGGATCCTGAGGGTTTCCAAAGGGCTCTGGGGGATTTTCCGACTGAGAAGACTGGCGCTCCTGTTGAAGCTCTGGTTGAACTGTGGAATACGGAGATGACCTGGGCGGTTGACACGATCGCTCCCATGCGCCCCCTCCTATGTAGAGCTCATACAGCTCCATGGTATACCCCGGAGCTGAGAGTGATGAAGCAAGAGAGGAGGAGGCTTGAGTGCAGATGGAGGCGAACTCCTGATGAATGCAATTATGCCTTGGTAAGTGCCTGCTCTAAGCGATATACAGCAGCGGTGAGGGCAGCAAAAAAGAGATATTTTGCTGCCAGTATTAAGGCATCACTCTCCCGCCCAGCGGAGCTTTCTAAAACTGTACGAGGGCTTTTACATCTTGGCCCTCGGGATACTATAGATTCATCTGTAGCCCGCTGTGATGAGTTCACTGGACACTTCCAGGACAAGATCGCTAGCATTCGTCGGGACTTAGACTCCAATATTATAGCAGCTGGATTCAATGAAGCATCCAGAACACGGTCTTGTCCTTATTTATTGGACGAGTTTCAGTCTGTGCAGCTTGAGGATGTTGACACGATCCTTGGACTGGTGCGGGCAACCACGTCGGTGCTGGATCCTTGCCCCTCTTGGCTGGTGAAAGCTGGTAGGACCGGAACCGCTGACTGGGCCAAGGAGGTAATCAATGCCTCTTTGCGAGAGGGAGTGGTCCCTGACTGCCTAAAAGCGGTGGTAGTGAGACCACTCCTGAAGAAACCCTCCTTGGACCCAGATAACTTGAACAACTATAGACCTGTGGCGAATGTTCCGTTCCTGGGCAAGGTTCTGGAGCGGGTGGTGGCCGGCCAGCTCCAGGGGCTCTTGGATGACACTGATTATCTCGATCCGTTTCAATCCGGTTTTAGGCCTGGGTTTGGTACCGAAACAGCCTTGGTCGCCCTGTATGATGACCTTTGTCGGGAGAGGAACAGGGGGAGTGTGACCCTGTTGATTCTCCTTGATCTCTCAGCTGCTTTTGATACCATCGACCATGGTATCCTTCTGGGAAGACTCACGGAGTTGGGAGTTGGGGGTACTGCTTGGCAGTGGCTCCGCTCCTACTTGGTGGGTCGCCACCAGAAGGTAGTGCTTGGGGAACATTGCTCGATACCCTGGACTCTCCATTGTGGAGTCCCGCAGCGATCGGTTCTGTCCCCCATGCTTTTCAACATCTACATGAAGCCGCTGGGTGCAGTCATCAGGAGTTTTGGAGTGCGTTGTCACCAGTACGCTGATGACACGCAACTCTATTTCTCCTTTTCATCTTCTTCAGGTGAGGCTGCTAACGTACTAAACCGTTGCCTGGCCGCGATAATGGATTGGATGGGAGCTAACAGACTGAAGCTTAATCCAGACAAGACCGAGACGCTGTTAGTGAGTGCCTTCTCTGCCCAGATGGTGGATGTTCACCCTGTTCTGGACGAGGTTACACTCCCCTTGAAAGAACAGGTTCGTAGCTTGGGAGTTCTTATCGACTCTTCCTTGTCTCTTGAGGCTCAGGTAGCCTCAGTGGCAAGGAATGCTTTCTACCATCTCCAATTGGTAGCCCAGCTACGTCCCTATCTGGACAGTGACGACCTCGCCTCAGTCGTTCATGCTCTGGTAACTTCTAGATTGGACTACTGCAATGCGCTCTACGTTGGGCTGCCCTTGAAGACAGTTCGGAAACTACAGTTAGTCCAGAATGCAGTGGCCAGATTGTTGACGCGGACAAGAAGGTCTGCTCATATTACACCCGTTCTGGCTCGTCTGCACTGGCTTCCTATTTGTTTCCGGGCTAAATTCAAAGTGCTGGTTTTGACCTATAAAGCCTTACACGGCATGGGATCGCAATACCTGGTGGAACGCCTCTCCCAATATGAAACTACCCGTACACTGCGCTCAACATCTAAGGCCCTCCTCCGAGTACCATCCCATCGAGAAGCTCGGAGGATGGTGACTAGAAATAGGGCCTTTTCGGTTGTGGCTCCCAAACTATGGAATGGTCTCCCCGATGAGGTGCGCCTGGCGCCGACGCTGCTATCTTTTCGGCACCAGGTGAAAACCTTTTTGTATTCCCAGGCATTTTAATGCGTTTTATTATATGTATTGTTGTATTTTGCTGCTGTTTGATTATTTTTGTTTACCTTTGTTGGCTTGATTTTATTGTATTATTGTATTTATATATTCCTGACTGTTTTATTTTATGTACACCGCCCAGAGAGCCCTTGGGCTTAGGGCGGTATATAAATTAAATTAATTAATTAATTAAATAAATAAATATTTAATATTGTCCTTGTTTAGAGATCAAGTGGTTGGTTTGGGTTAGTTATAAATAAATATTTCAATTCATTATTAGTATTTCAGCTATATAGTTAATTAATTATAATTAAATAAGTTGTTTATTTTTTTTAAATAAAGGGAATTCATATTGGATTTTGAATTAATTATAAATAAATACATAAATACATAAATAATTTTTTTAAAAAAATTAAAAATTATTTCTTTTTTAACAATTTTATATACATATAAATAATATCTGCGTTATATTGATAGTTAATTAATTTGTAAGTTGTTTTAATATATATTGGGGTTTTCTTTGGCATAAAATGTTAATTATCGTAAGTATTGGGAATTGATTGGTGTTTCATTCTTTACCCCCCCCCCCCATTTTAATTCTGTTTGTACTCCTAAATTCATGTTTTGGTTTTAAAATGCTGTTCTTGATCAATTAGCTTCATAATTTTGTTGCATTTATTGTGCATGGAGAAAAAGTATAGATGCTTATGTAATATCATCTAAAGGGCAATAGATAATGTATTTTAAGGTGAGTTCATTGGAATCCCACATCTCAGACTTCTGATGTGGCTTCAAAATAAGTATAAGTGTGATTCAGAGAAAGGTAATTTATGCTAGGCAAGCATAAAGGAAATGCTCTACAGCCAGGTGAACTCATTGTTGTGGCTTTCTGAGAGCCAATACGTTAAGGTTAATGGAAAAATAAATAAATAAATAAGTAAATAATTATATATATATATATATATATATATATATATATATATATATAAGTTTGCTAAATCAGTGTTTATTGGCTTTTTGAGTGATTATGTTTTAACTGTAATTTTCTTTATGGATCTCTAGTAGTTAATAAGCTTATAACAATAGTTTTTCTATAGCAGGAGGGTAGCAGGAATGTTTTAATATGTTGGTTGCTTAAGGCATTCTATTGCCTGTAGTTTTGAAGGCTTTGTTTTATCCCTGAAATAGCTAAATGAAATATACAATATGCCTATTTTAGGAATGATAGCTTCTTGGTTTTTGCTTAAACTGCTTCCTTTAGCACTTGGTAAATCTATATCATGAAGCTTTTCCAAGGCATTTTTAATTCAATTTAACTTTATTCCAAAAATATGAATAGTATACTGCTTGTTTCACAAGATACAGGTACCCTCTTCAATCACATCTGTTTCATGGCAGTCTCGTGCATACTAGGCGCTGCTACCTGTTCGATTCGCATTCATTCATACGTCGGGATGGCAGCTCTTGTTTACATCATATGAAGAAGAACCTTCTGTGGGAAACCTGCATAGGTTGTGTGGGCTTTTGCGTTATGGCCAGGCTGTCGTCTAGATCCTGATCACTCCTACTGGGTTGTGCAAGTGCTGCTGGCCAGATGTGACTTCAACGGCCATTCTTTCTTCAAGAACAAAGGACTTGCTCCTGTAGCTTGAACTGTAGGTAAGCTTTGATGCAGTCGGTGGTTGGTATTTTGGTGTCAATTCTGGATCTTGGGTGTGCCGAATAATGGCTGGCTGCTTTTAAGGTGCTTGGGGTTCACAATAGAATTTATTTTCTGGACTATTTTCCGTCAGTGCTTGCGGTATATATGTGGCCTTCTGCCCTTCTGATCCGCATGATACGTTCAGTGCAGCACTTGGCTATGGTTATGTGGTAAATCCCCAGAACCTCAATGTGATTTGAGCTATGCGCCTTGTGCATGCGTTTATTCCACAAAGTACAGTTGCATTCCACCCGAATGCCACCTGATCCTATGAGGCCATCCCCCCCCATGTATGAATGATGTACACCTTGTTGCAGCCCATGCTCTACTAAGGAGGGCAGGACATTACCATTGGGAATATATCCTGCCTCCTTTTTTGTCTGTTTCTTTAATTTTCAGGCCAAATGCATTCAAGAACCCATTTTATGAAAACCAAAGGAGGCTAGTCGCATTCCACCCTGAGACCACCTGGTCCTATGTGGCCCCTGTTATACTGTTGATGTTCCTGCCTTCGATGATTCTTAGTGCCCCCCCCCTCTTCCAGGCCAGTTATCCTGGGCAGTGGCCTTACCAATAATTTTAGGGCGCCTTTTGCCCTGGTAAAATTAGTTTTCCGGGCAAGTCATTGTACTATTTGAGCCCTGCGCTTATATTGCTGTGCTGTTGTCAGTGCATATGCTTAAGTCGGACCAGTGGGCTTGTGATTGAGTGTTGAAGCTGAGGGGCTGCCCATCGCCCTCTCTGTCCCTGGTTCGCTGAGGGACCTTTCTCTCTTTCAGGCCAGTGGGCCAGTACTATCTTTTCATGTATCAACGGCTACACATTGATTCAGTTTTGATTATTGCTATGTTGTTCGCAAGGCCATTATGTTTAAGGATTACATTTCTTTCATACAGGAGCAGCTGCAACAGTTGCCATCGTGGGCACGTGTTCTGGAAGTATTCTGTTATTTATGCTGTATTCAAAGGGCAAAAACTTATTTCTGTCATAACTATCGCTTGACACTTCTCGGCGCTGGCCTTTAATCCAAGGCAAGAGGAATGCAGGATCATTCTGTGGATTTAGGGTCAGTAAGGTCCTTGTGGGTTGGTCGCGTTCCGCTCCTAGGGCCTCTGACTGGAGGAGGCTAATCACGCCCAATGTCCTCCTTCAGATCCTGCCTTTATTTAGGTCAATGTGCTCATTTTGTATGAGTCACATCTGTTCGCCGCAGTAACTCTGACGATGTTCTATGGTGCTTTTCGCCCTAGTGAATTATTGGTTTCCTCAAAGCGTGATGTGTCCTATCGGGCCTTATGCTCTGGCGATTGCACGTTAGGTGCAGATTTAGTGAGGTTCTCCTTAAAAGTCTATAAGACTGATCAAAAGGGCCATGGCAGTTTTGCTTCTTTATAGTTGCCAGGTACCTGACTTATGCCCATTTTGCGTTATGCAGCAATGTTTGTGTTTCAGGCCAGCTGGCCAGCGTTATCTCATTATACATGCAGATGGTTCTGCCCTGACTCAGTTTCAATTTTGGGCCGTTGTTCGGCGGGCCTTGTTGGCCAGTGGTTGCGATGTTGGAGCCTATGGGCTGCATTCCTTTCGACTTTTCGCATGGGCACGGAGCTGCCGTTGGAGTGGCCTATTCCTGTGGAGCATCTATTGCAGTTTATGATACATTTAAAAGGGCACAATAATTCTGTTTCTACTATCGCCGGCCACCTCTCGGCGCTAGCCTTTAACTCCAAGGCAAGGGGGCTGCCAGATCATTCTGTAGATTTTAGGGTCAGAAAGGTCCTTGAGGGTTGGTTGCGTTCCGCTCCCAGGTCCGCTGGCCGGAGGAGGCCAATCACGCCCGATGTCCTCCTCCAGATCCTGGCACTATTTAATTCTTTATGCTCATCTCAGTATGAGTCGCACCTGTTCGCCGCAGTAACTCTGACAATGTTTTATGGTGCTTTTCGCCCTAGTGAAATACTGGCCCCTTCTAAGCGTGATGTAACTAATCGAGCCTTATGCTTTGGCGATTGCACATTAGGTGCGGATATAGTGAGGTTCTCCCTGCGTGTCTCTAAGACCGATCAAAAGGGCCATGGCAGTATCTTGGTTTACAACGATGCCAGGTCCCAGTATTGTGCCCTGTGTCTGCAATGTGGCAATTCTTATCCATTTGGCCAGTGGGCCAGCGTTATTTGTTTCTACATGCAGATGGAACTGCCCTGACTCAGTTTCAATTTTGGGCCGTTGTTCGGCGGGCCTTGTTGGCCAGTGGTTGCACTGTTGGAGTCTATGGGCTGCATTCATTCCGGATTGATGCGGCTACTGCCGCGGCCCTCGTGGGCACGAGTATAAGCAATATACAGGCAATTGGCAGGTGGCGTTCCGATGCATTCAAGTCTTATGTCAGGTTTTAACAGAGGAATTTGTTTTTTGTTTCCCATAGGTTTGACAAACATCCCAATTCCTGTGAGGATCGTCTTGTGTGGCCACTCAATTTTGTTTTGGGCTCACCGGAGGGCATCCTCCTCTGTTCCGGGCACACAGCTGCAGCTGTCGGCCTCAGCTACGGTTCAGTGGGATGCACGGAGGGGCATGTTATGGGATGCGTTGTTGCATGCCATGTGCCGAATCATGTCCTCTGCTAATAGGCCACACATCATGTTGATTCATTTGGGAGAAAATGATTTGGCGCAGCGTCCTGCGTTGGATTTGCTGCTGAAAGTTATGCGTGATCTCACGTGGCTTATCCGCGTATATCCCAATCTTATAATTGTATGGTCTGCAATGCTTGTTAGAAGGATCTGGAGGGGTGCAGTGCACCCCAATAAGATAGATAGATCTAGGAAATGGGAAGGTAAGGGAGCTAGTTTTGTCCTTGGGTGGGGTAGTTATTCTTCATGAAAGGATTAGTTTCCATGCCCCACATCTGTTTCGTGATGACGGTGTTCATCTTTCTGAGCAAGGGTGTGACTTTTTTTTGGAGGATCTTATGGGGGGATTAAGGGGTTTGTTATCTTCATTGGGTGGAGGGGACCAAGCTTAAGCTGATCCCCTCTTGTGGCATAGAATTCGGGCAGGTGAGGTATATGGGGGTTAAAATTAGGCGGTTAAGGCATCCTGAAAAAGGGGCACTCCACAGGGAACCATCAGGGCTTGGTGTCTGGTGGCGATCTGGGTTGTGTCCTTGTGGGACCTGCTTGCGCATCAGGGTGAACGCCTGTACGGCGGGGCCATGGTGTGGAGGTGGGAACCACACAGCTGGATCCAAGAGCAAGGAGGGAGGAATTCACACACGTCCTTGACTCTTGGGTTACATAATGACGTGAATAGATGCCTTTAGAAGGTGAGGCTGTAATCCCTCATTGTTAGGTTTAGCCTCACCTGCCCGAAGAGATGGATATTTGAATAATTGGCTGTATTGCATTTGATTTACGATGTTATATTTTAATAAATATAACATTATACCAGTCTGGTGTCACGAGTCTTCCTTGTGTGGGGGCAATGACCAAGCCTGGCCATTGTGCCCCCAGCTTAGTTAGGAAAGGCTCCAGTTCTAGCTAACTATCAAGTATGTGTTTCTATGAATAAAATAGTCTTTGCTTATTTTACTAAGTCTAAAGTCTCAGCAGTTCAAAGCAAGGTGAAAATGTGGCTTCTCTCAGGTAAACCACACACACTCGCGCTGCACAGAATGCTGAGCATGTTACACACATCTACTCCAACAAAAATAACCATTGCCCTCATATCCACAACAAAGATTCATGAGATGAAAACATTGGAATAATGGTTATATTTATTAATATAACTACATGGAGGAACGTCAGACCAAACTGAGCAAATTAACTGAATACATAAAGATTGTGCAGGATTTTAGTTAATTCCCATAAGGCAGCAACCCTCCAGACCTCTGGGCATGTGGAAGCTGCGGCTCCCTAACAAAGGCTGGGAAGGAAAGGACTCCCTCCTTTCTAGGTTAACCTTGAGTGTGAACCCAGCACACACACCTAGGACCTGCTGTCCAGCGTTCACTCAAAATGTGAGCTAAAGGGCACCCCCCAAGTCCCACCTGGAATAATGCACTAGAAGGCCCCTGAAGGGTGTCCTGGGACCCAAGAATGTCTCCCCAGCTTCCTCATCTGCCCAGACTCAATGCCCAAAGAACAACCAGTCCACAGCACTCCCAAACGCTGATCTAACTCATCCCAGCAATATGAATGGACTGCCTTCAAGTCGATGCTGACTTACGGCGACCCTACGAATAGGGTTTTCATAGTTAGCTGTATTCAGAGATGGTTGACCATTGCCTTCCTCTGAGGCTGAGAGGCAGTGACTGGCCCAGGGTGAGCTTCATGGCTGTGTGGGGATTCGAACCCTGGTCTCCCAGGTCGTAGTCCAACACTCTAACCACTATGCCACACTGGAAGCAGGTGAAAAAGGAGGGTCCCTAAAGCCAGTTCCTACTTAGACCCTTCTAAGAGGCAACTAGCAAAGCCCACCCTATGTAACTACAGAGCACAGTAAATAGCACAAGGAGGAAAGGCTGGCATGGGATTATACAGGAGCCACGTGCCTCCCTCAACTCCCTTTGGGAGACAATCGTCTGAGTCCTCTTTGAGGAAGGGTGGGTTGGGGGCAAGCATGCCTATGCTGTAAGAGCAGGAATGATATTTCCAGAGGGTTAGCCATATCTGTTGTTCTGTGTTTTGCTGCGAAACCCTGCGGTGCTCTGAAGCCTCACAAATTTATAATCACAGTAACTTTCATGGCCCAGAGTTTAAGAACGTAAGAACTTATAGCTGGCTCTGGCCAAGTGAGGCCCATCTAGTCCAGCATCCTGTTCTCACAGTGGCCATCCAGATGCCCCAATAGGAAGCCCACAAGCAGGACCTGAGCCCTCTCCACTAGTGATTCCCACCAAC
Organism: Rhineura floridana; assembly: GCF_030035675.1. Classification (NCBI taxonomy): domain Eukaryota; kingdom Metazoa; phylum Chordata; class Lepidosauria; order Squamata; family Rhineuridae; genus Rhineura; species Rhineura floridana. The sequence continues at coordinate 15,592,158 of NC_084497.1, read as the reverse complement.
TGTTCTGCAGAGGCATAGCTCCTCCAACGGTGCAGTTAGACGACAGCTTACCTCATCATCAAATGGTTAGTCTCTCTGTGTGTACTGCCTTCACATTGATTCTGACTTATGGTGACCCTGTGAATAGGGTTTTCTTGAAGCTGAAAGGCAGTGACTGGCCCAAGGTCACCCAGTGAGCTGCATGGCTATATGGGGATTCGAACCCTGGTCTCACAGGTCCCAGTCCAACATCTTAACCACTAGACCACACTGGCTCTCTTGGTTAGTCTGTAAGGTGCCGCAAAACTCTTTGTTTTTAAACAAGCAGGTGAGTACATAAGTACATGATGGTAGTCAACACTAGTCCTACTCAGAGTAGACACATTGAAGTTAATAGACATGATTGTCTTAGCTTCATTTATTTCAATGGGTCTGCTGTGAGTTCGACTTAGGCCACATCCACATGACATTTATTCCACTATTATTCCATTTTAAACAGTCATGGTTTTCCCCAAAGAATCCTGGGAAGTGCAGTTTGTGAAGGGTGCTGAGAGTTGTTAGGAGACCCCAATTCCCCTCACAGAGCTACAGTTGTTAGAGTAGTTTAACAATCAAGTCTTCTTCCCAGAGAACTCTCGGAACTGTGGTTCTGTGTGGGGAATAGGGGTTTTTTAACAATGTCAGCACCTTTCAGAAACTATGCTTCCCAGGATTCTTTGGGGGAAGCCATGACTGTTTAAAGTGGAATAAATGTCTGGTGTGAATGTGGTCTTAGTTGAATGCACCTATAGATTATTTTGTGTGTGGTGTTTTACCACATAAAGTCGAGGAGGATTGTTTGTCTGATCTTGTCAACTCATGTCCTTAAAGTGCTTTTCTTCTGGGGTAGCACATATATGCATAGCGGTTGTATTGGCACATATTTAGGAAAACAAACCAAAAGCATGATGTGAGAAGTAATCATAAGGAACCTGAGCCATTTACAGTGAACTCCAGTACATGACTACTCAGAAGTAAGTCAAAGTAAGTTCAGTGGGACTTACTCCCAGGTAACTGAGTACAGATTTGCAGCTCCCATGTTAATGGTCATGTTTTCCTTCAATAACGTAATAAAATATACAAGAATTTTAAGATCCTGGGAGTTGAGGCAATGATGTAGTAATTTTCCATATCACTTGTTACGTAAACACTGGGGAGCAAGAAGAAGCTGATGTTATAACCAAATTTCCCCAAAGCCAGTGTTATTTTCATTCTTAGCCAAACATAAAATCACAACCTTTTAAATATGTAAAACACACAGAGTCAACGTGTGGCATTGTTCCCAGATAGACTCTGGATTTGGGGTATGGAACTTGTGAGTTTCAACTGGTGGTTGACTATTTTGGGGGGTAAGGGCTGGAAGAAAGCACATGCGTTTTGCACCTAGAAGGTCCCAGATCCGATCTCCAGGTAGGGATGGGAAGTTCTGGAGAGCTACTGCTAGACAGTGTCCATAACAACATAAGGAAAGCTTTGCTGGATCAGATCAAAAGTTCGCCTACTCCAAGGTCCTGCTTCACGCAATGGCCAACCAGATACCTTTAGGAAGCCCACAAACAGGACACAAGCCCAACAGCCCTCTCCCTGCTAGGTAGGGATGGAAAGATCTGGTTATTTTTGTTACCCTTGGCCAATTGGGTATATTATTTTGGTGGTAGGCGCCTGAACGACCTTGCAGGACCTTTGACAGCTACTGGTTCCACCTAGCACCCTATTTTGACGCACTGAATAGGCAACAGACACATGGGATGGTGCCCGATGCTTTATTCACATCTAATAAAGAATCCAGTTCTGATAAGCAATATTCCACACACACATGATGTGCATATATAAAATCTATTAACCCGACACCTGACAAATAGCAGGTTTACAGATAGCGCTACACCTCTTATCTGGGTGATCAGTCCAGATAAGCAGGTAAAGAGTCTTAATTGCCAGGGCCTTATTGTAGTTGTGATGTAGCCCCTCTTTCCTGCCCATTACTGTGTGATATGATGTGCCCATTACTGTTACTGGTCATTTATATCAATCTTGCTTCACCCTCTTCCATGCCGGGCATTCTCCTTGGGTGTCCCCTTGGGTGTTTCTACCTTATCCTGGCCACCTTGCCTGTAGAGGCTTGTGATCACTCCGTCTGCATCTTCTTAATGATATAACTAATGATCTAATGTTTCTCACTTTTAGCAGGTTATTCCAAAGCCTCCACTTTGCCCCTTCTGTTCCTAACATTCTACCCCACCCTTCGCGATCAGCTGTCCCCAGTAGCTTCACTTCACCTGCTGTCAGACTTTTAAATTAGCTCATCATCCTAATTCAGTGCCCTTCCCCAAGCTGGTGTTTTATCCAACATCTTTTTATTCAGAGGCCTCATCAAAGTGCATGTTCTGGGGTTATTATTTTATAGTTTATTTATATACCACTTTTTGCCCAAAAGGCCCCCAAAGTGGTAAACATAAACACAAAACATATTACCAAAACAATTACATAAGAAATAACCAGTAAAAAATATACAGTAAAAATGCAATGCAACAAAAACAATGCAACAAGAACAGAGGAAAAGCTTTTCTCCTTCTCTCTCGCCCATGGCAGCGGCTCGGTACTGCTTGAGGGTGAGGTACTCAGCAAAGAGCTTGGTGTTGCTCAGATAGTAAGACATGGGGTAACAGATGGCCAGTGCTGGATTTATGCACAAGCTAAATAAGCTGCGTCTTAGGGTATCCTCCGTGGCACAGAGTGGTAAGTGGCGGTAACGCAGCCGAAGCTCTGCTCACGGCCGGAGTTCGATTCCAACGGAAGGAGGAAGCCGAATCTCCGGTAAAAGGGGTCAAGGTCCACTCTGCCTTCCATCCATCCGTGGTCGGTAAAATGAGTACCCGGCCTATGCTGGGGGGTAAAGAAAGGCCGGGGAAGGAACTGGCAATCCCAACCCCTATATACAGTCTGCCTAGTAAACGTCGCAAAAGTCACCCTAAGAGTTGGGAACGACTCGCACTACAAGTGCGGGGACACCTTTACCTTTTTTTTTTATGGTATCATATTATCAGGAGCCCTGGTGGCTTGGGAAGAGTAGGGGTCCTTGAAGAGCACCCACAATTGTGGCTGGAGCCTTTTCCAGTGGCTGCCCTTGCTGTCGAGGGGGGAGCCATTGGCAGCGGAGGAGGAGGAGGCGCTGATGGCACCCACATACTCGATGCCCAGGCACTTGGTGGCCAGCTTGTTGTTGTCGGGTTCGAGGGGTGGCTTGCCGGTGATGAGGCCGGGCGCCTCGAAGATGTCCAGCGCCTTCTTGGCATCACAGTGCTGTCAGTAGGTCATCCAGCAGCAGGGCTCCATGTCGGTCTCATCCTTAACTGATGGTTAAGGCAATCATATACCATAAAAGACAGGACTTTTAGGATAATTAAAGTTCCACAGCTTTTCCCATCTCAGTCGTAAGAACAATCTGCAGCTGTTTCTATGGTGCCCTGGAGCAAAAGTCTTAAAAAGACAGAACTTATGTCCCTTTGGAACACGGGCAGCCTGCTCCTGGTGGGCGACTCAACACATTTCCTTGAGAGGGCAGTTACTTCCCCGGGTGTAGGGCTAACGCCATCATATTCAACCAGGCTTCCCCAATTTCTCCATGTTTGCATGCAGTTTTGATGAATCCACACATTTTTGCAAGCAGTGCTTTCTAATATAATGCACTTGTGTATGTCATTGCCACTAATATATTAACTGTTATGTACACTTTTTCCTTAATATATGGATTTTTTTTAAAAAAATTGCTTAGTTGGAGAATTGCATCTCAAAATGTGGATAAATGCACATTGTGGAGGACAGCTGCATGTCAGTGCTCACTCAAGCAAATGCAAGCAAATTTCTCTGCTCTTCCTCCTCTCCATTCACGTTCTCCAGCAAGTAATATTGCTGCTTTGGGTCCCGAAGGTATTACACAACCATCACAACTAGTGGCCATTAGTAGCCTTTATCCTCCATGAATGTGTATAAGCCTCTTTTTAAGGTGGCTGATCTGTTGGCCATCATCACATTTTATGGTAACAAATTCCATAGTTAGATTATAAATTTTTGCAGATGATACTGGATTATAGCACAATCTAAACCCAAGTTCCGATGGGATGACCAGATTTGGAATAGGCAGTTCTTGGACTGTCCTGGTTAAGCCTGACTCAGCCTGGGCTACACTGGTGTAACCCCCTCATCCCAGCTCATTTGGAGATACACTGGCAGAAGTCTCTCAACCTGGCTGATCTAGGACTCATTTGGTGCAACTTGGTAGAATTCAGAGCTTGGAAGATTACTTTTAAAAAGTAATAAATTGCAGTTACAGTTACATGGCCCAAAAAAGTAGTAATTACCGTTACAATTACACTTGCTCTGAAAGTAACTGATTACTTTACTTTTCCTCCAAAGTAATCACTACAATTACATTCCAGTTACTTAAAAAAAACGCCTACAAGGTGTTGGCCTTGGCTACTGCATATCTAAGTAGCCTAAAACAACATTAAACATAAACACACACATACAGAGATAGTAAAATAATTATTTTATTCATAAGATAGCAATGGTGGTCTCTCCGCTGGTAAGGGCGGTGGGGAGGGAGGCTGAGGCCACTACTCAGATCTTTGCACATCAAACAAAGTGCAACCCCCCCCCCACTCAGTCAGAGCATAATCTCTCTCACTTAACCACCTCCCAGACTCTGCCCTGCCACCAGCTAAGGGACACCCACCCAAGCAAACATTTTCCCCTGAGATGCAAAAGAGTTAAAATACTGCAAATGCAGCACAGTAGCCAGAGAGGGTGGTGGAGGCCAGTTTGTGTGCCAAGTGCAAACACAGTATTCTCATTCACACACACACACACACACACACACACACGTTGTCATCTTTCACCTCCACAGTTCTTTATCTCCATTCTGCTGCTGCCTCCTTCTCCTCCTTTACCCATGTTCTTAATAATAATAATAATAATAATAATAAAATTTTATTTGTAGGCCGCCTATCTGACCTCCAGATCCTTTTTCCCTCCACTCCATCCTTCACCACCACTATCCATTTTTTAAAATAATTGTTTTCTCCACTCCACCCCGTCTCACTCTCCTCCTCCTCCCCATCCACAGAGCATGAGGAAAGAGCAACACTGCACAGAAGCCCAGTTTGAGGCACATGATTTTCATCCACAAATCAGAGGAGCAGAAGACTTCCCCTGCTCCCCCCCAAAGTAATGCCCAAAAGTAATTCTGGAAACATTACAATTACTCCACAAAAGTAGTAAAATTACTCCTAGTTCTATTACAATCGAAATGTAAAGGAATTACCCACTCGTTACTCAAAAAAGTAATGAATTACAAGTAATTTGTTACTTGTAACTAGTTACTTCCAAGCTCTGGTAGAATTTAAGCTGGAATAGTGTAGTGTAGTGGGGTGTAGTGGTTAAGGTGTTGGACTACGACCTGGGAGACCAGGGTTCGAATCCCCACATAGCCATGAAGCTCCCTGGGTGATCTTGGGGCAGTCACTGCCTCTCGGCCTCATGAAAACCCTATTCGTAGGGTTGCCATAAGTCGGAATCGACTTGAAGGCAGTACATTTTACATTTAAGCTGGAATATGTCCCTTAAAAAAGGGTGTTTGGGGGGGGCAGAGGGACAAGACAAGAAGAAACTTACACCTGTGATCTGGCAACCCAGTGGTTGCCATATATCCCATATATAGTACAGTATAAGGAAGGTGATAATACAAAATAATTCAGTAGTAAGATGGTAAGAACCTGCAATGTAAAGAAAAATGCTGGAAGTGACTGTAGTCGAGCTTAGCACAGACTTTGAAGCTTAAATTTAACTTGGCACCCCCACATATTAAAAAAGTCTACCATGTCTCTCATATGATGCATTTGTGTATGTTATTGTCACAAATATATGCATATTCATGCACATTTTACCCCAGTATATTACCTGGCTTTGCAAAATGTCGAGAAATGCAAATTTTGAAAGATGGCTGTATTTTAGTTTTCATATTGTTTCAGAAAGTGTAGATGAGGTAGCCTCGCCTTTGTATGCAAACTGAATCAAATCTCTCCTCCACCCCTAACTGCGCAAGCCGCATAAGAAATTCTGGTGTGCCAATATCCTTCCTTCCCCTGGATTATGTTAGGGTCCCTGTTGGCAGAGAGACAGAGAGATGGGGCTGTGTGAATCCATACCGCACAGGATTTCTCCACCTTGAAGGGGAGAGAAAGGCGGACCCATCTAACATGGGCACTTAATTGTCCAAAATGTATCTCAGGCCTCCTTGTGGCATCTAAATGTGGGAATGACCTCTCTACGCCATCCCTTGACATGCAGCGGCACGTTAGTAAGGCTTGCCTTGTCCATTGCACCGATTCTCTGCAGAACAGCAATTCGTTACAGTCTGCCAAGGGTCACAGAATGTCAGGAATCGATTCCTCTTGGCCACACAAGGTGTACAGTGTTCTGGCTTATTAACCACATTAGCTGGCAGTGTCTTATTGACATTTATGTAACAAATGTCCCCCAGTGAATCACCTGTAACAGAAACCTTTCCACGCTTTTGAGACGCATCCTCCACCTTGCAAGCTAGGAAGTAACAATTTGGTTAAAGAAACATAAAGCTTCTCCTCTGCAGGTTTGACGTGACTTTTGAGTCCCAGTTCAGAGGTTATGGGAGAAGGATACCTTCCGCTTGATCTCACTCCGACTAATGCAGAGCTAAGGCTTGGATAGCCAAGCTGCTTTTTCTGGAAAAGCTCCATTCCTAAGCCTGATTGGGAGCTCTAGCTGGGCCTGATTATTCTCCAGGGCTTAGCCAAAGTGTCTGGGTGGGAGGAAGGGTTCATCTAGATCAGGGGTGGCTAACCGCCTTTGGACCAAACTTCTGGGGGCCATATGCCTGCCCTGAGAGCCAGTCTAAGACATTTTGCAGTGTGAGGCTGGCAAGTTGGTGTTCCCCCAATCCCATGTACAAAACCTATCATGAATTTTACTTCAACACTCATGTTGGGATAGCATGTTCCAACACCTGAGGCAGCAGCAAGATTTGGGGGCCCAGGACAGGCCATGTAGCAGGAGAGGGGAATGGCTGGGAGATTCTAGAAGAACAGCCAGGAGCTACTTCCCCCCCAGCATTTTCTGATGGAGGTGGTTACTCACAACCAGCATCACCATCATACATTTCCTGTCCTTCACCCTAAGGCCCCACAACAATTTAAAATGCAACACCAAAAACAGTTTAAAACAGATTGCAATCAAAATCAGAGGGTGGGTCCTAAAGTATATATATCTTCCCCAGTGCCAGGGTACAGAGGAAGGGCCACCCCTGGCCACCCCACAAGCACAACCACAACCACACAGTGGACACGCCATGAAGAACCTGTGGCCCAGCCACTCCTCCTCTGTAGCTTCCCCCCTTAGCTAGTCCACAAAGAGGTTCATTTGCATTCCCATGAGGAGATGCCTTATAGGTCAGACCACTGGTCCATTCTGGAGGGGGGTGGAATTGGCTGTCATTTTTGTTTTCTCCCAGTTTCTTATCCCCCCCATCTGTCCCTTTCCCACCTCAGTTAGCAATTACTTTTCTTTAAAAATTCAAACACATTTTAGTGTGCATATCTCTTCATATACACATTTTAGGTTGTATGCTGCTAAGTCCTACACATTTTTGTATGCAATTTTGTAATGCTATTTATTAGGGCACTGCACTAGATCTGGCTGGATCCCACATCACAAGCCAAAATGATAGGCTGGAGCACTGGGCTGAAAACAACAGAATGAAATTCAACAGGGATAAATGCAAAGTTCTACACTTAGGATAAAGAAACCAAATGCACAGTTATAAGGTGGGGGATACTTGGCTCAGCAGTACGATATTCGAGAAGGATCTTGGGATTGTTGTTGATCACAAGCTAAATATGAGCCAACAGTGTGATGTGGCTGCAAAAAAGGCAAATGATATATTAAGCTGCATTAACAGAAGTATAGTTTCCAAATCGTGTGAAGTATTAGTTCCCTTCTATTCAGCACTGGTTAGGCCTCATCTTGAATACTGCATCCAGTTCTGGTCTCCGCACTTCAAAAAGGATGCAGACAAACTGGAACGGGTTCAGAGGAGGGCAACAAAGATGATCAGGGGACTGGAAACAAAGCCCTATGAGGAGAGACTGAAAGAACTGGGCATGTTTAGCCTGGAGATGAGAAGACTGAGGGGAGATATGATAGCACTCTTCAAGTACATGAAAGGTGGTCACATAGAGGAGGGCCAGGATATCTTCTCGATTGTCCCAGGGTGCAGGACACGGAATAATGGGCTCAAGTTGCAGGAAGCCAGATTTCGACTGGACATCAGGAAAAACTTCCTAACTGTTAGAGCCATACAACAATGGACCAATGACCTAGAGAGGTAGTGGGCTCTCTGACACTGGAGGCATTCAAGAGGCATCTGGACAGCCATCTGTCGGGAATGCTTTGATTTGGATTCCTGCCTTGAGCAGGGGGTTGGACTCAATGGCCTTGTAGGCCCCTTCCAACTCTACTATTCTATGATTCTATGGTTAAGGCATCTCTGTATCATCCCAGGTCAGATTGGGTTTACAGTACCTGGAGTGATCCAGGGCTGTCAAAGAGGGGGCAGTCTGGCAGTCAGGAGGTGGGGAGAAGGAGAAATGCAGGTAGCCTGCCTTCCCCCTCTTGACTTCATGTGTTATCAGGGATTTTAACTCTAATTAAGCATGTGTAAACCCCTCAGATCTGTTTAGTGCCTGGATCTGGGTCGAGTCAGCCCTGGAACATACAATGTCAGATCAAGGTCTCTCCAAAGCATTGGATTGGGCCCTGAATGCAAAGCCCTACTATTGATAAACATTTGTATATGTGCGCTTTCTCCTAATGTATACATTTTTGTGTACAAAAGACGTGCTGTGAGGCTGATTGGGCAAGAGTAAAACATCATAACCGTACCTACTGTGTGGTGGTGAGGGTGGCGAAGAAGGCCCACTTGTCTACCACCATTACATGCTCAAGTAGCTGTCCAGCAGAGCTTTTCCTTTTTGTCAGGGGTCTGTTGACATCAATGGAGTTTTAGACCTTTCAGAGGCCCACTGTGAGTTGTTTGCCAGGCACTTCAAGGGTAAAGTTGCAGTCTGGATGCCCTATTCACATCTACTGTAGTCCCCAGTAAGGGCCCAGTGCAATGTTTGCTGCAACTTCTTGGGATCAGTTTCAGTTGATGCAGTCTGATGATGTGGACAAGGTGCTTGCGATGATGTGGCTAGCAACTTGTCCTCTGGACTTTTGCCCTTCTTGACTTATTAAAGCTTGCCAAGGGGTTTTGACCGAGTGGATCCAGGGTGTGGTCAACACATCATTGCGGGAGGGAGTGGTTCCAGACGCACTGAAAGAGGCAGTAATCCGACCACTCCTGAAATAACCCACCCTGGACCCATTGGTTTGTGACAACTACCCCTTTTTTAGGGAAGGTGATTGAGAGAGTTGTGGCGTAGCAATTGCAAATACTCTTGGCTGGAGCTGATTATCTTGAGCCATTCCAGTCTGAGTTCAGGCCTGGTTATGGGACTGAATCAGCCTTGGGCGCCCTGATGGATGACCTTTATTGGGAGAAGGATAGGGGGAGTACGACCCTGTTATTCTTACTTGATCTCTCAGAGGCTTTTGATACCATTGACCATGGTATCCTTCTGGGCCAACTGGTGAGATGGGTATCAGAGGCACTGTTTACAGTGGTTGCAATCCTATCTCCAGGGTTGTTTTCAGAGAATAGCATTGGGTGATTATCTTTCAGCCCTCTGGCAGTTGTGCTGAGAGGTGTTTCAAGGTACCATCTTGTCGCCCATGCTCTTTAACATCTATATGAAGCCCTTGGGGGGAGATATCAGGAGATTTGGGGCAAGGTGTCAGCAGTACACTGATGATAGCCAGCTCTACTTCTCTGTAACATCTGAATCAGGAGAGGCCGTGCAAGCCCTGGACCGCTGCCTGGACTCAGTGATGGGCTGGATGAGGGCCAATAAACTGTGTCTGAATCCTAGCAAGATGGAGACGCTGCGGGTTGGTGGTTCCCGATTTCAGATAATTGGTCAGTTGCCTGCTTTGGATGGGTTCGTACTCCCTCTGAAAGAGCAGGTCCGTAGTCTGGGGGTGCTCCTCGATGCATCTTTGTTGCTAGAGGCCCAGGTGACCTCCGTAGCTAGGAGTGCCTTTTACCTGCTTTGGCTGGTATGACAGCTGCAGCCGTTTCTGGACTGGGATAACCTGAGCACTGTTGTCTATGCACTGGTAACCTCCAGGCTGGATTACTACAATGCGCTCTATGTGGGGCTGCCCTTGAGGTTGGTCTGGAAGCTGAAGCTGGTGCAAAAAGCAGCAGTCTGACTGTTTCACTGGCGCAGGGTATCACCAACATGTCACCCCACTGCTGAAAGAATTGCACTGGCTTCCTATTAGCTACCGGGCCAAGTTCAAGGTTCTGTTCTTTGTGTGTAAAGCTCTATACAGCTTGGGACCAGGATATCTGAAAGACTGTCTTATCCCTTATATACCCAGTTGATCACTGCGCTCTGCAGGTGGGGGCCTCCTGCAGATACCATCTTATCAGGAGGTCCATTCCGCACAATCAGGTAGGTTCTCACTAACATGTTAGCCAATGTGGCATGAGAGCCAGTATGGTATAGTGGTTAGAGTATCAGACTAGAACCTGGGTTCAAATCCCCACTCAGCCATGAAGCTCACTGGGTGACTAACATACCTCACAGGATTGTTGTGAGGATCAAATCGGGAAGGGGCATGACAGTCAGTGTGGTGTAGTGGTTAGAGTGTCAGTCTAGGACCTGGGAGACCTGGGCTCAAATCCCCACTTAGCTCACTGCATGACTTTGGGCCAGTCACAGCCTCTCAGCCTAGCCTACCTGACAGGCTTGTTGTGAGGATAACATGGGGAGGGGGGAATCACAAACACCACCTTGAGCTCTTTTGGGAAAAGGTGGGATATAAATATAATGTAACAAAATGAAAAGAACGGAAGAAATTCTCTCCTATTTCTACTCAGCCGGTGGTTACTTAGCAAAGTGGCAAAATGGGGAAGAATCAGCCACAGGGAAGTCACCCCCCGAGTCCCTCCTCATTTTCTCCCCCATGCCATGAAACCCCCTTTCACCTCTACCCTTAAATATGAGCCAACCACTGAAATGTTGGGTATGACTTTAGTAAACACATTTTGTTGCTGTTGTTACAAACCATTAATGTCAGACTGGGGCAGTTGTAAATGCATTCTCCCTCCGTCCCTCCCCCCAATTTGGCTGTGTGAGATTGGTAACCGGCAGCTCAAGGTCTTGGTTTCAGTGCTGAGGATCTCCAAAGGAGAGGAAAATGCATTTTCTCATACAGTTTAACCTACAGTGACACGCTGTATAGAGCTGCCCTGTTATCTGATAAAAGCTGCACAACTGGAGTCCATCCCATGCAGAAGTGGTGGATTATGGGAGAGGTCGTTCTCTTAACAACTGAAGATCCAGCTCTTTTGTGAAGGAAAGAAAGAAATTGAGGTGTTCCTTCCCTTAGGGATTTTAGTAAGCATTCATATGCCACCTTTCTAAACAGAAAGTCTCCAAAATCTCTCACGAGAAAATCAACTGATTGCCACATCAGTTACATTAAACCAGCAAAGTTATAAAAGGAAGAAGGTGAATATGCCTTCAAGTGGATCCAGGAATGAGAAGATGAAGCACAGATTTTTGGATTACGCAAGAGCCACAAGTGTATTAAGAAATGGTGGTGGTGAGTTCATTATTATGAAAAGATCTGCAGAGAGTTAAAATTTTAAGTTATTTCTTTTTTATTTCACAAACCCAGTGCAACTAAGTCTCATGGGATGTGATGGTGGAGAAATTGTCTCCACTGGAGCTGGTCTTCTTTTATTTCATGTCAATGTTCATCCAGCTCTAGAAAAGGGGGTGGCATTTCAGGGTGAATCCCAAAATAAAACCAAAGGAGAGAAAGGTGAACAACAATTTGCTCCGGGGGGGGGCTTATAATGGTGACAGGGAGGCAATCTTTTTTAAAAAAACTCCTCCCTTTCCTTGACATAATTTTTGGGGCTCAAATTGCAGTGCCCAATTTGTTCCCCCCACCACCAACGGCTGTGTGTGTGAATTGGTAGTGGTCATCTTGGTCCATCCTTAGAGCATCCTTGTTTCCATATCCAGACGAGCCTGTTGTGTTTCGGAACAGCTGTCATTTTTAGAACATAAGAAGAGTCCTACTAGATCAGTCTAAAGGCCCCTCATAGTCCCACATCATGTTCTCACAGTAGCAAACCAAATCTTCTGGGAAGCTTGCAAGCAGGACCTGATCAGGATCATCCTATCCACTTGTGATTCCCAGCCACTGGCATTCAGAGCCAGACTGCCTACAGCAGCGGAGGCAGAACATAGCTATGGTGGCTAGCAGCTGCTGAGAGCCTTCTCCTCCATGAATTGTGTGGTCCTCTTTTCAAGCTATCCAAGGTGGTGGCCATCACTGCCTCCTGTGGAAGCGAATTCCATATGCACTGTGTGAAGAAGTGCTTTTTTTTTTTTTTGCCTGTCCTAAATTTTCCAACATTCAGCCTCATTGGGTGTCCCCAAGTTCTAGTGTTATGAGAGAGGGAGAAAAACTTTTCTCTATCCGCTTTTGCTATGCAATGCATAATTGTATACTCCTCCTCTGTCATGTCGCTCCTGATTCACCAAACGTTATAACCTTTCCTCAAAGGGAATTTGTTCAAGCTCCTTGGTCATTCTAGTTGCTCTATTTCTGAACTTTTTCCAGTTCTAGTTTTGATCCTCACATTCCCAAGTCGTCCGGCCCACAGCCTATTACTCCCTATTAGTCTTGGGTGAGCAAGAAGGCCAGGCCCTAAGAGGCGTCAAGCCCCTGGAGTCCCTGAGTCTAATACTAGTGGTGCAGTTACTTGATGTTAGACTCTACTCAATGGTCTTCCTGGGGTGTTGGTTGGTAATATGTATTTCTTCGCTTTAGGTATGGGCGAGAAATTTGATTCATAGAATAGTAGAGTTGGAAGGGGCCTACAAGGCCATCAAGTCCAACCCCCTGCTCAAGGCAGGAATCCAAATCAAAGCATTCCCGACAGATGGCTGTCCAGATGCCTCTTGAATGCCTCCAGTGTCGGAGAGCCCACTACCTCTCTAGGTAATCGGTTCCATTGTCGTATGGCTCTAATAGTTAGGACGTTTTTCCTGATGTCCAGTCGAAATCTGGCTTCCTGCAACTTGAGCCCATTATTCTGTGTCCTGCACTTTGGGATGATTAAGAAGAGATCCCGGCCCTTCTCTATGTGACCACCTTTCATGTGCTTGAAGAGTGCTATCATATCTCCCCTCATTCTTCTCTTCTCCAGGCTAAACATGCCCAGTTCGGTTTACATTTGAAGCTGAATCTATGAAATCCACACTTTCTGAAACACAGCCACCCTTCAAAATTCACATTTATTTGAATTTTGCAATGCTGTTTGACAACCAGTGTTTACAAAAATGCATATGTTCTAGGAAAGTGTGCATATGTGTGTAAAAATAACATATCAAAATGCATTATATGGTGAGAAATGGCTTGCAAAAATGTCTACATTAGTCAAAAATGCCTACAAAAATGGGTTTATTAGGGGAAAGTATCACTGAAATGCTGATTTTTCCTGAGGATTTTTTTTACAAACATTCTCAAATTGCTGCAGAAATGTGGAGAACTGAATTTAAAATTGGAAAAATGAGAAATGGGGGGACTGAAGTTGACAGGTCTTTCCACCCCACCTTCACTTACATATGTAATAAGTGAGCCCTACTGAGTGGGTCCCCAGCCCCAGCACCTCTGCCCCAGAATTCTGCCCTAATATTCATGGATTTATTTATTACATTTATGTCCTACCTTTCCGCCAAGGAGCTCAAAGTGGCATAAAAACATGGTTATCCTTCAACCAATTTCATCTTTACAACAACCCTATAAGGTAGGTTATTATTTATAATAATTTATTAAATTTATATCCCGCCCTTCCTCCCAAAGGAGCCCAGGGCAACAAACATATCAACAAAACAGTTTAACAAAAAAGAAAGAAAGAAAAGCATTCTAGAAACACTTACAATCATCCTAAAACACAATTTCAGTTTTTTAAAAAAATCTTAAAACTCAGTCACATTTAAAAACATTATTTCATCAGCGATCTCTGGGTTGCCAAGAACCCCCTTCAGCCATCAAATGCCTGAATAAACAGGAATGTTTTCAAATTCCTCCCAAAAATCAATAGTGATGGAGTGACAGGCTGAGACAGTGACTCACCTAGTGAGCTTCATTGCCAAGTGGGGATTTGAACCCAGGTCTCAGTCTGATACTCCATCCTCTATACCACACTGGTCTCCATCTGTAGCCCTCAATGATCAACAGCCATCAGTATTCATTTATTTTTATTATTTGATTTATATCCCGCTTTTTGTCCCAGTAGGAGCCCAGTAACCCTGAGATGCAGGTGTAGGGAAAATGCTTTAGCCTCAAAGCGATGCCTTGGGGCGCTTACTCTACTTAAGCATCTCACCCCTTAACCCAAATCAATCCTACAAGCTGTGACCTTTTTAAAGGCTGCTTTGACCTGGTTAAAATGTAAGCAAACCCAAAGCATGTTAGAGTCCCTCACAGTAAGCAATGCAAAACCTTTTTCCATTGCCAGTGAAGCTCAGAGGGTGATAATCCAAACACCTCCCCAGCAGGCAGTCTGCTAATTCCATAAAGTGATAGCCAAGAACGGCAGGGAGGTGCCACTCTAACGAAGACGAGCCCCGGAGGAGGTGGGCCCTGCAGACAAATGGCTAGCCACTCCAAAGCCACCCCAAGGGATTTTGATGCCTGACGTGAAGGCAATGGAGGCTAGTCCACTAGGGCAATGGGGCACTGCCCCACCAAGCTCAGCCTGCCCTCAGCCAGCCCCTTACTTCCAACCAGTCCGGCGGGGGTGTTGGCTGCCAGCTTCTGCCTCCTTAGCTTCAGTGACTGGGCACAGCAATATCTCAGTGGCAGAGCATCTGTTTTGCATGTGCAAAGTCCCAGGTCCAATCCCGGAAATTTCCAGAAAGGGCTGGGAATGTCTTCTGTCTGAACCCCTGGAGAGCTGCTGCCAGTCAGTGTAGACAATATTGAGTTAGATGGAACAACAGTCTCACTCAGTGCAAGGCAGCTTCCTGTGTTCATTGTTGCCTTTGTGGGACTCAGCAGGGAGTTCCCAGAATTGGTTGCCTCCGGTTTTCATTGGCTGTAGCCTTCCACCCTACCAATTCCATTGGGCACATTGGAACGGGTTCAGAGGAGGACAACAAGGATGATTAGGGGACTGGAAACAAAGTCCTGTGAGGAAAGACCAAAAGAACTGGGCATGTTTAGGCTTGAGAAGAGGGGACTGAGGGGAGATATGATAGCACTCTTCAAGTACATGAAAGGTTGTCACACAGCCTCGATCGTCCCAGAGTGCAGGACAAGGAATAATGGGCTCAACTTACAGGAAGCAAGATTTTGAGTGAACATCAGGAATACATCCTAACTGTTAGAGCGGTACGGCAACATAACCGATGACTTAAGGAGGTGGTGGGCTCTGTAACACTGGAGACCTTCAAAGGCAGCTGGAGAGCCACCTGTTGGGGATGCTTTAATTTGGATTCCTGCCTTGAGCATGGGGCTGGCCTTGATGGCCTTATAGGCCTCTTCCAACTCTATGATTCTATGATCCACTGAGCTGGATCCATGTACAGAAGCTGACCAGGCAGTTGAAGCTTACTTCAGTGATAGGGATGGGGCAACATCCTCCACCGCACCTGAGGTTTAGGTGGTGGAGTTCCACAGGTTAGCCCCCCCCCAACTACTACACCACTTGGACTGTCCATCACTTGTAGTTTCTGACAGGTCTTTGAGGGCAACCCCCCAAAACATATTGCAAAAATCCAGCTGGATCTTTAAAACATTTATCATCCTGGCCAGGACCTTGGCCTACTCCGAGGGCTCATGACTCCAGGGACTGAATTTTATTGCAATTAAAAAAGATAGCAGGGTGGGTGTGGGAGGAAGGACTCCAGTGAATTATATTCTTGCGGCCAACTCCCCACTTCTCAGTTTTCACTATTAGTATGGCTCATGATCGGCTATCAGAGAGACAGCAAAGTAATAAACATCCAAGCGACTCAGGAAGTTGTGTTATTAACCCTGATGCATTAGTTACGGCATAAATCAAAGTCTTGCAAGCTGTCGTGAACCATACGCTCCCCCGTCCCTCGGTAGCACTGAGAAAAAGAGAGAGAGAGAGAGAAATCCAAGATTTCTTTATGAAGCATTTTGCTACAAGCAAATAGCAAAGAGCCCTGTGGTCAGATGCCCATCACCATTATGAATCCTGTACAATCTGCCGCATAGGTGCACAAACAGGCGTTCTCTGGTAAATTAATTTCAGGAGAAATCAATACATCTATTCTGGCAGATGTCTCAGGAGAGGGTGAAATTATATCCAAAACATAACAAGCCCTTTAGAAAGCACCAGAGAAGGAACTGGGGTTCTATTCAAAATATAAGCAGTAACGAATAGATTCTTGCGCATGTACACCATGGTGGCAGAATGAGAAGCCTGTTTTTATAAATAGAGATGGACAAATCGGTCAGTTCTGGTTTCTCTCCACTTGTCAGTTCTCCACACTTCTGCATCAGTTAGCGGTGAAGTTAGTAAACCTCTGAGACTAGTTATATAGTTCATTTATTAATTGTATAAATTTTAGTTGTGATTATTGACGTTGTATGACAGCCAATTAATGTCTTGATGTTTTGTATTTCGTTCTGTTCTGCAATGGTCTTTGGACATAAACATACTATATAATTTTTAGCAGTCATTATTTTTTAAAAAGAAAAATTCCTTATGAAAATTATCCAGCATTTTAGTGCAAATTTCTCCTTACGTACATAGTTTTGTATGCAGTTTTGTCTGATTTGGACATTTTTGCAATTGTACCTATTATCATCATTTTCTATGTTATAAGTTCTTATATGCACTAATTATGCATTTCAATGCATACTTCCCTCTAATACACAATTTTGTGTTGTTGCTGGAGAACTGCATAAAATTTGGAGAAGTGTGAATTTCAAATGATAGTTGCATTTGTTTGCTTATTATTTTGGAAAGGGCTCATAAAAATAGGTTTGCGTTAAAATTCCAACCAAACCAGATTTCTTTGTGACCTGTATTTATTAATATAATGGTTTTGAATTGATACACACAATTTTGCTGATTATAACTCTTTCCACTGTTTCCCACCAACAGGACAGATGGGTGACTTTCTTCCCTAGACCCATTGCTTTGTTATTCCCTACCTCCCTCCTTCTAAGTTGTCAACTTTTAACACTAAAAATGTGGTAAATGGGCAAAGCCAGGGAGGGTTGCTGGACACATTTTAGGACAGGAATGGGGAACCTAATGTCAATGGAGACTGTTAGCTCTGATGTTAGTGGGGTAGTGAATCCACACCAGGTTTTAGTCTGAACTTTCAAGGAGCTGTCCAAGGTGTGAAAGTGGATTCACTTTCCCACTGACATTGGAGCCATCAGTTTTCACTGCCCAATGCCCCCCAGATATTTCTGGCCTCCGATTCCCATCAACCCCAGCCAATATGGCCAATGGCAAGTCATGGTTGGAGTTGATGTTCATCAACTACTCTGAGGGCCACAGGTTGTGCTTCAACTTCTTCCATTCTTTTCATTCTCAGAGCCACACTAGAATGTCTTTAAAATTTTTCAGATGTTCAGTCAGTGTAGGATTTTGAGCTGGTCCTTGTAGCCTTGCCTTGGCCATGGGTGGTGTAGGCATTTGTTCTTTCCAGTGAACATTTCTCCAGCTTCCCTGCGGCCTCTTCAGCTGCCGGCACTTCCTGATTTGAAAAAGCCTCATGGGAGGAGGTATCTCATGATGTTTTCCCTTGGGCTTTGACAGAAGTGTGGGAAGTCAAGGGAACTGCAGAGTGAAGACCACTGGTGAGATTATTTGCAAACACCCCTTGGCCACCTTAAAATGAAGGTAAATTCATTAAACAACAGCAACAACCCTGTGATAATTATCTATGATAATTTCACCATTTTTCTCTCCCTGTTGATAATTTTTGAATGCAATTGCAAATGCAATTTCTTTTCTCATTAATTTTTGCATTAATTGATTAATTGATTGAGAATGGTAAAAAAAAAAGAACAACCCAAAGACAAAAAGCAGGGGGAACCTCTGTCACAGTACTAGATCTGCGTCTTAGTGGTAGGTAGGTAACAGTGGTAGATAATGTTATTTATTTTATTTATTATTTAATAGTGGTAGGCAATGCTATATTGCCTGTGCAAAAGAGCATCCCGCTGAACCTGAGACATCTCCATTTGGTGTCAACGAGCTGGTGTAGAAGGCTGCCTTTATTTCTACCAACTTTACAAAAAACATGATTGTCATGGGGGAAAGCACTTGTGGAGTTCAATGTCTTAGTCAGTGGTAACGCGGGAATATTCCATTCTGAGAAAATTGGAGTGCCTGAATGGCAGAACCCCCTTCTCAACTTGAAGAGGTGAAATAAAGCAATGATTAGAGCAGAATGCTCTGCATTTGAGAGTGTAAGGTAATAAGTCTGCTATGCATTGATAAATAGCACCGTCAAAAGAATAGGAGCCCCAGGCATAGAGTCTGAGGTGAGGGAGGAAAAGTACCAAGAATGGCTTGCATAAGTAGGAGAGGCACAGTTTCCTCCTTGGCGAAGGAACTCATTGACTCCGGTTTGCAAAATTAAACTGATGTGCTTCAAGACGGAAGCCCAGGAATTGATGAGAAACAGGCATGCCTCAACGGAGACTGAATCTCTAAAAGCCTCCAGGAGAGATTTATTCCAGGGTTTGTTGTGAAGGACCTGTCTGGGAGGAAACTGAATGGGCTCATTTAATTACCCATCTGACATGTGGCTGATTCAGCTGATCACGAGGGTTTTTTTAACATGGGGTGTGAGATGATCTAAAGCAGCCTTCTCCGATCTGCTGGTCAATACCAGCACTGTATTTATGAAAAACACAGACCCCCCCAGCCTGCCCAGGATCTAGTTAGCCTGTCTGATAATCTGGTCAGAACAGCCTCAGTCTCTGTCAGCAGAGAATATAAATCAAGTTCTGAGTTGCGCCAATAATACTGCAACATGACTTCTTGTTGACATGAGTCATGCTTCTGGTTCACAGGGGACCACCAATGCTGCTCCCGCAGAGGATCTCAGTGGCCAGTTTGGGATGTACAGGATTAGGTGGCAGTCCTTAAGGTATCCTGGCCCTGCGTTATTCAGGGTTTTGCACCTGGCCTGGTAGCAGGCAGGAAGCCAGTGCAGGTCTTTTAACACCAGTGCCAGGTGCTAGCAGTGGTCTGTTCCTGTCACCAGTCTAGCTGGAACATTCGGCACTAGCTGAAGATTCCAGACCAGACTCAAGGGCAGCCCCACATAGAGCATGTTGCATTAGTCCAGTCTTGGGGTTACCAACATATGAACTACAGTAATCAGGTCACCCTCATTAGCTTGGGGGCTGGGCTTGCGGGGGCTGTATTGCTCTCCTCATGTGGGAAGTGAGCATTGCAAATCAAGAAGGCTCACATCCTGAGCCAAAGAATTTCAAAGCTTGACAGCTTCTCTGGCTCTCAGATCATCTGCGCTGGGCATGCTTGAAGGATTTGCCCTTTGCAAATTTCAGTACAAATTTGGAATGATCCATACCTCTTGGACTAAAGTGACTTGTAGACGAGGCATAGCTGAGTTGATATTGTCTCTCAGTGTCTGGCATCTTCCTCCTGGCTGCATTTGTGGCTTTAGTCAGGCCCCATCCTGTTATGATCCTAGACCAGAAATCCTTGGAATCAGAGTCCTCCTCTGATGAGAGCTCTGAGGAGGAAATGGATCCACTCCCTTGTCTTTCCCATGTGGAGCCACAGTGAGCAAAACTTGCAGCTCCTCCCCTGGACCTGAACCTCTGTCACCATATGATGATTGATCCACAGGTTCCTCAGAGGATCAGGAGAAGCCTGAAGAGATATCTCCACATCTTGAAACCTCATAGCCTTGGAGAACTGAACTGCTACAGAGGAAGGCAATGACCCTTCAACTGGACAGTTAAAGGTGTGGGGGCCTCTAAGTACTGAATGCCTAGCCCAGGCTATAATGATCTCCCAGTTGCTCTAGGGTAGCCTTTCCCAAACTTTTGGTCCCCAGATATTTCTGGACCACATTTCTGACCATTGGCCATGCTATCCAGGGCTGATGGGAGTTTTGTAGTCCAACAACACTTGCCAGGTATGCTTTATTATTATTATTAAATTTATTTCTACCCCGCCTTTTGGCCAAAAGGCCCTTAAGGCGGCTTACAAAGTGCAAAGTTCTACATCTAGGAAATAGAAACCCAATGCACAGTTATAAGATGGGAGATACTTGGCTCAGCAATACTACATGCGAGAAAGATCTTGGGATTGTCGTTGAATACAAACTGAATATGAATCAATAGTGTAAAGTGGCTGCAAAAAAGGCAAATGCTATTTTAAGCTGCATTAACAGAAGTATAGTTTCCAAATCACATGAAGTATTGGTTCCTCTCTCTTCAGTACTGGTTACACCTCATCTTGAGTACTGTGTCCAGTTCTGGACAATGCAGTTTAGGAAGGATGCAGACAAACTAGAATAGAGGAGGGCAGCAAGGATGATCAGGGGACTGGAAACAAAGCCCTATAATGAGACACTGAAAGAACTGGGCATGTTTAGCTTTGGGAAGAGAAGACTGAGGGGAGATAGGATAGCATTTTTGGAGTTCATGAAAGGTTGCCACACAGAGGAGGGCCAGGATCTCTTCTTGATTGTCCCAGAGTGCAGGACACAGAATAATAGGCTCAGGTTACAGGAAGCCAGATTTCACCTGAACTATCAGGAAAAAACATCCTAACTGTTAGAGCCATATGACAATGGAGCCAATGACCTTGGGAGGTGGTGGGCTCTCCAGCCCTGGAGGCCTTCAAGAGGCAGCTGGACAGCCACCTGTCGGGGATGCTTTAATTTGGATTCCTACATTGATTGGGGGTTGGACTCGATGGCCTTATGAGCCCCTTCCAACTCTATGGTTCTATGACTTTATTCTGTTTCATGCCTCTCCAGTCCAGTTCCAAGCCAAACTGCTGTTAAGCAAAACTGTAAAATATATTATCTCTCTCTGTGTCTCTGTCTCTCTCCCTCTCTCTCTCTCTCTCTGTCTCTCTCACACATAGAAAGCTGCCTTACTGAGTCTGTCTAGCCCAATATTGTCTACACTGACTGGCAGCAGCTCTCCAGGTTTTCAGACAGTGGTCCCTCAGTCCTATCTTGAGATGTTGGGGCTTAAACCTGGGACTTTCTACATGCATGGCAGATGCTCTGCTACTGAGCTATGGCCTCTCTCTCTCTTTTCCACATAGATTAGTTTCCTTCACCTTTACCATCAAACTTCCTAAGAGGTTGACCTTCAGGAGCTGTACTGAGGGTGTCAGTGGGGGTCACTGCTGACAGTGATATTCTAAAAATAATCCCCATGTGCTGTGTTCACCCATAGGAGTTGATGAGTGGTGGTTTGGCTTTGTAAAAGCAAAGGAACACACAAGTTACTCGCCCTCAGGGTGACGTGGGAGGCAAAATGTGTCCACAACAGGGCATCTTCTTTTATATGTCAAGACTTTCCTAAGAAAGGGTGAGTGCAGCTGTTGGCTGCTGACAGCCAAAGTGGGCTACTGAACGGCTGTCTGTCACTGACAACAATGGGCCGTCTGTGGAAAATCCCCACTTCCCAACGCATGGTCATTCTAAAGTTCTTTCCCAACCCAACCCAATCGGATTACGCACTTTTCTGGATTTTGCGATGAATTTCCTCTGTGCAAAAAGTGCACACAAAAGTAAGTATTTTACATTAAACTTGCATACATAGGTCACATGTTACAAATTTCGTATACATTGAAAAACACTGAAATGTGTATTTTATGTTTTTTAAAAGGTGTGCAGAACATGTTTATAAAATGTGTACTACAGAACAGAATGAAATGGAGTGACCATGACTGAGTGCTGGCAAAACTGAATCTGGGTGGAATTGCCTGCTCAGTCCACCCCTAGAGCCAAAATGGTAGGAATTGGCATTCTTCCTCCTCCTCCTCTGCTAAAGATTTCATTGCTTCTTTTGCATCATTCAATGTTATTTATAAGAGTACTTCTCTGCCACAGTTAAAGGGTGATACCAATGTTGTGTGAGTGGCATTCTCCTTCCTTTCCCCTCCAAGACCCCTTGCACCCCGCCAATTTTCTCCAGTGGATCCCACAACCCTCCAAAGCATATTTGATGAGAGCCTGCAGAGGGGAGGAGGAAAAGGGGAAATCCCTTTTCACAGCCGGAAGTCCGTTCCACTAGCAAATGGACACCATTGGTTATTGCACACAGTCTTGGGCTAGGACTGGGGAGTCCTGAGTTTAATCCCTTCTCAACCCAGAAATCCTCTTCATGACATCCCATGCCTGAAATTATGCAGGGTGTTATCAGGGAAAGAGCATCCTTTGCGGAACATCATGTATGGGAATCTCTCCTCAGAGAAGGTCAACTGTTGCTTAATGTGTGTGCGTGTATGCAATATATTGTATGCATTCAGCATTAGCCATTTCAATGGGTCTACTCTACTCTGAGTAGTTCGACCCATAGACTTTTCATGGTTTTTTTACCAGCCGAGTTCTCTTTAACAACATGGGTTGTATCCAACATTCATCATAGAGAAGACTCATTGCAATCAATGGGCATGATTAATTTAAGCCCATTAATTCAATGAGTCTATTCTGAATAGGGTTCAGTTGGGCTCCTACTGGGAGGAAGGGTGGGAAATCAATCAATCAATCAATCAATCAATCAATCATAACCCTGGCTCCTTGTTTTAAGGACTGCTGGTACTCTGTTGTACATTTTATTATCCTAGTTTTATTCTGTAACTCATCCTGGTAATCCTACAATGGATTACAATGGAAAGTGGTCTACAAATCTTATACAACCCCATCGGTGGCTTATGTCAAAGCCTAACATCTATAAAACTATCAAAAATTCATACAATTTAGCAACAATAAGATCAGCAACAGGAAGCAATAAACAGCACAATTCAGCGGAGGCAGAGAAAAATAAATTGCTCTTCATCAGCATCTGACTATGAACAGCGTAGGTGCCGAGTTAGGGATGCTTGAGGAAATTGTCCTTTTCTAATTCTAACACAAATTAATCTGATCCACACCTCCCTGGCTAATGTGCAGATTTGGACAGTGTTTCATTTTTTTGTACTATCGGTGTTTTGTGATGCAGTTCTCAGGTCAAAAAAAGCTATCAAGATGTTTATGTTAAATTGGGCAGTTAATGTGCACAGGAACATCGGAAGCTGCCTTATGCAAAGTCAGACCATTGATCCATCTTGCTCAGTACTGCTTACACTGACTGGCAGGGGCTCTCCAAGGTTTCAGGCAGGGTTCTTGCCCCGCCCTATCTGGAGATGCCAATGGGGATTCAACACTGAACTTTCTGCATGTAACACCCATGCTCTTCCACTAAGCAACGGCCTTTCCCCATAGTAACCAGCCACTGTTCACATTTACCAGGCAGGCTTCATGGAGAATGCGCAGATAACCCTTCCATAAAGAGGGAATTGTGCACATTTCCCAGTCAATATACATAATCTCCAATGGGTCAAGGGGAATGTGCACGTATGGACTGAATTTTGTACATTCTCCAGCTATTATGCATAATCCCCAACAGGCCTTGGGGAATGTGCATATATCAACTGAATTTTGTATGTTCTCCAAGAAACATGCATAGTATCCAAGAAACATGTTATGTTACAGTTTATTGCTATGCTGCCTTTGGGCCAAAAAGGCCCTCAAGGCGGCTAACAAAAAAAAAGAAACACACATAAAAAATACACATCAGAAAAGAACAATACAGTTTACAAAAATGTAAATAAAAATATTAATATTGTTAATAAAGCAAGAGCAACAACTTTCAATAACAAATGCCATCTTGTCTCAGGCGCAATGCTTCTCAATGGAATTAGTTCGTGTGTTCAGCTCCAAGTCATCCAGAGATGTGCATGCATGGGTGACACAGCCCCATGTGCCTTTGCTGGATCTCTTTGCAGGCATGCCGCTCCTCTCCTTGAGGGGCAGTGCTTGCCCAAAGCAGCGATAATGGAGAAAGCAAGAGAAGCGGCAGGCGTCTCTGCCCGAGCTCAGCCGCACCGAGGCACCACCACCACCCAGGTGTATCCAGAGGAGGAGGATGGAGCCTATCTGTCCCAGCCATAGTGGCATAGAAGCACTAATGGGTACTGGCAGCAGCCGCTGCAGCTTCTCCGTGCGCCTGGGAGGCAGCCACCAAACATGCTCCCCCGTATCTCTGTGTCCAGGAGTGTGCAGTGCCCAGGCTCCTTCTGGCCCACAACATACTCGCCCACTAATCAGCAGAGCAGCAGGACGGGGATGTGGCTCCAGATACAGGTGAACACCTTTCCAGCCCTCTTTTCATCATTCTTATCCGCTCCCCAGTCAGCTGAGCAGCACAGCTGGAGCTGGAGGGAAAGGAACGTTTTAAAAAATTCCTCCCCCTCCCACAATTCTGATGGAAACTGCCCCCTTCCCGCTGCTATTAAGCTAAGGAAAACTTACATTCCCCTTGTTGTTGTTGTTGTTTTGTGCCTTCAAGCCGATTACGACTTATGGCGACCCTATGAATCAGCGACCTCCAAGAGCATCTGTTAAAAACCTCCCTGTTCAGATCTTGTAAGTTCAGGTCTGTGGCTTCCTTTATGGAATCAACCCATCTCTTGTTTGGCCTTCCTCTTTTTCTACAATGCACATTTTAGAATAAAATAGATTTAGACATGCATATCTTCAGAGAAAACATGTTGAAAATCCATATTTAAATGTGTGTTTAAATTGAAATTTCCACTTTTTTTAAAAAAAATGTAAATTTATGTGAAAATTGGCCAGAACAAACTTTTGAATGAGCACACATGAAACTATTGTACACTACATATAGGCTGATCCATCAATGCCTATGTCAGGTACACTTCTCTGGAAGAATGTTCCATAACTGGGCTAGCACATCTGGAAAATTTCTAACGCTAATATTCCCCATCACCACACAGACACAAATTGTGAACCTAAGGTGATGAGGCACCTTGGGAAGGTCCTGTGACGACCACAACAAAAGTGCAGCTTCATATGGTAATTTGTTTCTGGAATTTGGAGGTATACTGCTTCTCTACATGGAGGCTCCAATTTGTGCTGTTGTAGCTCATAGCTGTCCATGGATCAGGGCTGAGGAATCTCTGGCTCTCGTTGAGGGATTCTCTTCATCTCTGGCCGTTGTCCTCTGCAGCTGGGGCTAACAACATTGGAGGGCATCTCTGTGATAAACCATGTCCCCAACACCACCTCCGTAGAAGACACAATTTGCCCTCCATGAATCCTGCAAAGCAATTTTAGGCTTGTTTTAATTTTATTTTTAAAATCTGGACTTTGGTTTGGAACCCTCACTCCCAGGTAATGGTGAACTCCCATCTTGCCTGGGGCAAAAAAGAAAGGGTTAAGCCTTGCCTCTTTCAATTGCCGAGGCAATCCTGAGGTACTCCTTGGTAACCGTATCCACGACAGCACCTTTCTTTCCTCCCACAGGCGAATTAGCAGATGCTTCCATCGAGGGCATGATCTAGGGATTGCAAAGCATGGCTGGCAACTTTTCTGAGCCCCCACATTCATTGGGAAACAAAAGGTTATAGAGAGGGAGTGGTGAGGCACAGTGCTGGCTATTCATGGCGAGAAAAGGGAGGGGAAATCCCCCAAGCAACTTGGCTCCCCGGGCAGATGTGGTTGCCATAATACTGTGTGGGGTGGCTACTTAGAGTCACATCTGTGAGCTGGAGAAAAGCTGTGCAGAACGACATCGTTTTCACTGGGTGGGGGCTCAAGCCCTTCAGGAGCCAACTAAGAGCTTCATTGTTTGCTTTAGCAGGGGGAGAAGCCTTCTTCCCATGCGCAGAATCATACCTTTCTCCACCAGATTGCAGGTGAAGAGAGAAGCAAATTCCAGGACTGTTATCAGACACACTCTCAGTAGACCCTTCATGAAACCAGACATTAAATCTTGAGGGTCTGGTGAACCATAAGCACACACTCACATATTACACTCTCTGTTGTGTCTCTGTGTGATTTCCTGCTCTGGCCTGGCCTCCCTCCTAACAACTTCCCAAGAAATGAACAGTTTTGCTATGTCCCCGCACAACATGTGGTTCCGCTATTCACTTATGCCTGGTGCAAAAGGACAGCAGAGTGACCTGTGCTCAGAGGAGGATGTCTACTGAGTCTCTGCATGATCTACTGCTGTGGGGTTGCCTCCTTTCAGTTAGGAGGCATGATTCTGAGGGCAGATTATTCTGAATATTTCAAGTATGTCTTTCAGGAGGGCATAGTGAGCACCAGAGATGAAGAGGGATGGAGGAGGGATTTGCCTAGTCTGCTTTTTTTTTTTTTTGCAGCAAATTGAGCTGACCCTGTTCCTAAGTTCCCAGGCGGATCAGAATGCAACACCAAGCCAAATGCACACAAAATGTGTATTTTACATAAAAACGTGTACAAAATGCTTACTTTACAGGGGGGCATTGTGGAACATGTGCATTTTATGGAGAAAGGTGTCTACAGAATGCATATAATTTAAATGCAAATTTTCCACGCATTCTTTAAAAAAAATCTTCACAAAGTGGGACAGAATGGACCACAGACTGAGCACCAGTGAAAATGAAATGGGATGGAATTACACTACTCAGTCCATCCCTAGTGTGAGGCCACAGGTATTGGGAGGGAGAGAAGGAAAAACTTGATGGGGGGGGGCTCTGCAGGCCTGAAGGAGCTCACCCACTGCAGAAAAGAGCCCTGGGTGATTAAGAGAAACAGCAGGGGCTACTGAGCTGACGGGGAGCTGGAGAGTGAGGAGGTGTGGATCTGTGCCAGGGACTCTGAAGGAAGCCTTGCAGACTTGGCGAGAGAAGGCAAAGTAGCAAGGAGATGATGGCAGGGAAAGGGGGAGCTCTCTGCTGATGGATCCGGGGTGTGAAACCAGCTTTACAGTTGAAAATGAGAGCTCCGTCTCCTGAGCCCGAAAATTTCTGGTTTCGCACTTCCCCAGGATAATCAGCTGAGAAGCAGCTCACAGCCGCCCTGAGGATCATGGGCTAGTGACTTTCTAAACCCTGGTTTTGACAAGAGCTCAGGAGGGTTTCTTTATGCAATTGCCTTTGTGTCTCCCTCTGTGGGGCTTCCCCAGAGCCTGACAAATATAATTGCGTGCTCTTTGGGGGCAGGGACCTGTCTGTTACTCCAGGGGTAGCCAATGAGGTGCCATCTGGATGTTGCTGGCCAAAACCGTAATGTGCCACCTTGCACCCGCTAAACTAGTGTGCTGCTCATAAGAAGGTGATGAGCCAATTCCCACCCCACTAGAACACAGTTGCAACCCGCTAAACTAGTGTGCTGCTCATAAGAAGGTGATGAGCCAATTCCCACCCCACTAGAACACAGTTGCAACAGCAGTCGAAGCAACCCCCTCAAAAAAAATATTGTTATAGGGAAGGTGAAAATTCCATAGAACTTGGCCCATTTGTATCTGTGGGTAAAACTCCTTCCCAGCACTCTTAACCAATGGCTAACCAAAGTGCACAGCAATATTCTGCGCCAAGAACAACTGTGCAAAATCAAGGAAGCCAAAAGATTTAGTGATAGACAACGAGGATGGGTGGGGAAGATGATGGCAGGCCTCAATTTATGTCCTGGGAGAGGAACAGAAGGAAGAGCTCTCTGCCACCCTAACCCTTTGCCTCCCATGGTAGCCAACTAGATCCCTCACCGGCTCCCAGGGGGCACTGTCACACCATACACCAGTGTGGCTGGCAATGCTGAAGTCGCTGCTTCCTCTGTCCATGTTGGGGCACAAATCAGGGCCCCCCAGTGAGTTGGCACTGCTCCCAGTCATGGAGATTTTCACCATCTCGAAGGGTTGGGTGTCATCTGCAGACTTGACGATTTGGCTGGTCACACCTGACTCCACTGAAAAATGGTGTCTGATTATGACAGGTCCATTCATAGTTGCCCCTGTCTGCATGCAAGTTACTTCCTGATGTAGCTTATCAAGTGATGATTAGGCATGTTAATCTATGGTAACTGTGGGACCTTAAAGACTAACAAAGGTATTGTGGCAGAAGCTTCTGTGGACAACAGTCCACTTCCTCATATGCATGCAAAGCTCAGGTGTATGTAAGTGCGCGAGAGGCACACACACAGTTGTAGGGGATTGGAAACCAGTTGAAGGGTTTCCACAGTTGTAGGGGATTGGAAACCAATGGAATTAATTACCTAGAGAGGTAGTGGGCTCTCCGACACTGGAGGCATTCAAGAGGCAGCTGGACAGCCACCTGTCAGGAATGCTTTCATTTGGATTCCTGCCTTGAGCAGGGGGTTGGACTTGATAGCCTTATAGGCCCCTTCCAACTCTTCTCAGAAACCATGAGGTCAGAACAAAATGAAATGCAGAAAAGTACAGTGACGGTTGTGTGATTAACAGTGGTCATTCACACATGCACAAGAAGTTGTTGATAACACAAACATCCTGGCATTGGTAAGCTAATTACCAAATGTAGTATGATAAAAACCCATTGTCTTCATTCAGTCCACAAGGGATAGTGTTGAACCTCTTGATGAACTGTAATCCAACAGTTTCATGTTGCTGTTTCCCTTTTGAAGTTCCTTTGTTCTACTATGGCTGCCTTAAGATCAGTTATAGAGTGTCCTGGGAGACTGAAGTTTTCTACCATTTGGACATTGTCAGTCCTGATATCAGATCTGTGTCCATTTATTCTTTTTGCATAGAGATGATGTGGGTCAAACATTCTGTAAGAGGGGTTGTGATGCCAGTGATGAGGTTCTCACTTGGACTGGTGGGATGGGACGGGGAGGGTCAACTATCTCACGTCTTAAGTTTTAGAAGTTCCACAGAAATTTGAAGTCCACACAGACATGCCCAAATCTGCTCTGGAAAACTTTCTGGAGCAAATGAATTCAATTTGTCAGATTTAATTTGCCTCCTTTCAGAGATACAGCAGGCACTCTTGGTGTTATGTTACAGCTGGCAGTTAAAAACATATTTATTCACACAAGCATTAGTTGGCAATTAATGTGGACTTAATTATCTTCTGCTCATTGATTTATCATGGGTTTTTTAATGCAGTTTGATGCAATTTTATTGTATTGTTATCTTCTCATTGCACGCCCATGTGGTCCCTTTTAAGTGAAAAGTGGTGTGGTGTGTGAATTAAAATGCATCAAAACTCCAGATTAAGTCCAGGGCCCCCTTCCCTGGATCCATTTCAGAATGTGCTTCAGAGAATCGACAGCCCATTCCAAAATGAATCACGGTGCCCAGACCCTGATTTTCTTGGTTTTTCCCCATGATTGTCAGTTTCCCTACAAGACAAAAACACTCTTTTTCCACAAAAACCATAATGGCTGGGATGACTGTTTCTCAGACAGAATTCAAAGGCGCCTTCAAGTTGCTAGACACCAGTCCTGTCATTCTCTTGACATCTCTCATGCATAATAAAATAGGTGAGTTAAGGGAGTCGAACAAGCTATTCCCCCAGCAGAACCCCCCTTCCCACTGGATTGTAGTGTTGAAAGGGGGTGATTCATTTGCACCATGAACATCTAGCTAGTATGTGTAAATCAGTGATGTATTC
This sequence comes from Rhineura floridana, assembly GCF_030035675.1. Lineage (NCBI taxonomy): Eukaryota > Metazoa > Chordata > Lepidosauria > Squamata > Rhineuridae > Rhineura > Rhineura floridana. The sequence goes on along the minus strand of NC_084497.1, from coordinate 15,562,229 downwards.
CCCTGATATTTACATGCACGGGCAGATATTAGCAGTAAAATCCTTGTCAAAGGTTCTCCCTTCCCCCGCGTGCACTCCCACAGTACTGAATTAAAGGAGAGGGACCTGGAAGTTTGTGGCTCCAGCACAACAAGCTGTCTTTGACACAGATGTCAGTGTAAACCATAAAGGTATTCACTTGCCAAACATGACTTCATCCATCCTCTTGAGCTTGAAGATATTTTGGAATAGGATGCTTCTGAAACTCCCCAAGTTTAGGATTTCTGGATTACCTAATCTAATGAGGGACCAATATATTAGGTACAGTCAATTCCCCTACTTTTTCTTTCCAAATGTTGTGCAAAAGGCTGTGCATCACAGTCTGCCCTCATCTTTCAGCTCAATCATCCAACCCCCCAACCCCACTGTCAACATGTTTTCTGATTGATATTGGTAAGATGTTCTGGGAGACACTTTTTCAGCTGAAAAAGAGCGGGATGGAAGAAAATGCTCCAAGTCAACCAACAAGCATGCATATGTGCTTTGATAACCACTCAATGACCAAAAATATTGACATAGTTGTGTGTACTTGTCACAGCCCTATAGCCAGCCTTCCTTGTTAGGTGGGACAGCCACATTTCTAGGTGGGGCATTTGGGTGTGGAGGCACATAGTGCCATTCAACTCCCCCCCCCCGATGGACAGGATGTGAGGGCCAGACCAGGGGAAGGGAAAGGCAGTGACCCTCATGCCTCTTCCATACAGAGAGTGTGTTAATTTACGTGAATGAAGTTTAATCTATTGAATTCTCTCCCCTTAAAAAAAAAAAAATCCCCAGCAATACCAGACTCAAAAGCTATAGTCCTCTTCCACTTGTGGTCTGTGCCTGTGCTCTGAATCTTCATAAACTGAACTTCTTTGATAAAGACAGTGAGCTCCTGAGCTTGGCTTTGATGCCACATCAGGTATCTCAGTTTTAGATTCCATCCAAAGACAAGCTTGTCCATACTACAGGTTTACAGAAGGGAGAGAGAAAATAAATACTATATGGTGTGTTTGTTAACTCCTCCTTGAAAGCCCCTCTTCCTCACCTTGGATTTTTCTTCCTGAGAGACATATTGGGAAAATCAGAAATTAGGCCTGAGTTACAGTCCAGGTGGCCAGCCCGCCCGCTCACTGTAGTGTGCACAGTGTGCACAGAAGTGTTTCTATTCCTCTAGTGCTGTTTTCATCCTTTGTCATCAAGTACTCAAAAAAAGAAAAAAAATACCCACTATGACTGTAAGTATAGTGAGTGTTTTAAAAGAGTAAAGGATAACTTAGGTAGCCATTTTCATTATTTCTCCCTTTAGCAATAAGCACCCAACTCTGCTCTACCCATCATAATAACTGCAGAATAAGCAAACTCTTCTTACTGCAGGCAAACAAGCATGCTTCATTAATGTTGGCTAGCTAGAGAACACGACTGAAACCAAAACTGAAAAGCACGCAAAGGAAAGTCCAAGAGGTGAAGTCTAACTCTAGCCCATGATACAAAGTTCTACTAATTAACTCTTCAGGGGTCATGTTACTGTACAGGCAATTGTAGGGTGATTGTGATCATGAAAAATCCACCTTCAAGCAGGGAAAGTCTTGAGTGAGCAGACTTTTGGGGGCTCTTTCAGATGAGGCTTTTGTTGTGCACTCGCCCTGACTTATTCACTGAAAGTTTCAGACGGTCCTATTCTTAATTTGCTCCTGTTCTAAAAACAAACTATCATTCTTTAAATGGAGGCTGTCATTGTCTGTCATGTCACCAATTAAAAAGGCAATTTCCCTCCAAAATCCTAGATGGGACAGTGCCCCCCTCCCGCTACAGGCCTGACTCTTCAATCCAGAATATTTGGTATAGTTTTTATCAAAGCACAGAACTGCAGATGTGCATCAGAAAAAAGCACCGCACGAAAAGAATCCTGTTAGCCATGCACACACAATCCCACCCATCAAAAATTTCCTCGTATCCCCACCCTTCATTAGTGGACCACTATCTCTGTTTTACGCTCAGAGACATGAGAAGCCACAACTGTGAAATGGCCACAGATGCAACTTAAAATTCTGTTGCAAGTGCATGTAAAGGCATGAGCATTCCTATAAAATCCCAGGACATGGCTGCCCTTTCCTGCCCTCCATCTTAACCAGAGATGTCCACATATGACCTCTTGAAATCCTCTGCCATATTTGTAATCAAGTCGAGGGGGGGAATTTCATATAATTTCTCCAGGGAGGGTAGAAGTAATTCTGTTGGTAGCCTGGCCACCCTCCATAATGCCTTGGACTAATTGTCATTTTGAGACTCTCTCTCTCTCTCTCTCTCTCTCTCTCTCTCTCTCTCTATGTGTGTGTGTGTGTGTGTGTGTGTGTGTGTTGGGGAAGGTGTCAGCCATCACTCCCTTCCCCAAGATGGTTGAGCATCTTCAACCTGGGGAAGGGCCGTAGATCAATGTAGAACACCTGCTTTGCACGCAAAAGGTTCCAGGTTCAGTCCCTGATGTCTCCTGCCTGAAACCCTGGACAGTCTCTGCCAGTCAGAGTGGGCACTGCAGAGGGTAATACTCAGTGGAAGAGCCTTTCTTTTATTATTATGGATGAGGGATGGAAAGATCTGTCAATTCTGGTCCTCTCAGTTTCTCATTTTTCCATTCTTAAATTCCGTTCTCCACATTTCTGAAGCAATTTGTGATTTTTTTAAAAAAAAATCCTCATGAAAATTCTCCAGTATTTGAGTGCAAATTTCTCCTAATAAACATATTTGTGTAGGAAGTTTTGACTAATCTACATATTTCTGGTAAGGGATTTCTCATCATAAAATGTTGTATGTTATTTTCACTCACATATTCATTTTTATGCTCAGTTTGCCCTAACACATGTATTTTTGTAAACATTGGTTGGCGAATTACTTTGCAAAATTTATGTAAGCGAGAATATCCAAGGATGACTGTGTTTTGGTTCACATATTGTTTCGGAAAGCACCAATCTGATAGATTCAGCTTGAAATGAGAATTGCATAGCATTTCTCGCCCAATCCCTATTATGGATATTGATTATTTTATGCTTTGGTGGTTGCTTGTAATTAATGGTATTTTAATGATGTATGCATTTTGCCCTGGGAGCATTTGGATTAATTAATACTGTAAGATATTATGATGGATCCAGTGACTCCTAGACTCACAACTCTATGAAGCCAAAGAGCAGCCCTCCAAAAAGGCTTAAGAATGGATGCATCCTATAACAAGGAAAAATGTGTTTGCCTGCAGATGGAAGAACATTAGAGATGGGGCTAGGTGGGCTTCTGTTGATAAGGATTACCTGCACTTTACCAACAAGGCCTTCTCCTGAGTTCCAACCAAACACACTTCAGATGTTGGTGGGACAGACAGAAGCGTCCCAACAATCTGTGGCTGCTCCATTCTGCACCAGCTAATGTTTCTATACACTCTTCAAAGGCAGATCCACATAGAGTGCCATTAAACATGTGCAGAGTGCCAAAGCCCACGACTTGTCGCTACTGAGTTACACAGTCCAAACAAGATGTAAATAAGGATGTATTTATTTACTGTGGCCAGATCTGACATCTGAAGGATTTTTTTTAAAAAAAAATGTGTACCATTTTGCATGCTTTAACTAATAGAAAAGATATTCCAAAGTATTCCAAATAAAATTAAATGAAGGTTTTACCAGTATTTCTGCCTTCCAACCAAATGACTGTTAAAGACAGCATTGCAAATAGGTCTGAAAAAAACAACTAGCCGCCAACAAGTGAGTCCTCAGTTCAGTTATCACTTTTGCCTTATCCTGTCTACCCTCTTTCAGCTTCACCCTACCATCTGCAAGATGGGTCTGAGACCAACCTACCTTGCAAGGTCATTGTAAAGAGTACGACAATATAATGCTGGTGAAGTGTTTCCAGTGCTCTAAAGCGTAGATGCAGCTGGGATGTTGAGACAAGGGTGAGTTAAGGCGACCAGCAGATGAGTTCCTATATGGCTGCCTCCCCCCTCTCCTGTGTTTGCTGCATTTTCAACACCCTTCCAAAAGCAAAAACAAAAAACCAGGTTGTTGGTATTACTGTTTAAGCACATTTCCTTAACACTTGTGTCAGAACTTGTGAATGTAGCACCTTCATCCTGACTCAAGCAGCAACCTGCCAGTGTCTCCGTGGCACAGCCTTCTGGGTTTGCAAAGGGAAGGGGGGATTCTGTGCCCCTCTGAAGCACGCCCCATACTCGCTGTCTCCCTCTGGCCCGATTTTGCCCCGTCCCTTCTTGCCTCCTCTTCTCTGGGGATCTGGGTGAGAACATTCCTCCCAGTTGCCATGGAAACGCCAGCATCATGCAGGACGGATCCACATTTCTCTCTCTCTCTGTCTGTCTTTCTGCCCTTGTGCGCTTGGAATGTCTCTAAAGAGGCGGTGGGATGGAAGCGGCTGGCCAGTGAACTGCCGTCCCTCAACCCCTCCCACAGCCCAGTCCGTATTTCACCACCACAGGTGCTCTTACTTCAACCCTGGGGGCAGGATAGCATCGTCCACTGCCACGCCTGCGAGTATCAGGCTAGCTTAGGCATGTGCAGTGCTGACCATGTGCCGCACATACGGCCCGGTCTCCAGACAGAAGGGATCAGCGGTAGGGAGGTTAACACTGTTGCCTCCCTTCTCCAGCAACCCCCACCTGAGGCAGACTCCTCCCTCTGCTTAACGGTTGATAGCTAAATGGAACCTCCATGTTCAAAGGCAATATACCTGAGAGGACCCAATACTGCAGCCAAACTTTACGTTTGTTAGCAAAGCAATCCTGATACTGAGACAAAGGTGTTTTTTTTTAATCTGAATGTGACAACTTCCGTCTATACCAATTTAGACTCAGATGTAAACGGCTGGTTGTTAGTTACTCAGAAGTGAGTCATTGGATTTGGCACTCTGTACATGTTCAAAGGCACGCAATCCCGTGATGCTTCTCTGTGTTGCAGAGTTGAGCCCTGGCTGCTACGTCTCACATTAAGCTCTAGGCTTCATTGTCCAAGGTTGTTGACTTTTTTTTTAAAGCTTACCTGAATGTGCATCACTCGTTCAAACCGATACTTTCCCAGGGAATCTTTCAAGAAGACAGAAAGGGCGACACACACATGAGCCACACAACTCTAAGTGAAGGAATTTGCCCACATCTGTAGGCAGTGACAGAAAAGTGATTCATAAGATCTGTATTATACAACAAAATAATTAAATATTTAGTGCAGTTGGTATGAGCCATGAGATATCAAATTCATAATATTGCAGGCTTATAATATTTGAGGATCAACTAGGTTTGCTTTTTTTTTATTTTAAAGACTCATCTCCAGGATCAGACATTTATTATTATTGGAAGAAAATATTATTGGGAGGTTTGGAGGGTGGCAACAGGAGATCAGGCCTTCTCAGTGGTGGCTCTCCAACTGTGCAATGCTTTACCCAGTACCATCATTGTCAATCTTTAGGGACCAGGTGAAGCATTCCTATTCACCCAGGCATTTTGCTCTTGATACCGTTCATCTTTCAGCTGGGTGGGGTAGAATATGGCCTCGTTATGTTATTGCAGAATGGACACTTTTAGTTAACAAATGTTCTCTTATCTTCTGATGTATTTCAAATTTGGTATTGTATGCTTTTTAAAAAAGCTGTAAGTCTCTTTGAGATAAACATTTTGTAGTAAGTGACTGTTACCATTTCCCAGATTTCTCAGATGATTACTGCCCTCGCTCCTATCTTAACTTCAACAGCAGGTCATTCCATGGACAGGTCTCTTCCCAGCAACACTGTCAAAAATGCAGTGGCCTATGAACTGGTCATGTGCCCACTGCAAGTGTCTCACACAGTGATATTCTTTTGCCACCGCATGAAAAATATTCATCCAGGTGGTGCTACTCTGCACCACCCTGGGTAATCACCCAGTGAATGAAAAGCCCCTCCAGCAAGTCTAGCAACGTTGAAATTCTATCGATCCTGCTGTCTAATCCCCCTCTGTCAAGCTCAAGGCATCACACGTGGTTCTCTCCACCTCCCTCACCCCATTTTATCTTCACAAGCACCCTGCGAGGTAGGTTAGACTGGACGTTAGTAACTGGCCCAAGTGAGTGAGCTGAGTGGGGATGTGAACCTGGGTCTCTGCAGTCCTAATCCAGCACTTCAGCGCTATACCACACCGGCCACTCCAATGGTCTGACTCGGGAGGCAACTCCCGACGTTCACTGGGAGCATCCATAGCTCCATAGCAGAGCACATGCTCTGCATGTTAAAGGCCTGACAGTCAATTCCTGATCAGCATCTCCCGGTAGAACTGGGAAAGCCTTCAGTCTGAACCCCAGGCCTGGAGAGACCCTTCCAATCGATGCAGGCAATTGTGGTCTATAATTGGGTGGGTTGGTGGGGGGTCCTCAAACCATGGGGCAAATGCAGCCCTCCCTACCTGGCCATCAGGACTCTCCCAGCCACACACATCCCTCCCCATGCCCTCCTCCATACCCTCCTTGTGGATTTTTGCCTGGATGCAATGTGTCCTCGAACTCTGCGCATGCCTCTAGCTTGTTTGGATGGAGAATAGAGGGTTGTGTCTGTGTAGAAAGTAGCCTACTGTACAAAGGTGAACATTATATTCGTTTCTTCACCCATTTCCTCCCTGGCCCCATCCACCGCTAGTATGTGGCCCTTGAAAGGTTACCCAGGAGGGACTGTGGCCCTTAGACTGAAAAGGGCTCCCCACCCTGATCTGAATGGCTTGTTAGAAAGCACCAGCCATGTTTCAGATATGCTGGCCCCCTTGTCCTCCACGCTACAATTTGCCTTTGCTTTGACCCCTCTGCAGTCTTCATGCATCCCTCAATCCAGCTAGAAGCGAATAGTTCCTCTTTCCCCATTGCCTTTGCGACCCTCAACCAGCAGTGCAGTGGTAAAGTCAGAAGTGCAAGGTCCCTTCATGTTAGTCACAGCTTAGGAGCCAATAAACATGAAACAGGGGAGTGTTAGCTAATGAGAAGAGTCTTCTCAGTGGCTGACTCACCTCCTTTCACTCTGATTGGCTCTAATCATCAGGAAAGGACAAGGAAGTGTGTTAGAAGACTCTTCTCAGTGGCTAACATGCTCCCTTTTCATGCTGATTGGCTTGTACATAGGGACCCTGTGGAACACTGCTGCCAAAAATGTAAGGGGTCTAAGATCCCCCCAAACACTGCATGACTGCACCCCTACCCCCAAACCTCCCCCTCACTGGTTTCCTTGGGCCAGGTCTACTATTCATGTAAACCCTACATGCCCGCAGAAAAGGCCACATATGATCAGTCTGGAGACATACATGTTCAAACATTTGAGGACTAACATCTCCATAGGAGAAAATCCTATAATCACACATGATTAGGCATTAGAAAAGATACAGCCTACATATGAACCCCTATACCTCTAGACTTCTCATATGTGCACAATGATATTCTATGGATAAGAAAGGTAAGCTGAGGATATCAGAACAGGCCAGTTAAGTGATTTATCTCTGGTGACATTGAGATTAATATCTATTTTAACCACTGTGACAGGGGAGACCCTGTGTAGGCTGAAACGCATCCGATTCTCAGTATTATTGCTGGTCATATGAGCTTGATGTTTAGATATGACCTTGCATTGTTATGTTTATAATGATGGTGTTTTAGAAATTTGTTTTAGTTCCTACTGTATATGTTTTATGTATATTTACACTTTTGGAAAGACTAAAGTAGATTCCCCCCCCCCCATATATATTGCAGTAGTAATTCATCTAGATGAACTGACACATGTCTGGGGAACCTGTGACCATCCAGATGTCACCAGTCTTCTAGCCCCATAATTCCTGAGCATGGCCCTGCAGGCTGAAGCTGGTGGGAGTCTCAACACCATCTGGAGAGCCACATCCCCACATCTGGACTAATGTCGTAGTTATGATGGTGACTTCGATTCTCAGTATTCAAAGGCAATCTATCGCTGGATAACACTTGCTGGGAGTTGAACGGCAGGGAAGGGCTGTTGCCTTCCTGTCCTGGTTGCGGGTGTTCCAGGAACATTTTTCTGCTAGTTGTGGGAGCTGTAAAAATGCACAAATGAACACTTGGTCTAATCCAGGAGGGCTCTTCTTGTGCCCTTGCAAATCAGGGGTGGAGAACCTGGGCGCCTCCATATGTCATCAGACTCCAGCTCTCTTCATCCCTGACCACTGGACATGCTGGCTTGATCTGGCATCTTGTATATCAGGGGTGCCTAGCTGTTGCCTTCCATCTCCTGTCGCCGTGGCTGAGGCTGATGGGAATTGGAGTCCAGCAACATCTGGAGGGTAACAGGCTGGGGAAGACTGATTGAAACATTAATTAATGTCAGTGATTACATGCATTGACAGGCTATTTAAAAGGGACAATATACACTGTGCAAGGTCTTTGCCTGTTTTTATACGGGAGAATGTAAACAAGACGTGCACTAATGTCATAATCGCTCCCTCTCTCTCTTTTCTTTTGCAATAGCATGAGCCCTAATATAAATTTATACGTGAAATAATGTGTGCAGTGTGCACTGGAGTGTTTCCCACTGAAGAAGACCATAGAGCTGAAATGTGTTTAACAACTTTAAAGCGTCCTCTTCCTTATCACCATCACATCATTTAACTGTACTTCCTGCTGTCTTCAGTCCACACCGTATTTTAGTTATTATTGTGCTCAAAAGAGTTATATTTTATTCTAATTTTAAATGATTCACATGGGCCAATATATTGAGTAAAATCTGCAGGGTGTTTGTGTGTATGTGCGGGAGGGGTGGTACTGACTTTTTGCCATTCTGTACAAATGCCAAGTGATTAAGAACCTCCCCCCCTTTTTTTTTAATTCAGGGGATCTGTAGTCCAACAACATCTGGAGGACCACAAGTTTCAACATCCCTGATCTAAAGAATTCCCCCTGGGCAGGCGTTATCAGCAAGTATTAGATATAAGAGGGCAATGAAGCTTCCATGTTCAGGTGCATTCTACCTCTGAAAACCATGATTGGAGACAAGCAATAAGGGTTGTTGCATTCATCTCCTGTTTGTGAGCTTCCTGCAGGTTTCTGTGTGGCACAATTGCTCACTGGGGCAGGCTATTGCCAACATGTCACTCTGCTGCTGAAAGAATTGCACTGGCTGCCCATTTGCTACTGGCCAAGTTCAAGGTTCTAGTCCTGGTGTACAAAGCCCTATACAGCTTGGGACCAGGATACCTGAAAGACCGTCTTACCCCTTATTCAATCACTGTGGTCTGCAGGTGAGGGCCTCCTGCAGATACCATCTAATCAGGAGGTCCGTTCCGCACAAACATAGGAAACGGACCTTTAGTGTGGTGGCACCTCCCCTTCGGAATTCCCTCCCCTTAAACATTAGACAGGCGCCATCTCTGTTATCTTTTCAGTGCCTACTGAAGACCTTCCTCTTTCAAGAAGCCTTTTAAGTAGAGACCTTATCCCAGTCTGTGTCTGACCTGGAATTGCTTTTTAAGATGTTATTAATGTTTTTTTTTTTTAAAAAAAGATGTTAAGATGTTTTGTTTTCATATGTTTTCAAGTCTTTTATTTTTAAGATGTTTTAGAGTGTTGTTGTTTTTTGCCAGCCTGGGCTCCTTCTGGGAGGAAGGACAGGATATACATTTAATTAAACTAATTCATTAATTCTATACAGTTGGGAATAGGATGGGTGGACTGTTTGGATCTTGGTTTGAACCAGCAAGCAAGTTCTAACGAGGTGTCTAGCAACTGCCATTATCCACTTATATAGAGCCTCCAGGATAAGAAGCAGTATAGCTGAGCACTGTATGTTGGAGACACACAACAGGAAAGGGCTGTTATCTTCACGCCCTGCTTGTGGGCTTCCCAAGAGGCATCGGATTGGCCTGTCTGGGGAGCAGGGTCCACTTACATTCTTACAAAGCAGGGCTGGGGAACCAGTGGCACTGCCCCTGTTGCCAGGCACTGTCACCCTCAGCCAGCATAACCGATGGTCAAGAACTATGGGAGATGAAACCCAGTAACATCTGGAGGGTCACAGGTTCCCCAATCCTGTAATACAGCATTAGATAGATTCTGATTAGCAGATTTCCCTGTTGCTCTAAGCACATCCTCCCCAATGGAAATCAATGGAGTTTCCATGTTCAGAAGCAGTCTATCTCTCAGTACTCAGTGCTTGAGGCACACAGTGGAGGAAAAAGAAGTGTATGATGAACAGGTCGTTTGTCCATTGCTGTTGAACCGCCATGCACAACGGTGGTCTACCAGACAGAGTTTTGTGGGCTTCCCCAAAACATGTGCATGTATGCTGTGGTTGGAAACAGGTAAGCTGGATGGATGCACTTTTTACTTCTCTGGCCTAGCAGCCCTCTCTGGATATCTTAAAAGAAGGGATGCCCCTCCAGATGTCGCTGCAATTCACCTCCCAAAGTAGCCCTGGCAGCCAGCATGGCCAATGGTCAGAGATGATGGCAGCCCCACCCAACCTTTGGGTCCCCAGATGTTGCTGGACTACAATTCCCATCATCCCTGACCTGACCACTGCCCATGCCGGCTGTAGAGGCTGATGGGAACTGGGGTCCAACAACATCTGGGGACCCAACATTTGGGAAACGCTGGCCGAGTGATATCTGTGCTGAAGGGATGGTCTGCCTGCTTGCTGCTGGACCTCCACGTTCAGGGGCAGTCTACCAGACAGCGCTTGGGAGTAGTGGTGCAGTGGCAATTTCAGAAGTGCGGGTCTCTTCGTGTTAGACACAGCCACACCCCCTTTCCCTTTTTCTGCTGCCGAGTTGAGAATGAGACGCTCACTCTGCTCGGCTCCAATCAGCAGGAAAGGACAAGGAAGCATGTTAGAAGACTCTTCTCAGAGGCTAACACACTCTCTTTTTCATGCTGATCGGCTCACGGGATGCTGGAGACTAGGACCCTGGCTCTCCAAAAAGTAAAGGGTCTAAGACCCCCCCCTCCTCGCGACCCTGGAGGACTACACCCCCGCTTGGGAGACACCCCCTCCCGCGCGCCGCCCCTCCGCTCGGCGGTGCTGAGCCAGGCGCCTCCTCCCAGCGCTTGGCTCGACTCCCCCGCGCCGGCATCGCGGCCAGCAGGGGGTGCGCGCTGATAACGGGGTTCAGCACCCCCCATTAGCTCTTGGAGGGGGGGTGACGTCAGGCAGGGCTGGACCACGCGGCGGCGGCGGCGGCGGCGCGAGCGAGGCTCGGAGAGGCAGGAGCTGCGGCGGGCAGAGCAGCAGCCGCGAAGCCGAGCTGACGGGCGGACGCCGGGAGGCTGGCCAGCGCTGCCCGGAGCCGGCGGAGCCCGCCCTGCGGAGGAGCATCCTTCCCCCCCAGCCCGACACCCCCGGCCTCCCCCCAGCCCATCTGCCGGAGAAGGACGTTGGCACCCCCAAGCGCTGCATGGGGCTCGGAGGATCCCTCGGGGCTCTCTCCCCCCAGCTGGGGGAGGAGCTGGAAAAGCGGGGGCCCCTGTAGCCATTCCTGCCTCGCTCAGCCCCCTCCAGCCCCATCGCTCCCCCTCCCCCCAAAAAAACTTGGGTGCCCACTTTAGAGGGGGGAGGGCACCATGCAGTGGCTGAACTAAGCGGCCGCCCGCGGATCGAATCCTTCAGGGTTGGACTACGGGGATCCACCCCCCAAAAAACCCCCTCTCTCTTTTTGCAAACTCTTCCTCGACCCTTCCTCTGTTTATCGCCTCCCTTCCTTGGATCCAAATCCGAGGACCCTTCACCTTCCCTGTTATCCATTCCATCCCCCCCCCCGGACTACACATGGCTGGGGCTGTGAAGATTTGACCCCCTCCCCCCCGCTTTTTTCCCTGGGATCCTAGACGTGACAATGTGGATGCATCGGTTTTTAGTTACCAGGTAAGAGATCCCAACGGTGGGTGGTGGGGGGAGGAGAAGGTGATAAGGGGTGTGTGTGACATAAATCTTTCCAGATGGCAACATCTGGGGTGGGGGCTGGAAAGATGGATCTAGGTTACCGAATGGGTAAATATATATTCTGGATGGGATATACACACACATAATCTGTGTCAAAAGAGTTGGAAGGGTTCTGGTGACCTTCTGCTTAACGTCCATCCAGCTGAAGGCATCAGAGATCCTCCTGGCCAGTTAGCCAAAGAATCTCTCCTCGAGGTTTTTCACTAGTTATGCCCAGACTTTTTTTGGGGGGGGGTTGGGGAGGGGGGAGGGTTGTGTGCCTTTGGAGATTTGGTGTCGCGTTCCTTGTGGGCAAGCTTGTCCTGGAAGCCGAGATGCCCCTTGAAGAAAAGGGGACCTTCGCCAGCTTCTTGTGCAGAGGGACCCTCGGAATCGGGGGCAAGCTGCCCCCCCCATACACAGTTAGAGCTCCAGGATCTGGTTGGCAGGGATCCCGCCCATGGCCATGGGGCATGTAAGCGTCCTCCGCACCCTAGTTGTCTTCCCAGTCTTAACTCTGCATATTGGGGTCAAGCAGATTGCGCAGTTTAACAAACGTGTGTGTTTATGTGGGTTGAAAGAAAGAGGGAGAGGGAGCCCCTTCCCAAGGCGAGCACAGTTTGCTCTTGTGAAGTGTGTATGTGCTTCCATCAGGATCTAAACCATTTTAATTGTGAGTTCCAAGTAAGGCTCCCAAGTAAGTGTGCACAGGATTATAGCTTCAGGGTCATCTGGTTTTTTAAAAAAGGAGAGAGAGAGACAGAGCGAGCGAGCGCGCAAATCCCGGCCAACCACAGCCACAGTGATCAGCTCCCAGGAGACTGCTGAGGAAATGGAATATGTGCAGCGAAGTGATGTGGTGTGCGAGCACTTGTCCCTGTCCTCTTGTAAGAACTTGTTATCCATTGGCTAACAGATCTACATGCAGAGACATGCGTGAAATGAACCCATAAGTTGCATGGGTGTTTATGCAACAGCCGCCCTGCACACCGTGAAACATGTGCTCAGGCAGAACGTCTCCAGTGGCATCTTTGTCTGAGTCTTGGGAAGACTCAGGGAAGTCTTCCTTGGCAAGGAAGTTCCGTTTTCTAACTGGCTGCAGCAACTGTTTTATCATCATCATCATCATCATCATCATCATCATCATCATCATCATCATTATTATTATTATTATTATTATTATAGAATTGCCAATGCATAGATGGGAATGAAGAGCTCAGGTCTTCCCACTTGATTAAAATCTGGTTTTTGTAGGAACCTGTGTGTGTGTGGGTAAATGCTGCCAAGGAACTGAAGTCACACACTATTAATTTTGATGACACAATTTGAAGGTGAAAGTGTTTGCCATTCCTGGGAGATCTGATGTCTCTGTAGACTGAAGGGCTGGTGAGGAGTTTGTGAAAGCAAAATTGTTCTTCGTGTGTCTGTCCACTGGGATGCAGCAGACTCCTCATTTAGGGAGAAAGAGGGCAAAGAATGAAGTCTGATTTTGCACACAGACTTCTGTCTTTGAGGTGGGGGCACGGGGGTGGCCACTCCTTTGATATGAGTGGAAGAAGAGGGGCACCTCACAATAGCTTGACTATTCCGTGAAGCAATGGTCTAGTATGCTTAGTTTGCAATCTTGGGGGGATTTACTTCCTTCGCATGCCACAGTTATCTTCCTGTTTCCATTTGAATCGTACTGAGGACATTGGCTGGGTGCTGTTGAATAAGAGTGAGCATTAACGCCCTGCATGCTGAAGGGATTGCACAACTTTCTCATGGTCCTTGCGGAGTTCAAAAGATGAGCTTGTCCAAGCTAGATGCTGACTTGACACTGAATCAGTGCCTCCTGTCATTTCCTAGAGAATACCAGAGTTGCTCTTGATGCTGGTAGACAGTGTCCCCGACTCATTAGATTTGACACATGGGGCCAATATTATGCTGTAACCTTCCTTCACCAATGCCAGGAGCAACGAGATCCCTAGATTTCTAAAATGAGTTGGATGCATTCATTATTATTTTTTTCATTTCGCAGCTCCTAACATCTTGGGGAGGGGCCCCCAGTAACTGGAGAAGAGCTGTAATAGAAGCTCTTTTATACCAGGTCAATCTATTGCTCCATCTCCCCTGCTCTGCTCTATTCTGAGGTCAGCAACTCTCCAAGACTTTGGGCAGAGAGAAGTCTTCTCCGCTTCTGCAACTTTTGGCCCCTTTAAGAGGAGTCGCCAGGGATCAAACCTGGGACCTTCCTGCATGCAACATGAGTGGTGGTCATCCTGGATGTTCATTGTGATGTTTCTTGTTAAGGACCCTCTCTAACAGCCTTGATGAATGGCTTTACTGGCTGGGTGAAATGAGTTGTTTGGTGAGCAAGGTGTTAATGGGTGGGGTGTCCTCTAATGCAAAGAAGCTCCTGTGTTATGGGAGGGGTGGTGGCCTTGTGCCCATCCAGTGATGGCCACCTTTTCCTTGATTGTTATTGTTCTGGGAATGGTATATCACCCACATGTGTTGCACAGAGCGGCAGAAGCTCAAAAAATCATGACGTTGCCTATTGTTTGCTTTGATGGTCCTTTACAGTGTGGGGAGTATTTCACAAACCTCTTGTGGATATATGCAGTGGGTATGGACGCAGGAGCGAAATGACCCCTTCATTTAAGAACACTGGTGTGGAAGTGTTATGTAATATACACAAACTGATTCCTGTGTTTATTTGCCACTCCTGCCTTTGGAGGGAGGGGAGAAAGGAGAACGAGGTTTTCCAAAATCTTTTATGCTTGAGGAGGAAATGGCTGTTTATATGAACAGCGTCAGTGGGGACGTTTGGGGCTGTAGCCCTGATTATTTGCAAGTGGGGAAAAAACTATTTGCACCCTGAAATAAAGACTCACCAATAAGGCTAGCAAAGTATTTCTGCAGCCAGATGGTGATGGACCCTGTACTAGTGCAATGGAAAGTATTTGAAAAGTTTTTCATGATCAGATGGAAAGTATGAGGTTAGGGGAAAATATGTCCCCCTTTTTATTTATTTATATTTATTTATTTCATTTGTATCCTGCCCCATAGCCGAAGCTCTCTTTCATTATTATAATTGTTAGTGAATTTTCCCAACTTTCCTATTCTTTTGCAAGTCAGTCTGTTGAAGGCAAATGCCCTTACAGAATGAGGCTTGCCGGGCAGCAGCAATGCTTTAATTGAGTGATTGAGTGATTTGCTTGGTCATCAGTGGCTACAGCAAGGTTCAAAGATCAGTGCATATCATGTTACAACTGGTTGTGTTTAGGATCAGATGCTGGTCATCCCTTCCGATGGTAAGGGTGATGAAATTGCAGTTACGCCACTGTGGTGCAATTATTAGCGTCCCTGTCATGGTGTGGAATCTAGGAGGACCCAATAAGAGGTTCTACCTCTGATCCAAAATAATGAAAATGGAATGAATGGAAATGTATCCCCAGATGGGTTTTCAATGGGAAAATGTGAAACAGTGGAAAAGGTGATCTGAATCCAGTCTCCACAGCTAATAACTGGGCTTTGGGCTTTAAAAAGGGGCTCTGTGTGAACAGTTGAGTCGAGGAGATGGTGTTCAGATGAAGCCACATATGCATGCAGTTCTCTATCCAGAGAGGGTCAGATGTACAGAAACTGCCCCCTTGTTGGATTGGGATCGTTGAGCTAATTTTATCTGCTCAAGCTCATCTGTGAATCTGTCAAGCATGTCTGCTGCAAACATCTCGGAGAGATTTCCTTATTTTTGCCAGGTGTTGAATCTAGAGAGGATGAGGGGCCGGTTTAAACATGTACAGACATCACTTCTGAGACATTGTGTGTGTGTGTCTGCGCACGAGCTCGCATATGTGCTGGAGGGGGGGACATATTACATCTTAGGAACTGTTAAGGAAAGGGTTGGAAAAATATAGCTGCCATTGTCGTCATAAATCTATGGTGCATCTGCATTTGGAATACTGTCCACAGATCTGGTCACCCCAGTGATCTGGTCGCCTTCTACAATGATATTGTAGAACTGGCAAAGGTGCAGAAAAGGGTCCTGCAAATGACCAAGGGGTGGAACACCTTCCCTACTTGGAAAAGAGGAAAAAAAGTTGGGGAAGGGTCATAGCTCAGTGGTAGAATAGCTGCTTTGCCTGTTGAAGGTCTTGGGCACGACTTCTCCAGGTAGGCTGAGCAAGGCCCTTGCCAGTCAATGCAGATAATGCTGACCTAGATGGAGCAATGACCTAACTCAGTATAAGGCAGGGTCATTTCTTCCTATCTCTTCCTTTAGAACTAAATGTGCATCTCTTCATTTAGATCCATGAGGACTGGAATATTACTTTGTCTTTAAGGTAAGGGACCACAGCTCGGCAGAGCACGCACTTTGCATGCAAAATGTCCCAGGTCTAACCTTCATCATCTCCAAGTAGGACTAGGAAAGGCTTCTGCCTGACCACTCTGGAGAGATACTGCCTTGACAGTGCAGGCAACACTCAGCTAGATAAATCAGTGCTCTGACTCAGTATAAGATGTCCCTGTGATGATAAGAGGGGCAGGAAAGGACGTGAGGGAGATTAACCAAGATGGTGTGGAGGGAGTGATTCCCCTTTTCCTTATTCCATGATACTGGAACTTGAAATCACCCAAGAAAACTGATTGGCGATAGAGTCAAAGAGACTTTTCAGATTGGCAGATGATACAAAACTGGGAGGGATAGCTAATACCCTGGAAGACAGAAACAAAATTCAGAGGGATCTTGATAGGCTGGAGCATTGGGCTGAAAACAACATGATGAAATTTAACAGGGATAAGTGCAAAGTTCTACACTTAGGAAAAAGAAACCAAATGCACAGTTATAAGATGGAGGACACTTGGCTCAGCAATATGTACATACGAGAAGGATCTTGGGATTGTTGTTGATCACAAACTGAATATGAGCCAATAGTGTGATGTGGCTGCAAAAAAGGCAAACGCTCTTTTAGGCTGCATTAACAGAAGTATAGTTTCCAAATTGCATGAAGTATTAGTTCCCCTCTATTCAGCACTGGTTAGGCCTCATCTTGAGTACTGCGTCCAGTTCTGGTCTCCGCACTTCAAGAAGTGCATATATTAGGGGAACGTGTGCATAAAAATGTTTTTATTAGTGACAAAAACAAGCAAAATACATTATATTAGTCAAAACTGCTTGCAAAAATGTGTGCGTTAGACATTTGCACTTAAAATGCTGAAGATTTTTCATGAGGATTTTTTTTAAATTGCCCATTGCTGTGGAAATGTGGAGAAATGAATGTGAGAGTGGAAAAAAATGAGAAACAGACTGTACCATCCCTACCTGGTAGTGACATAAGATTACTCATTGTTGGTGAGATGAAGTTTCCACAAAAGCACTTCTGTAGCTGACTGTGCCATCTTTTTGCAGGCATTCTGCCACTTTCCCCAATCTTTGGGTTTTAGCTTTTTTTGGTTTTTTTGAGCTGCAATCATAGGAGAAGCCAACTGGCACAGCATCATTCATCGTACCTGAGACCAGGAGTCCAGCCTAGGAGCCCAGGTACAGAGACACCCACAGGCCTGTCCTCCAACACCTTGCCATTGTCCCCATTCCTTGGCTTATGCTATCCGAGGCATCTGCCTCACTACAACTAATGGCAGGGCTGGTCCCACTCTTGGTTTCATAGAATCATAGAATAGTAGAGTTGGAAGGGGCCTATAAGGCCATCAAGTCCAACCCCCTGCTCAAGGCAGGAATCCAAATCAAAGCATTCCCGACAAATGGCTGTCCAGATGCCTCTTGAATGCCTCCAGTGTCGGAGAGCCCACTACCTCTCTAGGTCATTGGTTCCATTGTTGTATGGCTCTAACAGTTAGGACGTTTTTCCTGATGTTCAGTTGAAATCTGGCTTCCTGCAACTTGAGCCCATTATTCTGTGTCCTGCACTCTGGGACGATCGAGAAGAGGTCCCATCCCTCCTCTGTGTGACAACCTTTCATGTACTTGAAGAGTGCTGTCATATCTCTCCTCAGTCTTCTCTTCTCCAGGCCCAGTTCTTTCAGTCACTCCTCACAGGGCTTTGTTTCCAGTCCCCTGATCATCCTTGTTGCCCTCCTCTGAACCTGTTCCGGTTTGTCTGCATCCTTCTTAAAGTGCTTGAAGTATTTGTAAAGGGGAAGTGACAATAATGTGGAATTTTGGCTTTCTCCATCGATTCCTCCTCTACCTCCACTGGTCCAGATTTCAACATTTTTTTAAGGTGGCTGACTTAACTGTTGATGTGTAGCTATAGTCAAGCATTTTGAGCACCTTTTTGTTTTGAGAAGGCCAATCATGTACTCATATGTGTTATATGCGGGCTTAGCCTAGGCCTGTGGGTGTCCACTTATTCACTGTCAAAAAAGAGTGAATGGATCACCCCCAAGGAAGGCACAGGTTACTATAACATTTAGATATACTGTATATTAAAGAAGTTCTGGGGCTATGTCTCTATATGTGTAGATGCAAATATAGAAAAAAAAGTGTTCTGATTTAAATGGAATATGCCCCAGCACAGTGGGAAGAGTAAGGCAGGGTGATCTGTGTGTCAGCTTAGCATGTTTTTCAGGTCAAACTGTGGATGGACAAGTTTAAGGCCGCAGCTCTCTCTCTCTTCTTGGGGTTATTTATATATCAGCTGGACTTGGACTTGGAAGCCCTTGCACAGAATCTTATACCAAGTCAAATGGTTGGTCCATGCAGCTCAGCATTGCTGATACTGACTCATGGCAGCTTGTAAGGATTCCAGGCAGGGGATTCATTCCAGCACTACCTGCGGCCTGTGGAAATAATAGGGACCTTCCAAATCCAAATCCTGTTCTCTATCGCCAAGCGATAGCCCTTCCTTGAGAAGACTGGGGGGAGAGATGATTGCACTTGTTAAGTACTTGAAAGGTTGTCACACAGAGGAGGGTCGCAATCTCCTCTCGATCGTCCCAGAGTGCAGGACGCAGAATAGTGGGCTCAAGTTGCAGGAAGCCAGATTTCGACTGGACATCAGGAAAAACTTCCTAACTGTTAGAGCCATATGACAATGGAGCCAATGACCTTGGGAGGTGGTGGGCTCTCCGACACTGGAGGCCTTCAAGAGGCATCTGGACAGCCACCTATCGGGGATGCTTTAAGTTGGATTCCTGCGTTGAGCAGAGGTTAGACTTGACGGGCTTATAGGCCTCTTCCAACTCTACTGCTGTGTGGTTCTATGATTCTCCTAATGGACATTTAAACAAAAGACCGTTCTTTGGCATCACTTCAAAGAGGGGATGGTGGCACATAATTAAACACCCGAGTCAAAGGGAAATTAGTTAGGGCTGTGCACTGGATTTGGCCAAGGCCTGAAACATAATCTATGTGAAAAAGAGAGAGAAGGGCCATAGTTCAGTGGCAGAGATCTGCCTTGAATGCAGAAGGTTCCAGGTTCAATCCCTGGCAGCATCTCCAGGTAGGGCCTCGACAAAACCCTACCTGAACCCATGGAGAGCTGCTGCCAGTCAGTGTACACAATACAGAGCTAGATGGACCAGCAGTCTGACTTGGTATAAGGCAGCTTCCTACCTTCCTAAAACTCAAGAGCTGGGGAAATGATCTAATTGCATCAGCGCCTTTAAAAAAATACTCTGTGTTTGAGTGTGTTTAAAAGAGTTCTATCTTCCTTGTGGCATGAAGACATTTCAGAATGGAGTTTCCCTGCTTGTTACAAAGCAATTCTAAGCCCCCCACAGCTGCTGAGGAACAAGCCCCCTGATGAAAGTTGTTAGGAACAATAGTACACACGCAAACTGAAGTACCCAAAATATTATTCATTATTGTAGAGCTAATGGAATGGTAGCTTGCGGCTAGTTTTCTGATTTGGAATGTTTGTTTGCTGCTGTAAGGAATGTAATGGAAACAGTAGGGGGGAGAGGGAGAGAGAGAGAATGACTTAAAAAAACCCAACAACCCATTGTTAAGGCCCTTGATCACTTCCTTGTTCCATAGCCCAGTAGGGAGGAGAGCCTGGCTGGGAGTCCAGAGTCTGTGAGTTCAAATCCCCTCTGGTGTCTCCTGGGTGTCAAGGGCCAGCTGAAGATCACCCCCACAGGGAGTGGCTCATGGGTGACGTGCCCTGCCACCTGTGCAGCCGTGGGCAAGCGGCACAGTCCCAAGGAGCCCAGTTGCCCCCTAGCTGGCAGTGGTGGACAAGGAAGGGGCTGGCTTGTGCAGCTGTGGCAAGCTGAGCAGGCCCTAGCCAGCTGGGGAGGACTAGCCTCAGAGGGAGGCAATGGTAAACCCCCTCTGAATACCGCTTACCATGAAAACCCTGTTCATAGGGTCGCCATAAGTCGGGATCGACTTGAAGGCAGTCCATCCCCATCCACCTCTTCCCTGAGCTACAAGTCAGTTTCTTGTAAGGCAAATGCAAGCCAGAGCAACTGCCATGAGTTTCCATCAGGGAAACTGGGTCATCGTTGACTGCTACTCAGAGTAGACCCATTGGAATGAACGAAACTAAGTTAGCCAATGGGTCTGCCCTGAGTAGAACTAGCATTGGATACAACCCTCTGGATTTTAACACAAAGCACTGCTGTGGTTCTAGAGAAGTGGTGGGAAAGTGCAGAAAAAGGCAATCAAAAATGATCAAGGGGTGGAAGCAATTGCCGGATGAGGAAAGCAAAGGTTACAGTGTTCAAGGCTTTTTTGTTTGGAAAAAGGGGAGCAGGAGGGAACATGATAGAGGGATATAATGTGTGGAGAAAGCGGGTGTGTTTGTATCCCTATTGTTGAAGGCAGAGCCCAGGATCATCCAGTGAAGTTGACTGCTGGAAGATTCAGGACAGAGAAAAGGAACTCCTTCAGACACAGCACAGTTAAACTCTGGAACTCGCAACAGGTAGTGATAGCCACCAGCTTGGATGGCTTTAAAGGGGGGTTGGACAAATTAATGGAGGAGAAGGCTATCAGTGGCTATTAGTCACGTACGGTTGCTACTGCCGGAGGTGGTATGCCTCTGGGTACCAGTCGTTGTGCTTTACATGTAGGAAGAGTGCCGTTGCACTCGGGTCCTGTGTGCGAGCTTCCCATAAACCCCTATTTGGTCACTGAATGGACAGGATGCTGGATCAGAAGGGCGTTTGGTCTGATCCAGCTTCAGGACTCTTCTTGAGTAGGTCTCTATAGGAAACAGTTTTTCCGTATTCTCATCAAACTCCACTTCTTAGATGATGCCACACCACTTCAACCAGTGCCAAAGCAGTTCACATTTGTACTATAAGTGCCCCCTTCCCAACTTGCTCTACTTTGACCCTATCTGCATACACTCCTTTCTCTAAGAAGCTAAAGGTGGCATGTATGGGATCCTCTAATTCTATCCTCACCACATCTCTGCAGGGTAAGTTAGGCTGAGAGACCGGGCCAAAACCACTTGTCTGAGTGCTGATTTGAAACCAGATCTCCCTTACTCAAACCCAGCTCTATCTATGACCTCTTGATGGCTTGTCCAGGTTATCTCCAGAACTTAGTGGATGTTTATCCTGTTTTGCAAAGGACATCAGAAAAGCTTGTGAGGCATTTATACTGATTTATGTTCTGCACTTTCCTAAAAGTATATCAAGGTGGTATACAATATACAGAATTATCAGAAGGTCAGTAAATAGACCCATAAAAACAGCATTTAAAACATCAGTAAATACTGGTTGGTTAAAAAGAGAAATGCATATTGCAGGAAAAAAATGGACTGCCTCCAAGTCGATTCCGACTTACGGGCAACCCAATGAATAGGGTTTTCATGGTAAATGGTATTCGGAGGTGGTTTACCATTGCCTTCCTCTGAGGCTAAGAGGCAGTGACTGGCCCAAGGTCACCCAGGGAGCGTTGTGGCTGTGTGGGGATTCGAACCCTGGTCTCCCAGGTTGTAGTCCAGCACCTTAACCACTACACCACTCTGGCTCTTATTGCGAAGGCCTGTCTAAATAATACAGTTTTTGAAGAAGATGTCTGAGAAAAGGCAGGGATGGTTCCTGCCAAACCTCTACCGGCAGGGAGTTCCACAGGGCAGGGCTTGCCACACCAAGTGAAGGCCAATCAAACTTCAGGGGTGTGAGAAGTGCTCTATCAAAGGATCTCAGTCATTGAGGTAGAGTCTTGGTGGGCAAGGGTTGTATTCAGTGCTAATCCTACTCAGAGGAGACTCGTTGAAATTAATGGCCATACTAACCGAGGCCCCATTAGTAGGCAAAATCACATCCAATAAGGCAACAGTAATTAGAGTCTCATCAGGCAAGGTCACATTGAGCAGAGTTGCATCTAATAAAGAGTAAAGAAGACCATGTTGGTCCATAAGAAACATCCCCAAAGCCCATATTAGGGCAAAGCCACAGTAAAGACATGGTTAGATAATGGTCAGGTTCAGGGAAATGTAGGATGGAGCACAAAGGTTCAAGCAGACTGGGATTTATGTACTGCCATTCAATGAAATTCCAACGACATTAATTCCATTATTATTTAAATACATTTTTTTTGTGGTACAGACTTATGGATGAACAAAGGTGAAAGCGGCATAGAAATGAGACTGATTTGCCCCTCTCTAGTTTCAGTTTGGGCAATCAAAATCATTTCGGAAAAGTTTAGCAGAATTTTCTTTATATTTGGGTGACATCCATACCTCTAGCTGCCACTCTCTCTCTCTCTCTCTCGCACACACACACACATTCTCCCAGCATCCCTGCTTGGCGTTCTTTGCAGGATCCAATAACAGCTGAATAACTTCCCTGCTGGAGATCCTACCTCTTGGAACAGAGAGCAATTTCACAGATGATAAGAAGGGAAACATTGAGAGTTTCATGAGCCCTTTCGCCCTCCCTTGCATCTGAATAATTGCAGCAATAATGCTTGGAATCAGCAAAAGTACTGCTTTGTGTTCCTATGTGTGCACACAGTGAACTGAAGGGTGGGAAGCTGGCTCAGCTGCTTAGCAGAGAACCTCTCCCTTGCTGTCTTTTCTTCAGAAGAGCCCGGCCCCCGGGCCAAGGGAAAGCTGAAACAGCCACACAGGGAAATTCCCCTATCTTGATCTCCAGGAAAAAAAAGCTGGTTTGGCAGTTTTCTCTTCTGTCCTCTGATGGTTAAGCAGTGGCTGCATTATGCATGCAGGAGCGGTGGCGGCGTTCGAAAACCCGACTCTCCATTGGACTCTCTCCCCTCCCCCCAACCAAATTGGCTCCCAGGCCTTGTAACATGTGCTGTCCCTTATAGGCCTGCAATTTGGAGATATCCGGCTATGGCCTTTTGGGAGAATGCATCCTTTCCTCCGCTGTGTCAATAACCATTACACTGTGGATTGTCGCGTGTCTGTATGCACAAAGACAATGGCTCCAGTGGCCCGTCTGCTGCAGTGAGTCTTATGTGACTGTCATCTGATTAAAATAGGTAATTGCTACAGTGTCTCCCAAGGATATGCTGGAGGGTGGAGGACATGAGCCGCTGCAGAAACGATTAGGTCGGCGTCTTTGCCTAGGAACAGAGGAAGCTGCCTCCTACTGAGTCAGACTGTTGGTCCATCTAGCTCAGCATTGTCTACGCTGACGGGCAGCGGCACTCCAGGGCTCCAGGTAGGCATCCCTCAGACCTCCCTTGAGATGCCATTGGGGCCTTCTGCATGTGAAGCAGATGCTGTGCCACAGCGTTACAGCCTTTCTCCTAAGCACGGCATTTCATCCGTTTTTAAAAATGGA